>NC_056433.1:61932114-62270864 GCF_018296145.1 Oncorhynchus tshawytscha | reverse complement strand
ACATTTCACTATAACAATATGGAAGAAAATGAAACCTATTCTACAAGATCCAAAATCATTTCCGAAAAACACAACTTTATGGAACAATCATTGGATAGCTTTCAGAATTCACCTATAAATTGGTCCACATGGAAAACTAAAGGCATAGAAACCATAAATGACTTGGTAACAGGAAGTACATTTATTTCCATGACAGAATTCAAAAGTAATTTTCGACTGACCAATGTAGATAGTCTCAAATATATGCAACTTAAAAGTTCCATATCATGACATTTTGATTTGAAATCTTTTGGAAATCAGAGCAACCTTGAGTAAATCCTATTTGAGTCAGAAAAGGATGTTCATATGATGTGGAAGACATAGAAAACCGTGCAGAGAGCATATCCAACTGACAATCTCTTAGAAAAAAACATGAACTATTGGAACAAAGACTTAAAAATAACTGATGTTGGCACAAGATGGAGGGAAAGTTGCAGCATAACTAACGAAATTACAGTTAACGAAAATGTAAGCTTAGTCCAGTATAAACTAATGTATAGAATTTATTATACATCAGGCATAATGTAAGGATATACCCGATGGGTTGGATGATCCTCCTCTTCACTCATCTTGAAAAAAAACTATATTAAAAACGTGGAAATTAATCAATCATAACACAATGGAAGAATGATCTATTATTTCAATATTTCAAGTCCTTGTGCTATGGAGAGAAAAGAAATGGTGCTGTTTCAGGCCATGTGGTTGGAAAGTGATGTGGGAGCTGGAGATGGGGGTGTGTGTGCTTGTGGGTCTGGGAAGGTGAGATATAGTTGATATTGTTGTTTGTATGTATATGTTTTGTATTGTTTATAAAATATTAAATAAAATATATATTTTAAAAAGAACACCTGGTCTAAGTTCTTTAAGGTTCCCAGAATATTGAGTGAAGTTATGGGAGTTGTCTGGGATGTTACAGTACATTCCCCCAATGTAGCACAATTTCCAAATAAGTCCGCTTTTATGACATTCATAGCATATTTGCTTTAGGTTAAACACAATATTCCATTGATTTCACACAATACACATTTTCAGCTGTCCTGGAGATTCACAGGAAATTTCAACAACATTTAGAAAATGTTATATTTACAGTGCATTCGGAAAGTATTCAGAAGTACTGAATAAAGGGTCTGAATACTTATGTAAATAAGGTTAATTATTTTTTATAAATTTGCAAAAATGTCTCAAACCCGTTTCGCTTTGTCATTATGGGGTATGGTGTGTAAATCGGTAAGAAAATAATATGATTGAATCAATTTTAGAAGAAGGCTGTAACGTAACAAAATGTAGAAAAGGGGACTGGGTCTGAATACTTTCCAAATGCACTGTAAGTTTGAACTAACATTACCACAACATTCTCAGGGGGCCCCTCAGGGGTGAGTGCTTAGTCCCTCATGTACTCCATGTTCACCCATGACGGAGGGTCAAGCGGGTTGAGGCTTCAAGTTCCTCGGTGTCCACATCCCTAAGGATCTATCACGGTCCACACACACCAACACAGTTGTGAAGAGAGCAAGAAAATGCACCATTTAGAGCATCGGGCTGCATGACGGGCTTGACGGGCTGCATGACGGGCTTGACAGGCTGCATGACGGGCTTGACAGGCTGCATGACGGGCTTGGCGGGCTGCATGACGGGCTTGGCGGGCTGCATGACGGGCTTGACGGGCTGCATGATGGGCTTGACAGGCTGCATGACGGGCTTGACAGGCTGCATCCCTGCTTGGTATGGCAACTGCTTGGTATCCAACTGCAAGGTGCTACAGAGGGTAATGTGTACGGCTCAGTCCATCACTGGGGCCGAGCTCCCTGCCATCAAGGATCTCTATACCAGGCAGTGTCAGAGGAAGGCCCTAAAAATGGTCAGAGACTTCTGCCACCCAAGTCATAGACTGTTCTCTCTGCTACCGCACGGCAAGCGGAACCAATGCACAAAGTCTGGAACCAACAGGACCCTGAACAGCTTCTACCCCCAAGCCATAAGACTGCTAAATAGTTGGTAAAATATACTGAACAAAAATATAAACGGAAGATTCAATAATTTCTTCAATTTTACTGAGTTAAAGTTCACATGAGGAAATCAGTAAATTAAAATAAATTCATTAGGCCCTAATCTGTGGATTTCACATGACTGGAAATACAGTTACGCATCTGTTGGGCCTCAGGATCTTGTCACGGTATTTTTGTGCATTCAAAATTGCCATCGATAAAATGCAATTGTGTCATTGTCAATACCGTAACCCCACTGCCACCATGGGGCACTCTGTTCACAACGCTGACATCAGCAAACCGCTCGCCCACGATGCCATACACTTTGTCTGAAGTTGTGAGGCCGATTGGACATACTGACAAATTCTCTTAAATGACATTGGAGCTTATGGTGGATGGATTATCTTGGTGAAGGAGAAATGCTCACGAACAGGGATGTAAAATGTGCACAATATTTTAGAGAAATAAGATATTTGTGCGTATGGAACATTTCTGGGATCTTTTATTTCAGCTCATGAAACATGGGACCAACACTTTACATGTTGCGTTTATATTTTTGTCCAATGTTGTTAACCAAATAGCATGCAGAATTTAGACTAACATAAAAAAAATAAAAACTTTGTAAAAATGGACTGTTCCACTTTTTTATGCACCCAATATAATCCCTACTTTGAGACGCTTGACGCCCCTGTTCTATTTTTTATGATCTGAAAATCAAAAGTGACCCTAGATCCGCACTCAGAGTCTTGGATACCTTGTAAATATGTGCCCAGAAGTATGCAGCACATAAAGGGATGGTGAATAACCCAGGTAGCAGTATTTTCCTGGTTTAGTAATGTCGAAGGCTAAAACAGAAACAAAGAATTCCTGATTGAACATACTGCCATGGCTATATACTGAACAAATAGTAGAGCTTTCCTGGTGGTGCAGAGGATAAAAAACCTGGCTTGAGAACCAGGCCCTGCAGGTTGTCAACACACAGTTGAAGTCGGAAGTTTACATATACTTAGGTTGGAGTCATTAAAACTCGTTTTTCAACCACTCCACAAATTTCTCCACTCCACAAAACTATAGTTTTGGCAAGTCGGTTAGGACATCTACTTTGTGCATGACACAAGTAATTTTTCCAACAATTGTTTACAGACAGATTATTTCACTTATAATTCACTGTACCACAATTCCAGTGGGTCAGAAGTTTACATACACCAAGATGACTGGGCTGTAACGGCCTTCAGAGGAAGAAGGTGAAGACCAAGGTGCAGCGTGGGACGTGTTCATATTATTTATTCTGACTGAACACTGAATACAAGATAACAAAAAGAATAGCCAAAACAGTTCTGACAGGTGCAACAAACACTAAACAGAAAATGAAAAGGGATCGGTGGCGGCTAGTAGGCCGGTGACGACGACCGTTGAGCACCGCCCGAACAGGCACTGGAGCCAACTTCAGCGGGAGTCGTGACATGGGCCTTTAAACAGCTTGGAAAATTCCAGAAAATTATGTCATGGCTTTAGAAGCTTCTTATAGGCTAATTGACATAATTTGAGTCAATTGGAGGTGTACCTGTGGATGTATTTCAAGGCCTACCTTCAAACTCAGTGCCTCTTTGCTTGGCATCATGGGAAAATCAAAAGAAGTCAGCCAAGACCACAGATTTCTTTTTTGAGATCTCCACAAGTCTGGTTCATCCTTGGGAGCAATTTCCAAACGCCTGAAAGTACCACGTTCATCTGTACAAACAATAGTACACGAGTATAAACACCATGGGACCACACAGCCGTCATTCCGCTCAGGAAGGAGACGCGTTCTGTCTCCTAGAGATGAACGTACTTTGGTGCGAAAAAGTGCAAATCAATCCCAGAACAACAGCAAATGATCTTGTGAAGGAAACAGGTACAAAAGTATCTATATCCAGAGTGAAACGAGTCCTATATATCGACATAACCTGAAAGGCCGCTCAGCGAGGAAGAAGCCACTGCTCCAAAACCACCATAAAAAAGCCAGACTACGGTTAACAACTGCACAAAGATTGTACTTTTTGGAAAAATGTCCTCTGGTCTGATGAAACAAAAATAGAACTGTTTGGCCATATTGGCCATTGTTATGTTTGGAGGAAAAAGGAGGAGGCTTGCAAGCCGAAGAACACCATCCCAACCGTGAAGCATATTAGGGGTGTATTCCAATTTGCTTTACCGAGCTACAAATTTGCATGCTGAGAATATTGTGGTATTAGTAGGTAAAACTTCAATAACACTTTAGACATTTTCTTTAAATGTCCTGAGGACCTCTAAGAGAAGGTCAAATGTATATTGCGTGAACATCAATGGAATCTTATGTTAAACATAAAACAAATATGCTATGAACATCATCAGAACATTGGGCAACATTGTGGGAATGTTCAGTGCAACCTTTATGAATATCACAAGAATATTCTTGCAACAACCAAGACAACTCCCATAACTTAATGAAATGTTCTGGGAACCTTTAAAGAACTTAGACCAGGTGTTCTGTCAACATTCTTACAACATTAAGGTAATGTCCTATGCAACATAATTTAAGCATTGTATTAATGTTAACACACCTGAGCATATTTTGTGTTTTGGGAACCTCTCTCTTGTAATGCACCCACAACCTAATTAAATGTTCTGAGAACCTTTGAACTCAGTTCTGTCAATATTCTTGCAACATCAAAGGAATGTTTTGTGCACCCTGATACAAACATTATCTGAACGTCAGCACAATCTCCTGTCATATCCCAACAATATTCCCACAACCTAAAGAAATGTTTTATGAACTTTTATGAACTGAAACATTTCTTCAGTGAACGTTCTTATAACAAAGGTGAATGCTTTTTGCACCCTAAAATTAACATTGTATGATCATCCGCACAACTGAACAGTTTTTGTGTTTTGGACACATATCTTTTGCGATGTCCCCACAATGTTCCCAGCAGACTGTTCCCACAACCTAATGAAACATTCTGGGAGCCTTTAAAGAACAGACGAAATGTGTTCTGGGAATGTTCTTGTAACATCAGGTCAATGTTTTTTAGACATTGTTTTAAAATATATACCATACCAGTCAAAAGTTTAAGAACAGCTACTCTCTCATCTTCTTTCATTATTTTTTAGATTTTCTACATTGTAGAATAATAGTGAAGACATCAAAACTATGAAATAACACATATGAAATGATGTAGTAACCAAAAAAGTGCCTTGATGACAGCTTTGCACACTCTTGGCATTCTCTCAACCAGCTTCATGAGGTAATTAAATCAAATCCAATTTGATTTGTCACATACACATGGTTAGCAGATGTTAATGCGAGTGTAGCGAAATGCTTGTGCTTCTAGTTCGGACAATGCAGTAATAACCAACGAGTAATCTAACCTAACAATTCCACAACTACTACCTTATACACACAAGTGTAAAGGGATAAAGAATATGTACATAAAGATATATGAATGAGTGATGGTACAGAACGGCATAGGCAAGATGCAGTAGATGGTATCGAGTACAGTATATACATATGAGATGAGTAATGTAGGGTATGTAAACATAAAAGTGGCATAGTTTCAAGTGGCTAGTAATACATGTATTACATAAAGATGGCAAGATGCAGTAGATGGTATCGAGTACAGTATATACATATGAGATGAGTAATGTAGGGTATGTAAACATAAAAGTGGCATTGTTTAAAGTGGCTAGTGATACATGTATTACATAAAGATGGCAAGATGCAGTAGATGATAGAGTACAGTATATACATATACATATGAGATGAGTAATGTAGGGTATGTAAACATTATATTAAGTGGCATTGTTTAAAGTGGCTAGTGATACATTTTTTACATCAATTTCCATTATTAAAGTGAGCTGGAGTTAAGTCAATATGTTGGCAGCAGCCACTCAATGTTAGTGGTGGCTGTTTAACAGTCTGATGGCCTTGAGATAGAAGCTGTTTTTCAGTCTCTCGATTCCTGCTTTGATGCACCTGTACTGACCTCGCTTTCTGGATGATAGCGGGGTGAACAGGCAGTGGCTCTGGTGGTTGTTGTCCTTGATGATCTTTATGGCCTTCCTGTGATATCGGGTGGTGTAGGTGTCCTGGAGGGCAGGTAGTTTCCCCCCGGTGATGCGCTGTGCAGACCTCACTACCCTCTGGAGAACCTTACGGTTGTGTACGGAACAGTTGCGTACCAGGCGGTGATACAGCCCGACAGGATGCTCTCGATTGTGCATCTGTAGAAGTTTGTGAGTGCTTTTGGTGACAAGCCGAATTTCTTCAGCCTTCACACAACGCTGTCTGTGTGGGTGGACCAATTCAGTTTGTCCGTGATGTGTACGCCGAGGAACTTAAAACCATCTTACTACCCTCTCCGCTACTGTCCCGTCGATGCAGATAGGGGGCTGCTCCCTCTGCTGTTTCCTGAAGTCCACAATCATCTCCTTTGTTTTGTTGACGTTGAGTGTGAGGTTACTTTCCTGACACCACACTCCGAGGGCCCTCACCTCCTCCCTGTAGGCCATCTCATCATTGTTGGTAATCAAGCTTACCACTATAGTGTCGTCCGCAAACTTGATGATTGAGTTGGAGGCGTGCATGGCCATGCAGTCGTGGGTGAACAGGGAGTACAGGAGAGGGCTCAGAATGCACCCTTGTGGGGCCCCAGTGTTGAGGATCAGCGGGGTGGAGATGTTGTTACCTACCCTCACCACCTGGGGGTGGCCTGTCTGGAAGTCCAGTACCTAGTTGCACAGGGCGGGGTCGAGACCCAGGGTCTCGAGCTTGATGACGAGCTTGGAGGGTACTATGGTGTTAAATGCTGAGCTGTAGTCGATGAACAGCATTCTCACATAGGTATTCCTCTTGTCCAGATGGGTTAGGGCAGTGTGCAGTGTGGTTGCGATTGCGTCGTCTGTGGACCTATTGGGGCGGTAAGCAAATTGGAGTGGGTCTAGTGTGTCAGCTAGGGTGGAGGTTATATGGTCCTTGACTAGTCTCTCAAAGCACTTCATGATGACGGAAGTGAGTGCTATGGGGCGGTAGTCGTTTAGCTCAGTTACCTTAGCTTTCTTGGGAACAGGAACAATGGTGGCCCTCTTGAAATATGTGGGAACAGCAGACTGGGATAAGGATTGATTGAATATGTCCGTAAACACACCAGCCAGCTGGTCTGCGCATGCTCTGAGGACGCGGCTGGGGATGCCGTCTGGGCCTACAGCCTTGCGAGGGTTAACACGTTTAAATGTTTTACTCACGTCGGCTGCAGTGAAGGAGAGTCTGCAGGTTTTGGTAGCGGGCTGTGTCAGTGGCACTGTATTGTCCTCAAAGCGAGCAAAGAAGTTATTTAGTCTGTCTGGGAGCAAGACATCCTGGTCCGCGACGGGGCTGTTTTTCTTTTTGTAATCTGTGATTGACTGTAGACCCTGCCACATACCTCTTGTGTCTGAGCCGTTGAATTGCAACTCTACTTTGTCTCTATACTGACGCTTAGCTTGTTTGATTGCCTTGCGGAGGGAATAGCTACACTGTTTGTATTCGGTCATGTTTCCGGTCCCCTTGCCCTGGTTAAAAGCAGTGGTTCGCGCTTTCAGTTTCGCGCAAATGCTGCCATCAATCCACGGTTTCTGGTTTGGGGGTGTTTTAATAGTTGCTGTGGGTATGACATCGCCGATGCACTTTCTAATGAACTCGCTCACCAAATCAGCGTATTCGTCAATGTTGTTGTTGGACGCAATGCGAACATATCCCAATCCACGTGATCGAATGCAATCTTGAAGCGTGGAATCAGATTGTCGGCACCGGTAGTTTGTCCCCGGTGATGCGTTGTGCAGACCTCACTACCCTCTGGAGTCACCTGGAATATATTTCAATTGAAAGGTGTGCCTTGATAAAAGTTCATTTGTGGAATTTCTTTCCATCTTAATGCTTTTTAGCCAATCAGTTGTGTTGTGACAAGGTAGGGGGGTATACAGAAGATAGTCCTATTTGGTAAAAGACCAAGTCCATAATATGGCAAGAACAGCTCAAATAAGCAAAGAGAAAAGACAGTCCATCATTACTTTAACATTTCAAGAACTGTGAAAGTTTCTTCAAGTGCATTCGCAAGAACCATCAAGCTTTATGATGAAACTGGATTTCATGAGGACCGCCACAGGAATGGAAGAACCAGCGTTATCTCTGCTGCAGAGGATAAGTTCATTAGACTTACCAGCCTCAGAAATTCAAATCAAATCAAATCAAATTTTATTTGTCACATACACATGGTTAGCAGATGTTAATGCGAGTGTAGCGAAATGCTTGTGCTTCTAGTTCCGACAATGCAGTAATAACGAGCAAGTAATCTAACTAACAATTCCAAAAAAAACTACTGTCATACACAGTGTAAGGGGATAAAGAATATGTACATAAGGATATATGAATGAGTGATGGTACAGAGCAGCATAGGCAAGATACAATAGATGATATCGAGTACAGTATATACATATGAGATAAGTATGTAAACCAAGTGGCATAGTTAAAGTGGCTAGTGATACATGTATTACATAAGGATGCAGTCGATGATATAGAGTACAGTATCAACGTATGCATATGAGATGAACAATGTAGGGTAAGTAACATTATATAAGGTAGCATTGTTTAAAGTGGCTAGTGATATATTTACATCATTTCCCATCGATTCCCATGATTAAAGTGGCTGGAGTAGAGTCAGTGTCATTGACAGTGTGTTGGCAGTAGCCACTCAATGTTAGTGGTGGCTGTTTAACAGTCTGATGGCCTTGAGATAGAAGCTGTTTTTCAGTCTCTCGGTCCCAGCTTTGATGCACCTGTACTGACCTCGCCTTCTGGATGGCAGCGGGGTGAACAGGCAGTGGCTCGGGTGGTTGATGTCCTTGATGATCTTTATGGCCTTCCTGTAGCATCGGGTGGTGTAGGTGTCCTGGAGGGGCACCTACACCTACAAATTGCAGCCCAAATAAATTCTTCACAGAGTTCATGTAAAAGACTAAGACACGTCTCAACATCAACTGTTCAGGGGAGACTGTGTGACTCAGGCCTTCATGGTCGAATTGCTGCAACGAAACCCCTACTAAGGACACCAATAAGAAGAATAGACTTGATTGGGCCTAGAAACACGAGCAATGTACATTAGACCGGTGGAAATGTGTCCTTTAGTCTGGAGTCCAAATTGGAGATTTTTGGTTCCTTGTCTTTGTGAGACGCGGTGTGGGTGAACAGATGATCTCTGAACGGATGATTTCTCACCATAAAGCATGGAGGAGGTGGTTTGATGGTGTGGGGGTGCTTTGCTGGTGACACTGTCAGTGACACACTAAACCAGCATGGCTACCACAGCCTTCTGCAGCGATACGCCATCCCATCTGGTTTGGGCTTTTGTTTTTCAACAGGACAACGACCCACCACACCTCCAGGCTGTGTAACGGCTACTTGACCAAGAAGGAGAGTTATGGAGTGCTGCATCAGATGACCTGGCCTCCACAATCCCCCGACCTCAACCAAAGCGAGATAGTTTGGGATGAGTCGGACTGCAGAGTGAAGGAAAAGCTGCCAACAAGTGCTAAGCATACGTGGAAACTCCAAGACTTTTGGAAAAGCATTACAGGTGAAGCTGGTTGAGAGAATGCCAAGAGCGTGCAAAGCTGTCATCAAGGCAAAGGATGGTTATTTGAAGAATCTCATTTATATACTTATTTTAGTTACTACATGATTCCACATGTGTTATTTCATAGTTTTGATGTCTTCACTATTATTCTGGTAGAAAATTGTAAAAAATAAAGAAAAACCCTTGAATGAGTAGGTGTACAGTCGTGGCCAAAAGTTGACTGAATGACTGAGAATGACACAAATATTAATTTCCACAAAGTTCGCTGCTTCAGTGTCTTTAGATATTTTTGTCAAATGTTACTATTGAATACTGAAATATAATTACAAGCATTTCATAAGTGTCAAAGGTTTTTATTGACAATTACATGAAGTTGATGCAGAGACTCAATTTTATTTATTTATCCGTTATTTTACCAGGTAAGTTGACTGAGAACACGTTCTCATTTGCAGCAAAGACCTGGGGAATAATTACAGGGGAGAGGAGGGGGATGAATGAGCCAATTGTAAACTGGGGATTATTAGGTGACCGTGATGGTTTGAGGGCCAGATTGGGAATTTAGCCAGGACACCGGGGTTAACATCCCTACTCTTACGATAAGTGCCATGGGATCTTTAATGACTTCAGAGAGTCAGGACACCCGTTTAACGTCCCATCCGAAAGACGGCACCCTACACAGGGCAGTGTCCCCAATTACTGCCCTGGGGCATTGGGATATTTTTTTAGACCAAAGGGAAGAGTGCCTCCTACTGGCTCTCCAACACCACTTCGAGCAGCATCTGGTCTCCCATCCAGGAACTGATCAGGACCAACATTATTTGACCCTTCTTTTTCAAGACCTCTGCAATCCGCCCTGGCATGTTGTCAATTAACTTCTGGGCCACATCCTGACTGATGGCAGCCCATTCTTGCATAATCAATGCTAGGATTTGTGGGTTTTTGTTTGTCTACCCGCCTTTTGAGGATTGACCACAAGTTCCCAATGGGATTAAGGTCTGGGGAGATTCCTGGCCATGGACCCAAAATCGATGTTTTGTTCCTTGAGCCACTTAGTTATCACTTTTGCCTCATGGCAAGGTGATCCATCATGCTGGAAAAGGCATTGTATGTCACCAAACTGTTCCTGGATGGTTGGGAGAAGTTGCCCTCGGAGGATCTGTTGGTACCATTCTATATTCATCGTTGTGTTCTTTGTCAAAATTGTGAGTGAGCCCACTCCCTTCGCTGGGAAGCAACCCCACACATGAATGGTCTCAGGATGCTTTACTGTTGGCATGACACAGGACTGATGGTAGCGCTCACCTTGTCTTCTCCGGACAAGCTTTTTCCCAGGTGCCCCAAACAATCGGAAAGGGGATTCATCAGAGAAAATGACTTTACCCCAGTCCTCAGCAGTCCAATCCCTGTACCTTTTGCAGAATATCAGTCTGTCCCTGATGTTGTTCCTGGAGAGAAGTGGCTTCTTTGCTGCCCTTCTTGACACCAGGCCATCCTCCAAAAGTCTTCGCCTTCACTGTGCGTGCAGATGCACTCACACCTGCCTGCTGCCATTCCTGAGCAAGCTCTGTACTGGTGGTGCCCTGATCCTGCAGCTGAATCAAATTTAGGAGACGGTCCTGGCGCTTGCTGAACTTTATTTGACGCCCTGAAGCCTTCTTCACAACAACTGAACCGCTCTCCTTGAAGTTCTTGATGATCCGATAAATGGTTGATTTAGGTACAATCTTACTGGCAGCAATATCCTTGCCTGTGAAGCCCTTTTTGTGCAAAGCAATGATGACGGCACGTGTTTCCTTACAGGTAACCATGGATGACAGAGGACAAACAATGATTCCAAGCACTACCCACCTTTTGAAGCTTCCAGTCTGTTATTTGAACTTGACAGAGTGATCTCCAGCCTTGTCCTCATCAACACTCACACCTGAGTTAACGAGAGAATCACTGACATGATGTCAGCTGGTCCTTTTGTGGCAGGGCTGAAATGCAGTGGAACTTTGCAATTAATTGCAATTCATCTGATCACTCTTTATAACATTCTGGAGTATATGCAAATTGCCCTCATACAAACTGGGGCAGCACACTTTGTGAAAATTAACATTTGTCATTCTCAAAACTTTTGGCCACAACTGTACACGGCCCAGTACATCACCGGGGCCAAGCTTCCTGCCATCCAGGACCTCTATATCAGGCGGTGTCAGAGGAAGGCCCTTAAAATTGTCAAAGCCTCCAGCCACCCTAGTCATAGACTGTTCTCTCTGCTACCGCATGGCAAGCGGTACCGGAGCACCAAGTCTTGGTCCAAGAGGCTTCTTAACAGCTTCTACCCCCAAGCCATAAGACTCCTGAACAGCTAATCAAATGGCTACCCAGACTATTTGCATTGACCCCCCCCCCCCTTCTACGCTGCTGCTACTCTCTCTATGCATAGTCACTTTAATAACTCTACCTACATGTACATATTACCTCGACACCGATACCCCCGCACATTGACTCCGTTCCGGTACCCCTGTTTATAGCCCTGCTATTGTTATTTGCTGCTGCTCTTTAATTATTTGTTATTCTTCTCTTACGTTTTTGTAGATATTTTCTTAAAACTGCATTGTTGGTCTTCACCTGTTGTATTCGGCGCAAACGTTTGACTGGTAGTGTATATATATTTTTTTATTTAAAAAATGTTTAGGCCTTTTCTTCCCCAGTTTAGTGATATCCAAACTCACCCATAACTCGGACAATGCTGGGCCAATTGTGCGTTGCTCGGTCACGGCTGGCTGCGACACAGCCCGGGATCAAACCCGGATCTGTAGTGATGCCCCAAGCACTGCAGTGCCTTAGACCACTGCGTCACTTGGGAGGCAGAAACTTTGTTTAAATTCCCCTGTTTAGCGGACCTGCGTGGTTCTGGTACTGGTTCCGGCCGACATTTTCGCTTATAAATTGACCTGTGGACACCTCAGATTGAAATGGCTTGCATTAAGCGATAGCCCTGGTCCCCATTGACACAGTAGTATATTTGCTGAGCCTGTGTGATGTAGGATGTGAAATCTGAAACTACCTGAAGCTGGGATGTCCCTCCGACCATTTAATTTGTTCTTCCGACTGTCCAACTCCTGGCTGAACCCTACGTCACAGTCACTGACAAAACACATGCCTGCAATCCTTACATTGTAGCGCAGCAGGAGAGAGTCATCATGGTAGCACATTCAGAGATCAATTTATAGCCATTCATGTAAAATAATTTATAGATTTTAAACAAAACAACTGTCACATCTGCTCCTGCCACGCCCTCTAGTGCTCATCTGGTGTCTACTTGACCTGCCGCCACTTCCCCAGTGCTCTCTCCCTCTCTGTGTGTGTGTGTGATTGTGTGGGCGGAGACAGGTGTGCTGTAGTCAGAGCAGATCCCAACCAGCTGCAACCTGTTCCATAATCAAGACCAATACAAATACTCAGTCCTGCCACTTCCACACTGCCAGATCGTAATCTCTGCTCAGTCAGTCCATGTTTCTAGAACCTGAACAAGTTCCACAGACATATGACTAACAGAAATGGAATAATGTGTCCCTGAACAAAGGGGAGTCAAAATCAAAAGTAACAGTCAGTGTCTGGTGTGGCCACCAGCTGCATTAAGTACTGCAGTGCATCTCCTTCTCATGGACTGCACCAGATTTGCTGTGAGATGTTACCCCACTCTTCCACCAAGGCGCCTGCAAGTTCCCGGACATTTCTGGGGGGAATGGCCCTAGCCCTCACCCTCCGATCCAACAGGTCCCAGACGTGCTCAATGGGATTGAGATCTGGGCTCTTCGCTGGCCATGGCAGAACACTGACATTCCTGTCTTGCAGGAAATCACACACAGAATGAGCAGTATGGCTGGTTGCATTGTCATGCTGGAGGGTCATGTCAGGATGAGCATGCAGGAAGGGTACCACCTGAGGGAGGACTCTCCACCTAGATCCTTCTCCAGAGTACAGACCTCGGTGTAACGCTCATTCCTTCGACGATAAACGCGAATCCGACCATCACCCCTGGTGAGACAAAACCGCAACTCGTCAGTGAAGAGCACTTTTTGCCAGTCCTGTCTGGTCCAGCGATGATGGGTTTGTGCCCATAGGTGACGCTGTTGCCGGTGATGTGGTGAGGACCTGCCTTTCAACAGGCCTACAAGCCCTCAGTCCAGCCTCTCTCAGCCTATTGCGGACAGTCTGAGCACTGACGGAGGGATTGTGCGTTCATAGTTTAACTAAGGCAGTTGTTGTTGCCATCCTGTACCTGTCCCGCAAATGTCATGTTGGGATGTACCGATCCTGTGCAGGTGTTGTTACATGTGGTCTGCCACTGCGAGGACGATCAGCTGTCCGTCCTGTATCCCTGTGGCACTGTCTTAGGCGTCTCACAGTACGGACATTGCAATTTATTGCCCGCGCCACATCTGCAGTCCTCATGCCTCCTTGCAGCATGCCTACGGCATGTTCACGCAGATGAGCAGGGACCCTGGGCATCTTTCTTTTGGTGTTTTTCAGAGTCAGTAGAAAGGCCTCTTTTTAGTGTCCTATGTTTTCATAACTGTGACCTTAATTGCCTACCGTCTGTAAGCTGTTAGTGTCTTAACGACTGTTCCACAGGTGCATGTTCATTAATTGTTTATGGTTCACGGAACAAGCATGGGAAACGGTGTTTAACCCCTTTACAATGAAGATCTGTGAAGATGTTTGGATTTTTACGAATCATTTTTGAAAGACAGGGTCCTGAAAAAGGGACGTTTCTTTTTTGCTGCGTTTATAAGGAAGGTGAAATCTTACAGTTAGTCATTGTATAATTTAAATAACTTGAATATACAATATTTAGAAAGCATTTAAGTCATTTCATACAGTTTTGTTGACTAGGAAATACATCATAAAACACATTTGTCCTGGGTACTTGAGATTGTGTCCTCAAAAGTGACTACACCTCAAGTGACACCTCGGTGACGGTTCCCAGTCCAGAGCTTCCGGCGACGGTTCCCAGTCCAGAGCTTCCGGCGACGGTTCCCAGTCCGGAGCTTCCGGCGTCTGGAACCTCCAACAACGTTTCCCGGTCCGGAACCTCACGAGACGGTCCAAGATCCGGAACCTCCAGCGATGGTCAACAGTCTGGAACATCCCTCAACGAGGGATGGCAGGAGCTCTGCTCTGCGCCAATGTACAGTCCGAGCATGGCGTCCAGTCCAGCTCCGGGGCAGGAGCCTTCCTCTGCGCCGATGTCTAGTCCAAACACGGTGTCCATTCCAGCTCCGGGGCAGGAGCCTTCCTCTGCGCCGATGTCCAGTCCAAACACGGTGTCCAGTCCAGCTCCATGGCAGGAGCCTTCCTCTGCGCCGATGTCCAGTCCAAACACGGTGTCCAGTCCAGCTCCATGGCAGGAGCCTTCCTCTAAGCCGATGTCCAGTCCAAACACGGTGTCCAGTCCAGCTCCGGGGCAGGAGCCTTCCTCTAAGCCGATGTCCAGTCCAAACACGGTGTCCAGTCCAGCTCCATGGCAGGAGCCTTCCTCTGCGCCGATGTCCCATCCAAACACGGTGTCCAGTCCAGCTCCATGGCAGGAGCCTTCCTCTAAGCCGATGTCCAGTCCAAACACGGTGTCCATTCCAGCTCCATGGCAGGAGCCTTCCTCTGCACCGATGTCCAGTCCAAACACGGTGTCCAGTCCAGCTCCATGGCAGGAGCCTTCCTCTGCGCCGATGTCCAGTCCAAACACGGCGTCCAGTCCCGCTCCATGGCAGGAGCCTTCCTCGGCATCTAGGTCCAGTCCAGGCACAGTGTTCAGCCTGGGTCCATGGCTGGATCCGCAGGATGAGCGGGTTCTTCGGCCCGCACCAGAGCCGCCCCCGATGCGGGCGGATCCGCGGGATGAGAGGGTTCTTCGTCCTGCACCAACCCTCCCTTTTGGTTTCACCTTTGGGGGGGGTACTGTCACGTCCTGACCATAGAGATTCCTTATTTTCTATGGTGGAGTAGGTCAGGCGTGACTGGGGGTTAGTCTAGTTTATTATTTCTATGTGGGGTTCTAGTTTTGTTTTTCTATGTTAGTGATTTTGTATGATTCCCAATTAGAGGCAGCTGGTAATCGTTGTCTCTAATTGGGGATCATATTTTGGTAGCCTTTTTTCCACCTGTGGGTTGTGGGATATTATTTTGAGTTAGTGTATGTAGCATCTCTGTAGTCACAGTTCGTTGTTTGTTTCTTGTTTTGTTTATTAGTTTCACTTTAATAAATTATGTGGAACTGTATTCATGCTGTGCCTTGGTCCTTCTCTACAAACTATCGTGACAGAATGTTCTGCGCTGGATGTTACAACATTTTTGGACATTTTTGTGACTGTTAGGAGAACATTCCAAGGATATTTCATTTAAAACATCAAAAAATATGGGATGGGATGTTATCATTCTAATGTTAGGGTTTTATATATCTAAAACTTAGTGGGAATTGTAGCTAATATTCTTTGAATGTTTGCTGGAATGGCTATTATTACTATTAACCCCTGAACAGTCACTGTCATGCTATACTGGCCCTGTGAAGTGTACCACTTTCAAATGACCAGTCAAATCAAATTTGATTTGTCAAATGCGCCGACTATAACCTTAGTGAAATGCTTACTCACAAGCCCTTAACCACCAAGGCAGTTAAGAAAAATACAAAAAAAAACAAGACATAAAGAAACAAATAAAGAGCAGCAGTAAAATAACAATAGCGAGGCTATATACTGGGGGAACCGGTACAGAGTCAATGCGCGGGGGCACCGGTTTGTCGAGGTAATTGAGGTAATATGTACATGTGGGTAGAGTTATTAAAGTGACTTATGCATAGATAATAACAGAGAGTAGCAACAGAATAAAAGAGGGGGGCAATGCAAACAGTCTGGGTAGCCATTTGATTAGATGTTCAGGAGTCTTATGGCTTGGGGGTAGAAGCTGTTTCGAAGCCTTTTGCTCCCGGACTTGGTGCTCTGGTACCGCTTGCAGTGTGGTAGCAGAGAGAACAGTCTATGACTAGGGTGGCTGGAGTCTTTGACACTTTTTAGGGCCTTCCTCTGACACCGCCTGGAATAGAGGTCCTGGATAGCAGGAAGCTTGGTCCCAGTGATGTACTGGGCCATACACACTACCCTCTGTAGTGTCTTGCGGTCGGATGCCGAGCAGTTGCCATTACAGGCAGTGATGCAACATCAGGATGCTCTCAATGGTGCAGCTGTAGAAACTTTTGAGGATCTGATTTGGTCCCAGGGCTCTGTGTGTGTGTGTGTGTGTGTGTGTGTGTGTGTGTGTGTGTGTGTGTGTGTGTGTGTGTGTGTGTGTGTGTGTGTGTGTGTGTGTGTGTGTGTGTGTGTGTGTGTGTGTGCATATGTGCATGAATATGTGCATGCAAGCGTGTGTTTGCATGTGTGTGTCCAGGGAGCAGGTCAGTAAATAGTAGGAGAAATAAGAGCAGTGCTGATCTTTGTTTTCTATTTCCCTGGGTTGATACCTTGCTGCTGACCTCCATCTGAGAGTGGCTCGTGTTCAGTGCAACAGACAGTCTGTGTTGAACTGGTAATGAGGTCATTTTGTTTGAATTTTGTAGCAATAATTCATCTTCAAAACATAGCAAACAAGGTTATTATCCAAAAGCAGTGATGCACACACTCACACCCGCATGCACGCTCTCTCCCCCCCCCCTCCCTCTCTCCCTAATCTAGGGTAAAGTAGTCATTAACATGCTTGTTAAATTAACTCCTGGCTCCACAGTACAGAGCAGCAGCAGCAATAACTGGACTAATAGGGAGAGATGCATCAGGTTACATAACATGACCCTGAATAAACCTACAAGCTGAAGTCCCATACTAATACTACAGGCTCAAAAATGCTTGGCTCAATACATAATAGGAAAATAACAAGACTGATCACCTCTCATACTGTTGCAGATTACCTTGATCCCTGACCTCTGACCCCCAACCTGAAGTCTGACCCCAAGTTAATTAACAAAAGTTAAAGTCACAACCAGCATATCGTGGTCTACTGCTGAGTTAGAAGGGTAATTGGTTCTGTTGAGGTCTAAGTACTGTCAACACTGGACTGTCTGACCATAAATGTTAGAGTGGGTTGGTGCTGATTGCTGTGGAGAACAATAACCTCGAATAGCCTACTGCTTTAGTACCAGCACCTCTTATGAAATACAATTGAATGTCAGTGTGCCACCTTTTTCCAGTTCTGACGGCCGGTTTGGAACCTGGGACATCTGAGTATAGTAGCAGACTACAGTAAGCTAAAAGCTAAATGAGTGTGTATGCCGCAGAGTAGAGTAATGTCAATACTGCTGAGTCTACACTGAAGCAGCTATGACTCAGGATCACACTCACACACTCACACACACGTTTTAGCAGTTTTAGATGGTTAACCATGATCTCCTTCCATTACTGTGTGTGTGACCTTGACAGAGTGAGCAGTGCCAGTCGTAGCGGTTCGGTTGGACTAGACCAACCGAACGGACACTCACTGAGCAGTAAAACCAAAGAGCCTCTATGTGTGAACAGACACACTCATCATACAAATAAGCAAGCAAGCTAGTAACACACACACAAACACTAACATACAAGCACAAATCATGTTTGTGGGCACACATACAGTACACACACATTGGCTTGAACACCTAGAGCTGCTGTGTGATAGCAGAGCTGGGCTGCACTGTGCCAAATCACCGGCTGCATTCCAGACAAATTATTACACACAGCAGAGCTAAATACAAGACCATTTACATTTCACTGGAGTGCTGGAAAAATGACGTTCCTGAAACATAATCACTGACACTCTCTCCCTCATCTGTCTCGACTCAGAGAAAGCAGCAATGAAGTCAGATAACAGAGTCCCACCACTTCATAACATACTCAAGTACCACACACACACACACACACACACACACACACAGACAGACAGACAGAGAGAGCTGATATGGGTTGTGACGTATTAACCTGGAAGGCAGACTCCTGCTCCGACTGTAAACACAGCTATTTATAACACCCCAATTATGACTGTGTGTGTGTGTGTGTGCGCCATGTGTGTGTGTGTACATATGGTAATCCTATGGAGGAGGAGGATTCTACTTTTATCTTTCTGTTTTTAATCTTTCCTCCCAACCTCATCGATGCAGAACAAATTTCTTAGAATTATGGATGGATGTGTGTGAGTAGCTGTACTGTGTGCTCGTGCATGAATGCTTGTTTGTGTGTGTGTTTGTGTACTACATGTGTGTGAGAGAGCCACTGATGTGGTTATGCTCTTGATTGCTTATTCTGAGAAAAGGCCCTTTTGCCCTCCAAACAAATGTCATGTAGCTGAACTGAAGTAAGAAGACAGCTCTTCTTTTAGCAAAATGGCTAAAAACAACATTTCTTTCAACCCCAGTTGTTGAATCGGACTGGTGCTCACCAGTAGCAACTCTTATAGAATACCGGCTGTAAAACATGATTAAAATATTATTTAAATGAGTACGGGCCACTTTTTCATTCCACTTCAAGCACTTCTATTGTTTGGTAAAAAAAATAAAATCAGCATCTCTTTAGATGTATGAAGAAAGACAGCTATATCTGGCAGAGAGAGAGAGGTTGACTAAGAATAGTTGACCTTTCTTCATCACATCAACTAGGCTGAATAATTCCTTAACGCACGCACGCGCGCACACACACACACACACGCCGACACAAGCACACCGTCACACTCTCTACTCTCCACTATGGTATTAATCAGATCACCTTAATTTCAATGCCTCATCCTTCCCGCCATCCTTTCACGGTGATCCCTCCTTCCTCCGTTGAAGAATGATGAGAAAGTGAAGGTCAGATAGCAACAGCTCTCTTACTCTCCCTCCCTTGTTTGTTCTCTCGATCTGTTTTCAATTTCTCTGTCTCATCTCTATATCTGTCTATCATTTTCTATTTCATTGTTCATCTCTCTCACTCTTTCTCACACTAACCCATGCCTCTGTGTTATACACTTGTGTTACACAGTTAACCTTCGACCCTGCCCTGCTTTTAGAATGTTAGAGCAAACACACACAATAATGCCATATTCAATACACATAGCACCGGTGCATCATTCTTGAAAAAAATCATGATAAAAATCTGTCAGTTTCAGCTAGAGATATCTGTCTCAATCCACTGCATCCGCCAGTGTCGCACTTCCGCATCTGCGGTGAAAGGTGACAGAGTTAGAGCGGTGTTTGTAAGACCATGAGACACCTCCCAAAATCGGTCTTTTCACAAAAACGTCTGAACGGTTTGACCTACAACTATTATGACCACTGTATGTAAAGGGGAGACACTCACGAAAATGGTGTTCTCCGTTTTGCTCTATGACTCCCACAAGTGTCACAAAACTCGTCTGAAAGTAACCAGTATCGGTTTAAAAAAACGAATGGAAGTATTAAGTAGTAGTTTGTGCCTACCTCAAAAAAAGAGGTTAAATATGTGTAAAAATAAATATATACACAGTCAAAAGTAAAACCACCAGTCAAAAGTTTGGACATTGTCATGTTCTGACCTTTATTTCCTTTGTTTTGTCTTTATTTAGTATGGTCAGGGCGTGAGTTGGGGTGGGCAGTCTATGTTTGTTTTTCTATGTTTGGTTTCTGTTTCGGCCTGGTATGGTTCTCAATCAGAGGCAGGTGTTGTTAGTTGTCTCTGATTGAGAATCATACTTAGGTAGCCTGGGTTTCACTGTTGGTTTGTGGGTGTTTGTTTCCGTGTCAGTGTTTGTCGCCACACGGTACTGTTTCGGTTTCGTTTCTTCACGTTTCTTTTTGTTATTTTTGTATTCAGTGTTCAGTGCTTTCTTTGATTAAAGTTATGGACACTTACCACGCTGCATCTTGGTCCGATCCTTACTCCTCTTCAGACGAAGAGGACATCTGCCGTTACAGACATGTCTACTCATTCAAGGGTTTTTCTTTATTTTAAATATTTTCTACATTGTAGAATAACAGTGAAGACCTCAAAACTATGAAATAACACATATGAAATCATGTAGTAACCAAAAAAGTGTTAAACAAATCAAAATATATTTATATCTGAGATTCTTCAAAGTAGCCACCCTGTGCCTTGCTGACAGCTTTGCACACTATTGGCATTCTCTCAACCAGCTTCATGAGGTAGTCACCTGGAATGCATTTCAATTAACTGTGTGCCTTGTTAGAATTTCATTTGTGGAATTGCTTTCCTTCTTTTTTGAGCCAATCAGTTGTGTTGTGACAAGGTAGGGGTGGTATACAGAATATAGCCCTATTTGGTAAAAGACCAAGTCCATATTATGTCAAGAACAGCTCAAATAAGCAAAGAGAAGCGACAGTCTATCATTACTTTAAGACATGAAGATCAGTCAATACGGAACATTTGAAGAACTTTGAAAGTTTCTTCAAGTGCAGTTGCAAAAACCATCAAGAGCTATGATGAAACTGGCACTCATGAGGACCACCGCAGGAAAGGAAGACCCAGATTTACCTCTGCTGCAGAGGATAAGTTCATTAGAGTTACCAGCCTCAGAAATTGCAGCGAAATAAATGCTTCACAGAGTTCAAGTAACAGACAAATCTCAGCATCATCTGTTCAGAGGGGACTGCATGAATCAGGACTGTGTGGTTCCCACCGTGAAGCATGGAGGAGGTGGTGTGATGGTGTGGGTGTGCTTTGCTGGTGACACTGTCTGTGATTTATTTAGAATTCAAGGCACACTTAACCAGCATGGCTACCACAGCATTTTGCAGTGATACACCATCCCATCTGGTTTGGGCTTAGTGGGACTATATTTTGTTTTTCCAACAGGACAATGATCCAACACACCTCCAGGCTGTGTAAGGGATAAACAAGAAGGAGAGTGATGGAGTGCTGCATCAGATGACCTGGCCTCCACAATCACCCGACCTCAACCCAGTTGAGATGGTTTGGGATGCGTTGGAACGCAGAGTGAAGGAAAAGCAGGCAACAAGTGCTCAGCATATGTGGGAACTCCTTCAAGACTGTTGGAAAAGCATTCTAGGTGAAGCTGATTGAGAGAATGCCAAGAGTGTGCGAAGCTGTCATATGTACAATACCGTTCGAAAGTTTGGGGTCACTTAGAAATGTCCTTGTTTTTGAAAGAAAATCAATTTTTTTGTTCAATAAAATAACATAAAATTGATCAGAAATACAGTGTAGACATTGTTAATGTTGTAAATTACTATTGTAGCTGATTTTTTATGTAATATCTACATAGGGGTACAGAGGCCCATTATCATCAACCATCACTCCTGTGTCCAATGGCACGTTGTATTAGCTAATTAGCTAAAAGGCTAATTGATCATTAGAAAACACTTTTGCAATTATGTTAGCACAGCTGAAAACTGTTGTCCTGATTAAAGAAGGAATAAAACTGTCTTTCTTTAGACTAGTTGAGTATCTGGAGAATCAGCATTTGTGGGTTCGATTACAGGCTCAAAATGGCCAGAAACAAAAAACTTTCTTCTGAAACTCATCAGTCTATTCTTGTTCTGAGAAAGGAAGGCTATTCCATGCGAGAAACTGCCAAGAAACTGAAGATCTCGTACAATGCTGTGCACTACTCCCTTCACATAGAAAGAAAGAGGAGTGGGAGGCCCCGGTGCACAACTGAGCAAGAGGACAAGTACATTAGAGTGTCTAGTTTGAGAAACAGAAGCCTCACAAGTCCTCAACTGGCAGCTTCATTAAATAGTACCCGCAAAACACCAGTCTCAATGTCAACAGTAAAGAGGTGACTCCAGGATGTTGGCCTTCTAGGCAGAGTTGCAAAGAAAAAGCCATATCTCAGACTGGCCAATAAAAAGAAAAGATTAAGATGGGAAAAAGAACACAGACACTGGACAGAGGAACTCTGCCTGGAGGGCCAGCATCCCGGAGTCGCCTCTTCACTGTTGACGTTAGAGCACAGGAGTGATGGTTGCTGATAATGGGCCTCTGTCAGCCTATGTAGAGATTCCATTAAAAATCTGCCGTTTCCAGCTACAATAGTCATTTACTGTCTACACTGTATTTCTGATCAATTTTATGTTATTTTAATGGAGGAAAAAAAAGCTTTTCGTTCAAAAACAAGGACATTTCTAAGTAACCCAAAAAAATGTAACGGTAGTGTATATATATTTCCTGAGTTGTTTCATATCTCCAAGATTTAGGACAGACGCTTAAAAACCTTTTTTCTTATGATTTATTTGTTAACTGTCCCTTTTGCCATTAATGAATGTGTTAGGGGAAAGGGGATATCTAGTCAGTTGTACAACTGAATGCATTCAACACAAATGTGTCTTCCGTATTTAAAACAACCCCTCTGAATCAGAGCGGTGCGAAGGGCTGCCTTAATCGACATCCACGTCTTCGGCGCCCGGGGAACAGTGGGTTATCTGCCTTGCTCAGGGGCAGTACGACAGATTTTTACCTTGTCAGCTCGGGGATTCGATCTAGCAACCTTTCAGTTACTGGCCCAACGCTCCTACCCGCCAGGCTACCTGCATGTATTCAATGCGTTTCCATGGGCTTTAGTAGTAAAGACCAAAATCTATATATATTTTTTATACCTAAAAGGGTCCTAAAATTCCAAACCAATTAGCTAAATTATCCATAGTATGACCATCTTAAACAATTCTACATGTCAGCTTAGCAACCAACGTCTTAGACTCTAAAGAAATAAAATATTGAACAATGCAGGGAATCCAAAGATTGTTCCATCTGGTTAATAATGTATGTAGTTGTTCAAGGTATCATTGACTGCTGATCATAATGAATGGATTTACGGTCTCTCTCTCCCCCCATCGGCAGTCTGTGACTTTGTTGGCTGGTTGTGTCAATACATGTTAAAACGGACACAAGTGACACATTCTTTACACACACGCAGTGGGGTAAAGTAAGTAAAAATACTTTCAAGTACTGCTTAAGTCATTTTTTGGGGTATCTGTACTTTACTTTACTATTTATATTGTTGACTACTTTTACTTCACTACATTCCTAAAGAAAATAATGTACTTTTCACATTTGAGCCGTCTGATTTGCTTATTATAAGGAATATGAAATTATTTATACTTTTACTTTTGACACTAAAGTATATTTTTGCAGTTACATTTACTTTCTATACTTAAGTATATTTAAAACCAAATACTTTTAGAATTTTACTCAAGTAGTTTTTGTCTGGGTGACTCACTTTAACTTGAGTAATTTTCTATTAATTAAGGTGTCTTTACATTTACTCAAGTATGACAATTGGGTACTTTTTCCACCAAAGAACAGACATGCGAGCACATGCACGCATGCACGCTCACACACACTAAATAAAGTTTGTTGGGGAGGCTTCTCCTTTCAGCAAGTGTAACACGAGTCTATCCCTGTACGGCCAATCCGCAACGTGAACCCTCGTTCACAAAAACACAACCTACACCCCAAGCAGCTTGCTAACCATGTTCTTGGTTGGCCGAGGCTTCTCAGGGAAGGTGACGTCACTGTATAATTGGCTAGCTACTTCACATCTGCTATGCTAGCGTGATGAATCCCTTTCATAGCATACAGTAGTGAGATAAGGGGGAGGAGAGGGGAAGGGACAAATTCTGAATGGGCTCTGATTAATCGTGCTAGAAGATGGGGAGCCCAGGTGGAACACACACGCACGCACGGATGCACGCACACACTCACAGGACGAGCTAAAGACACCGGGAATCTCTTTACATTACACTCTCAGCCCTGCAGTCATAACATGAGACATCTTAAACAACGAAGACACACAGTCGCATACACCAACCGCTAACAAACACACACACGCACCCTCTTCTCCTGACCCCATTCCCTCTCCTCCAACTGTCACTCTGGTTAGTGTACATGGATATGGCTGCAATATCAATAGACATCCATGTAATCCCATACTACGGGAGAGAGAGAAGGGAGAGATGCTTCATCTCAACATTACTGTACATAAAAACAATATCTCATCCCTTCTTTCTCTGCATGGTGTCTGGTCAAGTTCAAAGTACCAGTAACTCCATTAAACCAGGACCTGATGCAGCTGCGTGGAGGGTGAATGGTCAAAGAAGAACGACGAGAGAGGAGGAGTGATGAGAGATGTGGAGGAGAGAACCAATGGCACAGATACAGATAGAAAGTTGCGCTGACACTGATAGTGGACTTAGTCAGTACCTCTACCCTGGCCTCTCAGGCTTGAACCTGGAACACCGACAAGCCCCTGTACCAAAATGCTCAACGCTCTTCATGAAGGCTACATTCTCACATACTAGATGAATGGTGGGATGCTCCACTGATCTGTGTGCCAGTAATTAGACTACTATCCTCCAGTGAGTAGGGCTATTATACTTGTTCTATTCTCTTTAGTAGTCCTAAATCAGGAGGATCCTATTCTGAGAGGAGGCTAACTGACAGGAGAAGCGATGATGTCGTTGTAGGCCTCCTCTCAGTCCTGCTCTCTTGGCAAAGATAGTGTGCAAATTCAATAGACATTGAGGATGAAAACGTCTGCATATCTGCAGAGTTTTGGGAGAGTCATTGGTGTGATGTGAAGGACAGGTGCGAGGGAGCGAGGGAAAGACTGGGGAGGGGAGGGAGAGAGGAGAGGGTGTAAGAAATAGAGAGAGGAGAGTGAGGGAGCGAGAGAGGGAGGGAGAGAGAGAGGAAAGAGAGGAGGGAGAGAGGAGAGAGAGAGAGAGGGAGTGACAGAGAAAAGTGGGAGAGTGAACGAGTGAGAGTCTGTGTATGGGGTGTGGAAGTCCTCTGATCATTGAGACTTCCAATCCAATCCCTGTGCTCCTGTGATGTTACTCACCCTGGCTCAGGCTCTGGCTCTGACTCTGTGTGTGTGTGTGTTGTGAAAACAGTGCTGGCGTCCCTGAGTGGGCTGTCAGTCAGGGACTATTGACTGAGCGCCCACCATCAAATTAGCTAAATTACTTGATGTGACGATAAGCAGTGATAAGACCTTGGAGCATCTCTGGCTCTACATCCCAGCAGAGGACAACTGCCTGTTTACTCGCCAGAATGGTACAACAACAAAACACACAGTGCAGGTCAACAGTCTAAGCTATAGGTCTAATAACTATCCATCTACACCACCTGAGTGTTAGGACTGCACTTTCTCTGAACATCTGTCAAGCTAGACATTTATTGCAGCTGAATTAAAGACAGTAGGCAAATAAAGTGACATTTATAGGAGCACATGAGCAAGACACTGGCACAGGTCACCCATATTCTATAAACAAACAGAACCACTTAAATCCCCAAACTTGAATCCTGCTTTCTGTACAGTGGTTCACAAGCCCCCCTGACCTCTCCATCCCCATTCTCACCTTGGAACTTGAATCCTTCTATTTGGACCCAGAGGCAGAGGTCCTCCGTCTCGCAGTCACACCTCCAGGGGTTTCCACTGAGCCCCATGGAGCGCAGAGAGGGCAGGGCAATCAGAGAGCTGATGTTCAGCGTCGTCAGGTTGTTCCTGCTCACATCCAGCACCTGCAGAGCCATGTTCTCTGAGAACGCATCCGGGTGGATCTCACTTAGCCCCGGGTTGTCTGTTAGCCGTAGCATCACAAGGCTAGACAACGGTCCAAACGTCCGGTCCTCGATCTGGGTCAGTGTATTGAAGGACAGGTCAAGGTAGGCCAGCTTCCGGAGATTCCCGAAGGTGGACTCTGAGATCTCCATCAGGGTGTTGTTGCTGACGTCCAGGTATACTAGATCAGACAGGTAGTTGAGTTGCAATGCTGGAAGTTCTCCGATGCGGTTGTTGGAGATGATGAGTTGGCGGGTAGCTAGAGGGAGGTCGTTGGGGAAGAGGGTGAGCTCCTGCCCGGCACACTGGACCACCAGCTGGTCATCACACACACACCTGTCAGGGCAGCCTGCTGTAAGAGCCGGGGAAGGGGCCACCCCCATCACGAAGATAAAGAGAAAGAGTAGCCGGAGAGAGTGAGCGCTTGGAGCGGGTAGGAGACGCATGATGAAGCAGCCCAGGGCGTCATGAACTCGGGCTGAGTAGGACCAGGAGGACACCCCAGGACCAGCGCTCCCCTCCGGGCATCCTGCATGGGGCTGCGGGACTGGGGGTGCGGCTAGACGGCTACTCTGGAGGACCGAGTCCGGTTGCGGCTTCTGCTGCTGTCTGGAGGATTGGATAGTGGTTATATCCAGACTCTCTTTCTTCCCCTCTCGCTCCAAATGGATAACGGTCTCTAGCTCACTCACACGCACGTCCACAAGACGCCCGTGTTAATTACGAAGGTGACCCTACTGACGGACGCGCTGGTCGGGTGGTGAGAATCGCTGAGGCTTATCAGGTTCTCCTGAAAGGAGAGTAGAGAGAGAAGAGAAATATTTGATAAAAGAGAGTCTGTCACTCTTTTCTGTTATTGCCTCGGTATGTATTTATTTTAAGTTAGTTGTCTGCGGCAGAATGCATGGTTCGTTTATAGTTTCCAAACTGCTGGATGGTGAAATTCCAGGAAGTGATTCCTGCGCTTCCTACTAAAGAGAGTGGTGTGTAATACTGCCTGTTTTAATGGATTTGTAATAGTTCAATAATCACCGTCTGTTCTGCGATGTCACTTGCTAATCCGTTATTCCGGAGCGCGAATGGAAGTGCGTCCATCCCTCATTTGCCTGCTCGGCTGGTCTGGCTGCATGTGTGTGTTCGCTGCTCTGCTCTCTCTCGTTCGCTCTCTCTTTTTGCAGCTGGGTGGTGGGGGTGGTGGTGGGGGGCTGGGGGGCTGCAGTGTGTGTGTGTCAGCAGTCTCTTAGTCAGACTGTGTGTGTGATTCGCTGCCACACAACTTAGTGACGTAACCAGGTGTTCAGTAGGGGCACATCGGTAAAATCACTGGGGGAGCCATGCAGTGGCGACCCGTCATTCAGGGCAGGTGGGGCTTTTATCAAAATAGAAATAACAAAAATAATATATATATATTTTTTTTTTTTTGGGGCATGTTATTTTGGCATTAATATGAGTCACATATCAGTTTGAAAACAATGTAAAACATAAATATATATATAGAAATATATATAATCACTGAGTTAATAAAGCCGCATACAAACACGGTCTCTTTTTCTTTGATGACAAAATTTACCCACGAAGGACCACCACACCACCTTCCTGTTCAAGTGAGCACATCACAACAAGGTGAGTCCAAAAATGTCTTATATGCTGCTGCATAAATGATGTAATATGCCAGGGAGATATGTATACTGTAGCTAAGAAAGTAAGACTAAGTGTCCATAAACATCACATTTGGGATAGGGTTAAAACAAAATCAACTCCACGGTTAAGTTTAGGGATGAATTTTGAATGATTAAGGTTAGGGCTTTGGTGCTGCCTGTGACTGTCAAGCAAATAACTGTTGGTCTAACGGTAATTGAGCGTTAATTAACAACACATTCAGCATCTCCTGGCTTACATTTTAAAAAGTCTAATAAATCCATGTAATATAGCCAACACCTTCACAAGAAATCCATTATTTATTTTAGACAGGTCTGAAGAAGCATGATAAAAAAGAAAATGTAGTCTATTTCAAAAGAAAAGAGTACTCTGAGTTGTCCTTATGTTTGGTCCTGATGTGGCTATGCAAATGGCTGTGGGCTACGCTAGTTCATTTTGCAGACAAGATTTGCTTAGAATTCCGTGGCATTATTTTATAGTATGAAGAATACAATTGAACAAAGCTGAATAAAATATCAATATTTTCTCCAAATGATTTGAGGTTTCTATTTTGTGTCTGGCGGTTAACAAAGAAATAGGTACTCCTTTATGCTTAATTTTGAGTTATTAATGTAACTTTAGTTGTTCTACAAACATTGGGCTATAGGTTTAGATTTGTAATACATTGTAGGAATGCTTGATGAGAGACTAATGATGATTAGAAAAAAGTTGCTTGAACTGCTTAGTGTTTTGCGCAGGCTGGACACACTCCAATACTCTCTTATTCACAATTTGACAAGCACTTGATAATGCCTCTTTGTGGCCCTAATGCACAATAAAAAAATCCACACATTCAATTTATAGCACACACACACACACACACACACACACACACACACACACACACACACACACACACACACACACACACACACACCTCTCCGTCAACTGATCTGGTCTTTCTAACAGGCTACAAGTTAAGACAGACACATCGGGGACGCAACTGCCCGCATCCTTATCCAATTCCGAGGTGCATATTGAAGATATTAGATGAACTGTCCACATTTACTTTTCGTCAGCCAAGATGAGTAGGCTTTACTAACAGCAAAAACACTAGTTACAGTTACAGTAAAAAATTATCTTCCCCAAACTTAAAACTCAAGCGCTGCTTATACAGTATATGCAAGTTAGGCTCTACACCGGATTCATGTGCTTAATTTTAATTTGTTATTTGGCCACTTTAGTTGTGATACAAATCTTATTAAAACATATGAGCTCGGCTACATGATTGAACAAATTGTAAAAAACAATAATTGTTTCTTATGCTGGGCATCATTTTCATATACTAAGTAATATATGTGTGACATTTGTTCTGATTTAGAATGAACCATTATCATGCATATCGAAAGGGGCAGTGGAAAAAAATACATGTAATCTTTGCACTTAAATAGCGAATGGATGACGCCTTTCCCCGTGGTTTATTTTCATGCCAGATTGTAAAGATAAGCAATGTGCTTAATATTAGGAAAGTTGAGAAATAAATATAGTAGGCCTAGCCTACAGAAAGCTGATCCTCCTCTTTTTATTAGCGGCCATTACTCTGTTGTTTTCTCCCACAATTACATAGCCTATAGAAATCAAACCAAATTTTATTAGTCACATGCACCGAATACAACAGGTGTAGACCTTACAGTGAAATGCTTACTTACGAGCCCCTAACCAACAATGCAGTTTTTTAAGAATACAGATAAGAACAAGACATAAAAGTAACAAGTAATTAAAGAGCAGCAGTAAAGTAACAATACCGAGACTATATACAGGGTGGTACCGGTTAGTTGAGGTAGTATGTACATGTTATTTATTTATTTCACCTTTATTTAACCAGGTAGGCTAGTTGAGAACAAGTTCTCATTTGCAAATGCGACCTGGCCAAGATAAAGCGTAGCAATTTGACACATACAACAACACAGAGTTACACATGGAATAAACAAAACATACAGTCAATAATACAGTAGAACAAAAGAAAACAAAAAGTATATATACAGTGAGTGCAAATGAGGTAAGTTAAGAAAATAAATAGGCCATGGTGGCGAAGTAATTACAATATAGCAATTAAACACTGGAATGGTAGATTGTCAGAAGATGAATGTGCAGGTAGAGATACTGGGGTGCAAAGGAGCAAAATAAATAAATACCAGTATGGGGATGAGGTAGGTAGATAGATGGGCTGTTTACAGATGGGCTATGTACAGGTGCAGTGATCTATAAGCTGCTCTGACAGCTGGTGCTTAAAGCTAGTGAGGGAGATGTGAGTCTCCAGCTTCAGAGATTTTTGCAATTCGTTCCAGTCATGGGCAGCAGAGAACTGGAAGGAAAGACGACCAGAGGAGGAATTGGCTTTGGGGGTGACCAGTGAGATATATCTGCTGGAGCGCGTGCTACGAGTGGGTTCTGCAATGGTGACCAGTGAGCTGAGATAAGGCGGGGCTTTACCTTGTAGATAACCTGTAGCCAGTGGATTTGGCGACTAGTATGAAGCGAGGGCCAACCAACGAGAGCGTACAGGTCGCAATGGTGGGTAGTGTATGGGGCTTTGGTGACAAAACGGATAGCACTGTGATAGACTGCATCCAGTTTGTTGAGTAGAGTGTTGGAGGCTATTTTATAGATGACATCACCGAAGTCGAGGATCGGTGTAGGTAGAGTTATTTAAGTGACTGCATAGATGACAACAGAGAGTAGCAGTGGTGTAAAGAGGGGGTGAGGGGTGGCACTGCAAATAGTCTGGGTAGCCATTTGGCTAGATGTTTATGAGTCTTATGGCTTGGGGGTAAAAGCTGTTTAGAAGCTTCTTGGACCTAGACTTGGCGCTACGGTACCAATGTTGCACAACATGAGCTTAGGGGCTCTCATGAAGTGTTTGATTAGATATTTGAATATATTTACATTGATGGCCGAGTGATTAGAGCGACAATAGAGTACGGAGTACCAGGCAGTTAGAAAGTTTGGTAGGCTACTAATGACCAGCAGCAGCAACAGAGTTTGGAGAAGCCTAATTACCGTAACTAAATGGTCATGTGGAATTTGACTGCCTTCATCACTAGTGACCGCCGGTGTGGCGATAATACGTCACTGCAATAGCCCTAGTTAAGGTAAGGGTTAAAGTAAAAAAAAAAAAAATGAAAGAGTGCCTAGATCTGCTATTGAAAATGCGACCCTCAGAGCCAGAGCTCGCAGCTTATGCCCAACCACCACCCCGTCCACAACTCAAGCCTACGTGATGGTAATAACGTCCACTGTTGGCCCTCGCGGCTGGTTTCGAAGTCATCTCCCGATGTCCTGCTTACCTGGATGGATGTCAAATTTTGCAGTGGATCTTGAGTGACCTGGCTGCACACACACACCTAGTATCCAGCAGTAATAGGACACCACCCTCTGGCATGGTAGAGATATTATTATTATTATGACGGTGCTTTATTGCTAATGGACAGTATTAACAGCAAGGGCATATAAAGCTACAGTTAACACCCCCCTCACACATAATAGTATCTAAAAGACTGCAGTGGAATAGTCACAACCCTAACCCCTTAACTATAAACACTTACAGTATACCAGTGATTCATATGATTGTGTAACGTCTATTAAGGTACAGTTACAGTAATGCTTCACTTTCCTTCCATCGTCTAGTCCACCCACTACAGGCTGATAACCCTCTCTCTTCCTTTTTGTGTCTGTGTATGTGTGTCTCTGGGTATATGTGTGTGTGTCGGGGTGTGTGTGTGTTTATCAGGGTGTCGGGTGAGTTGGGCAGTGAGACGTCTTCACTATTTAATGAAGGTGGGGGCAGTGCCGTCTGTCACAGGGACGATGCTGGCTCTGGCACTAGGCCTGAAGGGGTCCACTCTGCTGGCATTACTGGAGGTGGAGAGAGTCATCACTCACCCTCTCCTCTATCTATCTCTGCCTTTCACTCAATCTCTTCAAAATGAGAAATACACCTCTTTCTCTCTTTGTTTGGTTCTAACTGAGTAATTATCTCTCTTCTCTACATCTCCGTTCCTCTTTCCCTCCTGTTCTCTTTGAGGCTCTGACTCTTGTCTTTGTGAGCATGTGTTCATCTCCATCATTCTAATGTAATTGGAAGAGGAGCAACTGCGTCTATCACTCACTCGGATTACTACACTAAACATAAACTGCAATATATGTGTCTAGACTATACACTACTATACATTAAACACTGCACTATACCTCTACACACCATACATAATCACTGCAATAGAAGAAACATACAAGGTTACAAGACAGCACATTTTCTGTGATCAGAGAAAAGCTATTAAACCCATGATCATAACATTGTTCCTTTTACTGTAATTGAGATATACTTTCCGGTTTGGTCCTCATAAAGGTAGTTTGATGTGAAACATTTCCCAAATTGTTTAATTTATTTTATTTTATTTTATTATACCTTTATTTAACCAGGTAGGCTAGTTGAGAACAAGTTCTCATTTGCAACTGCGACCTGGCTAAGATAAAGCATAGCAGTGTGAACAGACAACACAGAGTTACACATGGAGTAAACAATTAACAAGTCAATAACACAGTAGAAAAAAAAGAGAGTCTATATACATTGTGTGCAAAAGGCATGAGGAGGTAGGAGAATGATTACAATTTTGCAGATTAACACTGGAGTGATAAATGATCAGATGGTCATGTACAGGTAGAGATATTGGTGTGCAAAAGAGCAGAAAGGTAAATAAATAAAAACAGTATGGGGGTGAGGTAGGTAAAAATGGGTGGGCTACCTGAGTGGGTTGATTGACTGATGTGGTCATCCTGTCTGGGTTGGCGCCCCCCCTTGGGTTGTGCCATGGCGGAGATCTTTGTGGGCTATACTCAGCCTTGTCTCAGGATGGTAAGTTGGTGGTTGAAGATATCCCTCTAGTGGTGTGGGGGCTGTGCTTTGGCAAAGTGGGTGGGGTTATATCCTTCCTGTTTGGCCCTGTCTGGGGGTGTCCTCGGATGGGGCCACAGTGTCTCCTGACCCCTCCTGTCTCAGCCTCCAGTATTTATGCTGCAGTAGTTAATGTGTCGGGGGCTAGGGTCAGTTTGTTATATCTGGAGTACCTCTCCTGTCCTATTCGGTGTCCTGTGTGAATCTAAGTGTGCGTTCTCTAATTCTCTCTTTCTCTCTCTCTCTCTCGGAGGACCTGAGCCCTAGGACCATGCCCCAGGACTACCTGACATGATGACTCCTTGCTGTCCCCAGTCCACCTGACCGTGCTGCTGCTCCAGTTTCAACTGTTCTGCCTTATTATTATTCGACCATGCTGGTCATTTATGAACATTTGAACATCTTGGCCATGTTCTGTTATAATCTCCACCCGGCACAGCCAGAAGAGGACTGGCCACCCCACATATGCTCTCTCTAATTCTCTCTTTCTTTCTCTCTCTCGGAGGACCTGAACCCTGGACCATGCCCCAGGACTACCTGACATGATGACTCCTTGCTGTCCCCAGTCCACCTGACCGTGCTGCTGCTCCAGTTTCAACTGTTCTGCCTTATTATTATATGACCATGCTGGTCATTTATGAACATTTGAACATCTTGGCCATGTTCTGTTATAATCTCCACCCGGCACAGCCAGAAGAGGACTGGCCACCCCACATAGCCTGGTTCCTCTCTAGGTTTCTTCCTAGGTTTTGGCCTTTCTAGGGAGTTTTTCCTAGCCACCGTGCTTCTACACCTGCATTGCTTGCTGTTTGGGGTTTTAGGCTGGGTTTCTGTACAGCACTTTGAGATATCAGCTGATGTACGAAGGGCTATATAAATAAATTTGATTTGATTTTGATTTGATTTATTTACCGATAGACTATGTACAGCTGCAGCGATCGGTTAGCTGCTCAGATTGCAGATGTTTGAAGTTGGTGAGGGAGATAAAAGTCTCCAACTTCAGCGATTTTTGCAATTTGTTCCAGTCACAGGCAGCAGAGAACTGGAACGAAAGGTGGCCAAATGAGGTGTTGGCTTTAGGGATGATCAGTGAGATACACCTGCTGGAGCGCGTGCTACGGATGGGTGTTGCCATCGTGACCAGTGAACTGAGATAAGGCGGAGCTTTACCTAGCATGGACTTGTAGATGACCTGGAGCCAGTGGGTCTGGCGACGAATATGTAGCGAGGGCCAGCCGACTAGAGCATACAAGTCGCAGTGGTGGGTGGTATAAGGTGCTTTAGTGACAAAACGGATGGCACTGTGATAAACTGCCTCCAGTTTGCTGAGTAAAGTGTTGGAAGCAATTTTGTAGATGACATCGCCGAAGTCGAGGATCGGTAGGATAGTCAGTTTTACTAGGGTAAGTTTGGCGGCGTGAGTGAAGGAGGCTTTGTTGCGGAATAGAAAGCCGACTCTTGATTTGATTTTCGATTGGAGATGTTTGATATGAGTCTGGAAGGAGAGTTTACAGTCTAGCCAGACACCTAGGTACTTATAGATGTCCACATATTCAAGGTCGGAACCATCCAGGGTGGTGATGCTGGTCAGGCGTGCGGGTGCAGGCAGGGAACAGTTGAAAAGCATGCATTTGGTTTTACTAGCGTTTAAGAGCAGTTGGAGGCCACGGAAGGAGTGTTGTATGGCATTGAAGCTCGTTTGGGGGTTAGATAGCACAGTGTCCAAGGACGGGCCGGAATTATATAGAATGGTGTCGTCTGCGTAGAGGTGGATCAGGGAATCGCCCGCAGCAAGAGCAACATCATTGATATATACAGAGAAAAGAGTCGGCCCGAGGATTGAACCCTGTGGCACCCCCATAGAGACTGCCAGAGGACCGGACAGCATGCCCTCCGATTTGACACACTGAACTCTGTCTGCAAAGTAATTGGTGAACCAGGCAAGGCAGTCATCCGAAAAACCGAGGCTACTGAGTCTGCCGATAAGAATATGGTGATTGACAGAGTCGAAAGCCTTGGCAAGGTCGATGAAGACGGCTGCACAGTACTGTCTTTTATCGATGGCGGTTATGATATCGTTTAGTACCTTGAGCGTGGCTGAGGTGCACCCGTGACCGGCTCGGAAACCAGATTGCACAGCGGAGAAGGTACGGTGGGATTCGAGATGGTCAGTGACCTGTTTGTTGACTTGGCTTTCGAAGACCTTAGATAGGCAGGGCAGGATGGATATAGGTCTGTAACAGTTTGGGTCCAGGGTGTCTCCCCCTTTGAAGAGGGGGATGACTGCGGCAGCTTTCCAATCCTTTCCTTGGGGATCTCAGACGATATGAAAGAGAGGTTGAACAGGCTGGTAATAGGGGTTGCGACAATGGCGGCGGATAGTTTCAGAAATAGAGGGTCCAGATTGTCAAGCCCAGCTGATTTGTACGGGTCCAGGTTTTGCAGCTCTTTCAGAACATCTGCTATCTGGATTTGGGTAAAGGAGAACCTGGAGAGGCTTGGGCGAGTAGCTGCGGGGGGGGCGGAGCTGTTGGCCGAGGTTGGAGTAGCCAGGCGGAAGGCATGGCCATCTGTTGAGAAATGCTTGTTGAAGTTTTCGATAATCATGGATTTATCGGTGGTGACCGTGTTACCTAGCCTCAGTGCAGTGGGCAGCTGGGAGGAGGTGCTCTTGTTCTCCATGGACTTCACAGTGTCCCAGAACTTTTTGGAGTTGGAGCTACAGGATGCAAACTTCTGCCTGAAGAAGCTGGCCTTAGCTTTCCTGACTGACTGCGTGTATTGGTTCCTGACTTCCCTGAACAGTTGCATATCGCGGGGACTATTCGATGCTATTGCAGTCCGCCACAGGATAATTTTTGTGCTGGTCGAGGGCAGTCAGGTCTGGAGTGAACCAAGGGCTATATCTGTTCTTAGTTCTGCATTTTTTGAACGGAGCATGCTTATCTAAAATGGTGAGGAAGTTACTTTAAAAAAATGACCAGGCATCCTCAACTGACGGGATGAGGTCAATGTCCTTCCAGGATACCCGGGCCAGGTCGATTAGAAAGGCCTGCTCACAGAAGTGTTTTAGGGAGCGTTTGACAGTGATGAGGGGTGGTCGTTTGACTGCGGCTCCGTAGCAGATACAGGCAATGAGGCAGTGATCGCTGAGATCCTGGTTGAAGACAGCGGAGGTGTATTTGGAGGGCCAGTTGGTCAGGATGACGTCTATGAGGGTGCCCTTGTTTACAGATTTAGGGTTGTACCTGGTGGGTTCCTTGATGATTTGTGTGAGATTGAGGGCATCTAGCTTGGATTGTAGGACTGCCGGGGTGCTAAGCATATCCCAGTTTAGGTCACCTAACAGAACAAATTCTGAAGCTAGATGGGGGGGCGATCAATTCACAAATGGTGTCCAGGGCACAGCTGGGAGCTGAGGGGGGGTCGGTAGCAGGCGGCAACAGTGAGAGACTTATTTCTGGAGAGAGTAATTTTCAAAATTAGTAGTTCGAACTGTTTGGGTATGGACCTGGAAAGTATGACATTACTTTGCAGGCTATCTCTGCAGTAAACTGCAACTCCTCCCCCTTTGGCAGTTCTATCTTGACGGAAAATGTTATAGTTGGGTATGGAAATCTCAGAATTTTTGGTGGCCTTCCTGAGCCAGGATTCAGACACGGCAAGGACATCAGGGTTAGCAGAGTGTGCTAAAGCAGTGAGTAAAACAAACTTAGGGAGGAGGCTTCTGATGTTGACATGCATGAAACCAAGGCTTTTTCGATCACAGAAGTCAACAAATGAGGGTGCCTGGGGACATGCAGGGCCTGGGTTTACCTCCACATCACCCGCGGAACAGAGGAGGAGTAGAATGAGGGTGCGGCTAAAGGCTATCAAAACTGGTCGCCTAGAGCGTTGGGGACAGAGAATAAAAGGAGCAGATTTCTGGGCATGGTAGAATATATTCAGGGCATAATGCGCAGACAGGGGTATGGTGGGGTGCGGGTGCAGCGGAGGTAAGCCCAGGCACTGGGTGATGATGAGAGAGGTTGTACTGTATCTCTGGACATGCTGGTTGTAATGGGTGAGGTCACCGCATGTGTGGGAGGTGGGACAAAGGAGGTATCAGGGGTATGAAGAGTGGAACTAGGGGCTCCATTGTAAACTAAAACAATTATAACTAACCTGAACAACAGTATACAAGGCATATTGACATTTGAGAGAGACATACAGCGAGGCATACAGTAATCACAGGTGTGTTCTGCTGACTGGCTAAACTGGCTAAATCCTGACTGGCTAAATCCTCCATCTGTGTGAATAATAGGTGGCAGTTCTGGGAAAACACAGACTTCATTAGTATAGACGTGTGTAGACCAGCACCCTAGCCCAGATGAGCGGCGTGTGTGTTCCACGGTTTCATCAGAGTATGTTAATCTAGTGCTCCCTGTTTCGTTTAGTTTGGTGGAGAATGCGCTCCCATAACACCAGCCCAACCCCCACAAACACCGGGCGGCAGGCAGGCACCACTGTTTCATATGCTCTGAGGTTGTATACAAACAGATGAACCAGTGTCTGAATACATGTTCTGTTTCTCTGTATGGATAACCAGATGAGTAATGACATGCATAAAGCATACCGTAAAGCTCCAGGTGTGCGAGGGAGTACGCGTGTATATCTTCTGTGTGTGTAGGTGTTTAGGTGTGTGTGCTAAGTGCGTTTGTATGTGTGTGGAGTTACAGTCTCATATGTCTCACATGAAAGTTCAGACGTGAGGGTCAGTCATGCTGTAGAAAGAGATAGATCTGCCCTGAGCAGAGCAGTGAAATCCCCCTGACAGAAAGGCCACTCGCTGTCTGACTCAGACCCAACATCGTGCCCTCTCACTTGGCCTCCCTCCCTACTCCAGCCTAAGGGTTTGATTGAATGGAAGCTTTACAGCAGCATACAGAGAGTCCTACCCCCACATTCACAACCTCTTCCCTGGCTAGAACTCGCTACCCTAGAGGGGGCTAGGGTCTGAGGAGAGGAGGAGGGTGAGATGAGGGAAAATGGGAAAGGAAAGAGTTGAGAGAGAAGAAGAAAAATAAGTAATGGGTGTGGAGATGGGTGAGACTATGTTTATCTCCCCCTGAGTACTGCAGTCTGTTACTGGCACTGGGGACAATAGAGGAAATGGACCCAGCCCACTGGAGAAGCCACAGCCAATAGCAGGTTGAGACAAAGTGGACACAGAAAGTGTCTACAGTCTAAAGGATATGATGACTCATTAGGTAGAGGCTGGCAACAGAGCAAAGCACCCCTCTAGCTAGCCCTCTGTTACTACACTGACACTTACAGTTTAGGAGGAGAGCAGCAACGCTGGGCAATGGCTAACCACATTCCTCTGTTGTGTGTGTCTGAGCGACTGGGGCCTGTCTGGTTCATGTGTGGGAGGCATCAAGAGGTCTCTGTGGTGTGTGAGTGCAGGTGTGTGTTTAAGGGAGGGTTTGAGCTTCTAAGAGATGGCTGTTTGTGCCGCCTGGTGTGTGTGGATTCCTAGGGGAGATGTGTGTGTTCCTGTTGGAGAGGTGTATGTTTGTATGGGCAGTGTGCATATATGTTCCTGCCATGACTGTGTGTGTCCCAGGCTGGTTGTGTGTCCGTCCTGACATTGCCAGGCTAGGGTGCAGCAGGGAAGGCCAACAGAAGGTGTGACCGTAGGGTAATGTGGAAGGCGGGTGGAGACAACTGTCAAACTCAATGAAACACACAGGACACACCTCTTCCTCCTCATCTTCCTCCACATCCTCCTCTCTCTGACATAGGGTTGTGTCTTTGCTGTGTGGCATCATTCCTGTCACCTCTGGCTGGTCTGAGGTCAGTGTCAGAGCCTCTCTGAGTCTCTGCGGGTCAGTCTCTGTCTTAAGGTCACTTAGCAAGGATCAGTGAGTCACGCTCTCTCTCTTTGGTTCCCAGTCTGTGGTGTGTCTGCCATGTCCTGTTAGCATTTAATGTGTTGTCTGTCAGCATGTTGTCTGTCTGTCAGCAGGGCTGGTGGTGTCCTGGTGAGAGGCAGACTGGCTGTGTCAGTGAGAGGACATCAGGATCAGTGTCACACGCACACACACAGACAAGCACGACAAACACGCACAAAGACATAGGCACACACAGCAATTATCAGTCTTGCTAAGTTTTCCATTCAGGTGCACATTACACACACTCAAAAGTTCACCAGCAGAGGAGAAGAAAAAAAACACACTGAACCCAATGCAAGTCCAAACCAAAGATCCCTCTCAGATTCACTCATAGAATTCCACTGGGTAACCCTGCAGGGAGAGTTCAGTGTACACACACACACACACACACACACACACACACACACACACACACACACACCTTCACACTCTCCTCTCCGCTATAGTGTCTTTAGCATAGTGTACTCCAGCAATACAGATTTAAAAAAGGTTATACAGGTGGAAACTAACTGATATCACATGCAGTGAGGGCAAACACACACAGAGACGCATGCACGCACGTACACACACATGTTGGCATTTGTTGTGTCACTGGACTCAGGTGGGCTGTATAAATGCGTAAGCTGCAAAGACGTGTTTAATAATTCACTGTCAGACTAGACGGGGGCAGCCGCACGGAAAACCCTTACCTCAACACAGTGCATTGTCTCAAACAGGTATGTGTGCATGGCTTGCTCCAGATTGTGTATTAACTCATGTTCAGATGAGATGAAACTATGTTAGAGGATTTATGGAGGCTACCTGCTGATAGATGACCAATAAACACCTGGATGACAGACAGACAGACAGTCTGTCTGCCTGCCTGCCAGCCTGTCAGTCTGTCTGGTTTGTGTGTGCATGCCTGTCAGTCTGTCTGGTATGTGTGTGCATGCCTGTCAGTCTGTCTGGTGTGTGTGTGTGCATGCCTGTCAGTCTGTCTGGTGTGTGTGTGTGTGCATGCCTGTCAGTCTGTCTGGTGTGTGTGTGCATGCCTATTAGTCTGTCTGGTGAGTGTGCATTCCTGTCAGTCTGTCTGGTATGTGTGTGCATGCCTGTCAGGCTGTCTGGTGTGTGTGCATGCCTGTCAGTCTGTCTGGTATGTGTGTGCATGCCTGTCAGTCTGTCTGGTGTGTGTGTGCATGCCTGTCAGTCTGTCTGGTGTGTGTGCATGCCTGTCAGTCTGTCTGGTGTGTGTGTGCATGCCTGTCAGTCTGTCTGGTGTGTGTGCATGCCTGTCAGTCTGTCTGGTGTGTGTGTGCATGCCTGTCAGTCTGTTTGGTGTGTGTGTGCATGCCTGTCAGTCTGTCTGGTGTGTGTGAGAGAGGGAGAGAGATAGAATCAGAGGGCTGGTTGTAGGGGAGAGAGAAGGAAATAGAGAGGGTGATCGAGAAAGGCAAGCGGCTGGTTGTGGGACAGAGAGGGAATGGAGAGAGAGAGAGAGGGAGAAAGTGATAGAGAAAGGCAAGGGCTAGTTGTGGATGTGGGAGTATAATTAAGTCCAGTACTCTGTTTCTCTGCAGGCTGCTGCATGGAGCTGGAGAACTGCTGATTCAGGAGAGAGAGAGAGAGAGAGAGAGAGAGAGAGAGAGAGAGAGAGATAGCTAGAGCGGGAGTGGGTGAGAGAGATAGGAGAGGGAGAGAGAGGAGGCCGACTGTTATGGGTAAAGAGTTGGAGTAAAATACAGTAACAGCGACTGTAGAATGCCAGGTTATTGTGAATGGGATGATGCCATCTAAAGGACAAAGCAGAAGTGCACTTTATAAAATCAATCTAAGCTGTTAATGTAACCATCACAGCTAGTGTTCCAATCATGAAGAATATAGTATAACTTTAATTTAGTTTGCCCCAAAAATGCACCATGTTAACATGCTTTAGCAATATTATTTATAGAAATCCATGTTCCTAGAAAACAATTTGATTTTAAGTAGAAATTGAAGAAAATAGATCATAGGCAGGCACATCATCACAAGACCTATTTTGCCAGAATAAGAAGCCATTCAGCATAAGGTATTGCCTTTGAAAATAATTGTGTTTAAGTGATTTGGGTAGACTTTTCTTTAGGCCTATTGGGCTAGTGAGCTAATTAAGCGATATCCAATGCTTTGCTGTGTTTTTTAGGGTAATCCATAAATCAAACAACTGTTTTAACAGGTTGCTAGACTATTTAACAACAAAAAAACGTTTTCTTCGTTGAGTTACTGTTGGACTTCTAAATTGACACATTGTTGCAGACAGCGGTTACACGCAATTGTAAAGCCCACCAGTTAAATGTTCTGATTTTAATATTTTTTTCCGCCGCTCCACCCTGCATCTCACGCCTGGTTTGTGAACAAGTTGCTTGCGGGTCTCAATGGCGCATGCTCGATGTAGAAGTGTTATAGTATTTCGTTCCGGTGGCAAATTGTTTCTAACTTTGAAAGTAGACTTTTGATGGTAGCTAAACTTTTAGGACAAAAATGTTCTCCTTTTTGCTGAAATTACGCTGGCGTTGCAGATTATACTATTTTTTTTAGGATTGAACGGGGCAAACCAGGGAGTGATTTTATAATGCCCAGCGTGCATTTCGTTTGTGTAAAGAATGAATGGACTTACCAAGCATTGACACTTATAACACTTAACTCTTCATTTGTATTGGGGAACTGTAATATCTGTGTGTGTTGTATCGGCGATTTTAAGATTTTTTTTTTTCTTCCATTAAACCACAATTGTGAATAGTAAGGCCGAGAACTCGGTCGGAACAGTGTCCTTACAGTCAGTAGTACACTCTGGTTTCTCTTCAGATCGCATAAATCTTTCGCCTTTTACTAAAGATTTCCGTGGAGAGGAACATTATGAGTATCAACTAATTTTTTGATGCCTAGCCTCACGGCTGGGCTTCCAATAATTGTTAATAACAAACTGTTCACAGCTCCAGTCTTTGTGGTTATCCACTGAGATTTAGTGGTTTGCCTGTGTGCTGTATCCACATACTGTCTTGCATTTGTGAACTTCCATCTGACGTCACAGCTCATGGTTGTCCCCCCATTGTACGTTTTAAAGTTAATTTCTTAGAGAAAATGTTGCAGTTGTAAAGCAAGCTTTCTACAGCTCTAGCGTCCTGGGACACTAATCAACCGCTTTTGTCGCTTATGCCTGGACAGGTCTTCTCCATCTGCTGTATAATGACACTTACCTGCTCTTCAAGTTAACACTCGACCCATGAAGACCGTTGGATGGATGTCGAGTCCATATTTGCTCCAATGTATCACCAGGAGACCAGTAAAACAGCAAGAAAAGCTTTCTATACTGAAAACTTAACTGAGGTGTAAAGTAACTAATTACAACTATTCTCGTTACTGTAATTGAGTAGCTTTTCCGAGTACTTGTGATTTTACTTTACTTAAGTGAAATGTCATTGAAGTAACAGTATTTCCACATAAGTAGGATATTTCAGTACTCTTTCCACCACTGGTGGAGTGAGTGAAAGAGGGAGTGAGTTAGGGAAAGAGTGTGAATGGGTGATTGAGTGAATGTCAGCCAGTCCCATGGACAAGGAATAAGTAACAAAGGCGTAAATAGTATATTGAAGTATGGCAACTTTGTTTATGCATTTTATTTTGTATAGATTTATAAATACATTTTAATTCCTTGAATGCAGAATTTATTTGAAAATATTAAAAGTATATTTTACTTTTTTTTTAAACATACAGATAAAATAACACACAGATAAAATAAATGTACTTAGTTTACTGTAGATTAATTTACTCTTCCTTTTTCCATTTAAGGCATGGAAAGTATCATGTGTAACAATTTTCAGCTAAATTAGCTAATTATCAACATCAGCTGTTTTTTTTACAGTTTATATCACTCGTTTACTTTTACTGAGTACTTTTTAAAATGAGCTACTTTTTACTTTTATAAGTAGTTTATTTATTATTATTATTATTATCTTTACACCAGTAATTTTACTTCTACTTGAGTAAAATATCACTAAAATAATAGTACTTCTAATTGAGTAGAATATTTCGGTACTCTTTCCATCACTGCTGAAAACTGCAAAACTGGGCTGAATACTGCTAAAAAGCTGAAATAATTAACTGTACAATCAAGCAATTCAAGAAACATGAGCATTCCTTATCAATTCATAATTTGATGCAATAATCTACATTGATATTGTGACGTCGCCACTAGATGGCGATCATAGAGATCCTATTTAAATTCTATGATTTTTTAAAAATTGACCTTTATTCAACTAGGCAAGTCAGTTAAGAACAAATTCTTATTTACAATGACATCCTACCAGGGAACAGTGCCTTGTTCAGGGACAGAACAACAGATGTTTTACCTTGTCAGCTCGGGCATTCGATTTAGCTAAAATGCACAGCAGGTTAAGAAAATGAGGTTAAGGGTTTGTGTGAGCAAAAATGCATAGCAGGTCAGGATAATTAACGTGGCCGGTTAGGAGGAAGTTGAGGTTAGAAAAAGTGTTAAGTATTCAGCAATCGACTCATCATGCGGCCCAATCAGCCACGCAAAACAGTCTTGAGTGGCAACAAATCTGCCCAAGTGGCTGATTTAACTTTCAATACACCCACTTCTGTTGATCCTCCCAGTTCTGTTGACATGCCTACTTCAGACACACTCCATGTATGTAGTTACCCAGGACTCAACTCTATGGCGCTCATTGACAAATTGTTCTAGAATGCATTCCTAAATTAAGCGTTCTTCATTCCAAGGCTTTGAAGCATATATCGTGTGTGACAGAAATAAAAAAAATAAAATCTTATCAATAAATAAATATCTCCCAAAAGAAACATTAAAATACACCATTGGTTATTGAAAACCAATACCAAATGTATGATCTCTTGGTAACATTTTTTATTGATTACTCAGAAATGGATTTGGTCACTTAAGATTTGATTAATTTACAATTCATGTAAATTGTCTCTTTCATGTTTTAGATGTTTATTATATGGGCAGTTGAAACTAAATGGATGAGATCAAATGGTGATTTAAGGGGGAATAATTTACATTGGTCTAAAAAGACATACAGAGTTAAAATAAAGTACAGAGTGAAAATGAAACCCCATGTTTTGATTGCACAAGAGTATGTCATCTCACATTTGTTTATTGCATGAATTGAAATCAGTGGCGGTCGGTCGGTGCCATTTAAGATGAGAAAGGATGATTTTTTTTATGAGCATGGCCTTATTTCTATTACAGCATATTGGATGACTGTCATTCATATTCCATTCACCCAGCTCAATGTAACATTGATAGGTTTAGGTCAATACATGATACTCAAATGTTCCCTGTACCTAGGGTTTTAAAGGATCGGAAAACTTTCCGGTATTTTTCCAGAATTTTTCTATGGGAAGTTAGGCCCGGGAATTTGGGGATTTTTGCTTAAATTCATCAAAAAATGTTAGCTAAAAATTTAACCTTTTTGTGGGATACACAAGGCAATTCTAGGTTTTGTGGCATATTTTGGTTAAACTATCCCCAATTCAATGGAATTGCAACCCTCTGCATGCACAGTGCATTCTTCCATGACATGTACAGCTGATTCTCAAGATCTTGCACACTAATGAGATGCTATTGAGCCCACACTACTACACTGTCTGAGTCAAGGACTACATGCTTTCTGGTAAGTTTTGATTACAATACTGGCAATACTGGGTGGGGTGAATATATTTTAAATGACATATATGATTTTTTGTTAACTAGTAAATAGTAGCCTACAGCAAAGTTTGTTTAAATAATTTCTAACTTGTTAACAAGTTCTGCTAGTTAGTTTCAGCTTGCTTGAGCCTGCTAACTGAGGCTCCAAGCAGAGGAAACTGCCATTCTGAAATACATCATAAAGCGTGAAGACTTCTGCCTGAAGCCCATACTTCACCAGACTGCCAAGAACCTTGCCCTCATCCAAGCCAAGGTGGTGAGACACGGTGATGACACCATAGGCCTTTTTGATCTCTGCACAAGTCCGGATAATCTTGCCAGCAGGTCCAACATGTATGCTGCAGCAAAAAAAACAAAACAATATGGGGATTAGGTAGTTGGATGGGCTATTTACAGATGGGCTATGTATAGGTGCAATGCTCCGACAGCTGATGTTTAAAGTTAGTGAGGGAGATATGAGTCTCCAGCTTCAGTGATTTTTGCAATTCGTTCCAGTCATTGGCAGCAGAGAACTGAAAGGAAAGGTATCCAAAGGAGCAATAGTCTTTGGGGGTGACCAGTGAAATATACCTGCTGGAGTGCGTGCTACGGGTGGGTGCTGCTATGGTGACCAGTGATCTGTGATAAGGCGGGGCTTTACCTAGCAAAGACCTGGAGTCAGTGGGTCTGGCGATGAATATGAAGCGAGGGCCAGCCAACGAGAGCATACAGGTCGCAGTGGTGGGTAGTCTATGGGGCTTTGGTGACAAAACGGATGGCACTGTGATAAACTGCATCCAATTTGTTGAGTAGAGTGTTGGAGGTTATTTTGTAAATTACATCGCCAAAGTCAAGTATCGGTAGGATGATCAGTTTTACGAGGGTATGTTTGGCAGCATGAGTGAAGGATGCTTTGTTGCGAAATAGGAAGCCAATTCTAGATGTAATTTTGGATTGGAGATGCTTAATGTGAGTCTGGAAGGAGAGTTTACAGTCTAACCAGACACCTAGGTATTTGTAATTGTCCACATATTCTAAGTCAGAACCGTCCAGAGGAGTGATGCTGAACAGGCGGGCAGATGCGGGCAGCAATCGGTTGAAGAGCATGCACTTAGTTTTACTTGCATTTAAGAGCAGTTGGAGGCCACGGAAGGAGAGTTGTATGGCATTGAAGCTCGTCTGGAGGTTAGTTAACACAGTGTCCAAAGAAGGGCCAGAAGTATACAGAATGGTGTTGTCTGCATAGAGGTGGATCAGAGAATCACCAGCAGCAAGAGCGACATCATTGATGTATACAGAGAAGAGAGTCGGTCCAAGAATTGAACCCTGTGGCACTCCCATCGACTGCCAGAGGTCCGGACAACAGGCGCTCCGATTTGACACACTGAATTGTGAGAAGTAGTTGGTGAACCAGGCGAGGCAGTCATTTGAGAAACCAAGGCTGTTGAGTCTGCCGATAAGAATGCGGTGATTGACAGAGTCGAAAGCCTTGGCCAGGTCGATGAATACGGCTGCACAGTATTGTCTCTTATCGATGGCGGTTATGATACCGTTTAGGACCGTGAGCGTGGCTGAGGTGCACCCATGACCAGCTCGGAAACCAGATTGCATAGCGGAGAAGGTACGGTGGGATTCTAAATGGTTGGTGATCTGTGAGTCAACTACTCACCATATTTCATGCACTGCAGTGTTAGCTAGCTGTAGCTTATGCTTTCAGTACTAGATTCATTCTCTGACCTTTTGATTGGGTGGACAACATGTCAGTTTATGCTGCAAGAGCTCTGATAGGTTGGAGGATGTCCTGTGTAAGTCTATGGAATGGGGTGATGACCATGAGCCTTCTAGGTTTTGTATTGAAGTCAATGTACCCAGAGGAGGACAGAAGCTAACTGTCCTCCGGCTACATCATGGTGCTATCCTACAGTGTGCTGCTGAGGCTACTCTAGACCATTGCAAAACAGTGTATTTTAATAAATTATTTGGTGACATGGATATATTTGGTATAGTTGTATCTACAGAAAAAGGATAACCTTTTTCATTGTTTCACTATTTTTATGAAATTCACTGAGGATGATCCTCCCCTTCCTCCTCTGAGGAGCCTTCACTCATTGAAATATATTTATTCATGTGGCTCAGCGGTCTAAGGCACTTCATCTCTGTGCAAGAGGCGTCCCTACCGTCCCTGGTTCGAATCCGTCAGGCCTATCAGTGGTGTATTTATGGCAGAGCAAACACACCCTAGACTGTGTACCCATTAATAATGATCTCGCATGACTAGTATGACTGCAGGTGAGTGTGTGTGCGTGCACACACCTTTCACCCCAGAGATTTTGCACGCAGTACTGTAAAGGATGGTAATAAGGCTCTTTAAAACTGAGATGGCTGCCATGGAATGCACAGTGGATGACAGAATGTACACAGCAAACCAGGAACATTCCCAGGACATGTGCTAAGATTCCCATTAAGTTCTAGTTTGCGTTTTATCTAACATTATGATTATAACATCCCAAGAATGATCTAAGAATGTTTTGATAACCATTTCTTTTGTTAGTTTTAAATGAAATACCCTTGGAATTGTCTCCTCTAATATTCACAAACATGTTGTGCAAAACATCTGGAACAGTCCCCAAACGTTCTCATTACGTTTTCCAGTTAATGTAATAACAATGCACAAGCAGTGTTTTTAGAACATACTACGGCAACAAAATGTGAGCGCAACGTCCTGGGAACATTCTTTCAACATCAAGTGAATGTTATATAAACATTTTATAATCATCAGCACAACTGGACAGTTTTTGTGTTATGAGAACATTTGCCGCAACCTAACGAATGTTCTGGGAACTTTCACGGAACCAATTTTGGTATGCTGGGTAGTGTAGAGTTCAGTTGAACCTTGCTCCACATGAATTACATACTGCCCTGCTATAGGCAACCCAACCAGAGGGCTTAGCCACGAGAGAGAATGAGTGAGGAAGGCTACACTACAGAAATGATTTAACAACTAGAATACAACTGTGCTGGCCAGAGAAGAGGGTGTATAACAAAGGGAGTAAATTGTGAATGTAACTGTATCCCTCCATTATTTGTCCATCTGGCTCTCGGAGGTCTGCAGCATTCTGTGAGTACAACAACACACAAATAGCATAGGTCGTATAGTAGGGGTGGTTCAGTAAACTATGCTAGCTTGATGATTAGTATTCATAGTTAGGAGATGAAATGGTGCTAACCATTGTGTGTATGTGTCGCAGCATCTGACCAGTACTCTGGGGTTGGTGTGGCTATTCAGTAGGGTTGTGTTTGCACACGTATACACCACAGGAGATAAGACAACACACAAGCTTTAACATGTGTGTGTCGTCCCAGATGTGGCACATTTGGAGACATTGTTCTAGTGGGACTGTTCCTGGCATCAGTGGACTACGGGAGAAATCTACTGGGCTGGATTAGAACATAGCCTTCGTTATCACCAAATGCATGCTTTTCAACCGTTCGCTGCCTGCACCCGCACGCCCAACTAGCGTCACCACCCTGGATGGTTCCGACCATGAATATGTGGACATCTATAGGTACCTAGGTGTCTGGCTAGACTGCAAACTCTCCTTCCAGACTCATATCAAACATCTCCAATCCAAAATCAAATCTAGAGATCGGCTTTCTATTTCGCAACAAAGCCTCCTTCACTCACGCCGCAAAACTTACCCTAGTAAAACTGACTATCCTACCGATCCTCGACTTCGGCGATGTCATCTACAAAATAGCTTCCAATACTCTACTCAGCAAACTGGATGCAGTTTATTACAGTGCGATCCGTTTTGTTACTAAAGCACCTTTTACCACCCACCACTGCGACCTGTATGCTCTAGTCGGCTGGCCCTCGCTACATGTTCATCGCAAGACCCACTGGCTCCAGGTCATCTACAAGTCCATGCTAGGTAAAGCTCCGCCTTATCTCAGTTCACTGGTCACGATGGCAACACCCACCCGTAGCATGCGCTCCAGCAGGTGTATCTCACTGATCATCCCTAAAGCCAAAACCTCATTTGGCCGCCTTTCCTTCCAGTTCTCTGCTGCCTGTGACTGGAACGAATTGCAAAAATCTCTGAAGTTGGAGACTTATCTCCCTCATCAACTTTAAACATCTGCTATCTGAGCAGCTAACCGATCGCTGCAGCTGTACATAGTCCATCGGTATATAGCCCACCCAATTTACCTACCTCATCCCCATACTGTTTTTTTTTTAAATTTATTTACTTTTATGCTCTTTTGCACACTAGTATCTCTACCTGCACATGTTCATCTGATTATTACTCCAGTGTTAAGCTGCTAAATTATAATTATTCACTCCTATGGCCTATTTATTGCCTACCTCCTCATGCCTTTTGCACACAATGTATATAGATTCTTTTTTTTCTACTATGTTATTGACTTGGTTATTGTTTTCTCAATGTGTAACTGTGTTGTCTGTTCACACTGCTATGCTTTATCTTGGCCAGGTCGCAGTTGCAAATGAGAACTTGTTCTCAACTAGCCTACCTGGTTAAATAATGGTGAAAAAAAATAAAAAATAATAACCCTAATCCTCAGGACTTTTGCATCAACATCATGAGTAACTGACTAAAAGCTAAAGCAGAATGAACATTATTTATTCAATTGATGCATGTGTGTCATTCCAACAATGATTTATTTTTAATAAAAATAATAGTTTGATGATAAAGGATAGCAGTAGTCTCTTGAGCAAAAGCTCACCAAATGTACAGTACAACTGTTCAACGTGGATCATTTCACAGTACAACTGAAACATTATCAAAACAATAAAATGTTTGTGCATTTATTAAGTCCTTTACCACATTTAAACGTACTATTGTTGCTTTTCCATGAAAGATCTCTTTTCACTCTACCATCTAACACTAAACATTATAGTAGCTTCATAGGCCAATAGGCAGATAAAGTACATTAGCTCTCACAGTGGAACACTGTCTGTGAATACAGAAAGACCACAGTACCAATGAGCATGTAGGGATTGCATGTCCAAAATGGCTTCAAACCATACCAGAGTCAGTTAGTTCAGAGCCAGCCAAGTCTAACTGTAGCGTCTCCTCTCACTGTTATCATCTGTCAGTTCTCCTGTGTGTTGTCCTCTTCTCCCCCGGTCAGGTAGCCCCAGTCTGTGAGCAGGTCTAGTCGCTGGGCTGGGGGGGTGGAGAAGTATTTTCTCTGTTTCTGGGAGTAGGTTTGGACTGGGGGGACGATATCTCTGTAACTCCAGTCCTGTCAATACAGATTATATATTCTCTATATCCTCTTTAAATGAATCATACATAATTATATTTATTAATATGCATGATTTGCACCCATTATTGATATAGACAGTATATAGTTGCAGACCTACCTGCCATGCTATCCTTATTGTTGATCTATACTTATTAATCCAGTATATTGTAGCAGGGCTATCTGCCAACCATATTATTGATCAATAGTTATTACTATAGTATAAATCCTACCTGCCATCTGAGGTTAAAGTCCTCCAGTAGCTGTATCCTATCCTCCCTGGTAGGAACACAGTCTGGAGGAGCTGTCTGCTGCAGCTCCGAACCCACCTCAGACCCAACAAACACTAACATAGCTCTGATAGCAAACCAGCCCCCCAGACGCGGGTGTATACACACACCAAACATCTTCTGTAGAGGTGACAAGAGGAAGGGAGGGGGGAGAGGAAGACAAAGAGGTAGTATAAATAGTTTTATAAGTAATACAAATGACTGGCCATCTGTGAACCAAAGAACATACAGCACCCTATTTATCAATTTATTAGTAAATTAATGACTGAATAATCCCTTTGGACCTGTCACTCACCTTCTCCCCCCAGGGGTGGTCAGGTATGTCAGAGTGTTGGTAGTAGTACACAGCTCCCGCCACATGGGCAGCGCTCTGGGCCAGGAACTTGGGCTTCCTGCTGGGCAGCATCTCATAGTCATAACTCACATCTACCTTCAGACCTGGAAAACACTACAGGAGGGAGAGAGAGAGAGATGGGGGAGGTAGAGAGGGGAGAGAGTGATGTGAAGTGTGGCCCAAGGGTGTGTGTATTAATTAAGTCTTGTAATGAAATCTAAACGGAAGCAAACAGAGTAAACGGAACGGGGAGAGACGACCTACCTGAATTTTTCTCAATACAAACTCTTTTTGTTGCAAAACATTTTCCTTTTGGAGTAAACTGTTTCAAAACGTTTTTCAACATCACTCCATCAACACCCCAGGTGTTTATGCAGTGAGTGACGCACTGGTTACCCCTGCCCCCCCACCCACCTCAGAGACTGTGTTGTTGATGCAGTGTTTGACACACTGGTCTATGGGGTCTGCAGACACCCCCTTCCAACCCCTGCTCTCCATGAAGGGCAGGAAGGCCTGTTCAAACATGGCTGGAGTGCTGAGCACCACTGCTCCCAGGGTGTCATCAGAGTAGGACAGATGGAGAGAGGGGGGCAGGACTACATTGTACCAGCCAATCTGGGAACACATGCACAACAAAGAATACAAATGTGGGTAACTTTGTAGCAATTGAGGGGGAACAGCCAGGAAGGGACACATTTCAACAACCCCGTCGTTATTGGACAGATATACTATCACCTGTGCCATAAGTCCAAAACCTGTTGGCAGACTACAGTCCAGTATGGTCAGCTTTTATAATTTTCATATTTACAAGGCATGGCTGAGAAAGCGTGTACGAACTTTGAATTGGAGCTTGTCAACTTGACTAGTTTAACAATTGACGACACGTTCACTGACAGTCTGACAATATTTAAAAAAGGGCCACGTTTAAAGTTTGACGCAAATTCTTTTAACAAATAGCTCGAATGGAACAGCGGCCTTAACGTTACCTTCAGTGGATAAACTTCAAACCCCAACTTTGACAGATGATTACTCAAAGCTTTTCTCACATCTTCCACATTGACCGTGGGCAGCGCCATCACTGAATTTTTAAATGTGTTGGGTTGTGGGAAATAGTGTTCTCTATCACGTGACTCTCTGACTTCCGCGTTGTAAGCATTTAATCAACTACAATACCCAGTACCCATTAGGGCAACATATAAAACGCAATCACGTTGTCGAGGATTTAAAAGTGGAGCAGGACAGTACGTAAGTAGCTAGCTAGCTAGTAGCTAGCTAATAATAATAATAATAATAATGTACATTTCTGCTCAATGTTTTAATAATGTATATTGTATATTATGTTCTGTAATGTTAACCAACCGTTGAATTGTTTCATCCATCGCTGAAATATCGACATTTAGCCAGCTTTCTGTTCATATGCACTGATTGATTTGTGATTTTGAGTACTTGGTGCCATGGGCAAATCAACAGTAATGCGAACGTCGCCATCGTGTTCAATGTATAAACAAATCACTAGGGTGAATGTTAACTAGCCAGTCAATCATGCATTCCAAACAATGCCTTTGACTGTCAAATTCGAACGCAACGTTAGCAACAACACAAAGGCAAGCCCAAAACAAAAGCCACCTGCAACGGTACTTAGCTAGCGACTATTAGCTGTGTTAACTCATCTGTCAATGAAGTGTCATTGATTTGTGTTAGCCACCTCATCATCATTCAGCAACCAACCAACTCGTCTAGAGTTACAGCATCACACGTTAGTTATAAAATACTGGCCAATGCAATGGCTAATCTCATGCGTGTACCATATCTATTTCATTTATTTGTTTATCATTTTGCTTGTTTTTAAAAATGTTTTTTTACAGTACTACTGATATTGATTACTTCATTGTAGGGAAAGAGCAATAAAGGCATTTCACTGTACTTGTGTACAATAAAACTTCACTTGAGATGAAAAAGTTGACAGTGGAGATGTGGGCAGAAGAACACATGAATGAATACTGGATTTATGTAGGGATTTAGAGGGACAGTTTGAGCAGAGCATGGACAAGATACCCTGCAGGTAGAGGGCAAGTGCTTTAACTTTTGTGCCATAAATACTCAGACATCAGTCTTGGCACCCTTGTCCTATGGTTTGAGTAGAGCAGCCCTGACTGAGATGAACTGGGACAACCAGCTGAGCTCCATCCTCTCAGCAGCTGATGGCAGTGTTGCCAAGATGAGGGTGAGTAGCCAGTAGATGGCACTATAACATAATTATGCATACGTGGCAGTGCATTACCAAGGGCTTCATCAGAAGAGTTGACTGCTGATTCTTAGCAGTTAGCTAGATTCTAGTTTTACAGTATATGATAGAAACATTGAAGTTCATAAATACCCTATGTACTTTCCCCACTGTGTGTTGACGGGGTTCATGTTTCCCCAGGAGAGACTGACCACGCCAGGGAATTATCCAAAAGGAAGAGAAGGTGAGGGGAGATCTCTGTGGTCTTTAAGATGGCTGACTGTGACACACTTTCTCTGTTGGTGATTCCCTCTTTTTCTGCTCCTTCTTATCCTCTCTGTCTCTCGCTAACTCAGTAGATCTCTATCCAGTCAGGGAGGTGGCTAGTGTGTCAAATTTGGAGCTCCCTCGTCTCCCCCCTCTCCCCAAGTCCTCCATCTCTCTCCTCCCCCCTCCCTCCTCCGCTGTGCAGTGGGCAGACCTGGCAGCCGTCCAATCACAACTGCAGATCCAGAGCCAGGTCCGTGCATGTGCGCATACGTGTGTTCATGTATAACTATCAATTTTATTACATAAAAGGTGCATAAATAGCCCTACATTTTAGCTAGTTTCTTCTTCCTCCTACTCTTTTTGTTCTAATGGTTGCCAGGCCATAGAGTCTCTGACCCAAAGTCTTCATGACATGGACAGAGAGAGACACTCTCAGCAGCGCCACATACAGGCACTACAAGGTACATACACCTATCGTTATCACACAGCACTAACATTTACTGCTCAATATACCAATCCTGATTTGTTGATCGAATATTGTAGATGTTATTCTTCTATCTCAGATGAGGTTCGCAGGCTGCGAGAGCAGGCGATGGAGAGAGAGCGGGAACAAGAAAGTGATGGAGAGAGGAGAGGGTCAGGGATGACTAGTCCAGAAGTGGAGAGAAGGATGGACCAGTGGAGGAGAGATGTGGGCCGTGAGCTCAGCACTCTGAGAAGGCACATCACCAGAGCCACATCACAAGGCAACCTGGAGGAGAGGTGAGGGGGCAGGGTTTTACTCACCTGTGAGGTTCAGGTGATCATTATTGTATGTGTAGCCCAACACCAAATCAACCATTAGCCCTTAGTATGGACCATACCGGTTTGGTGAAAGCTGATTGTTGTCCTTTTATAGTTTCTGCTCTAAGCTGCGAAGGGAGGAGTTGGATCATTTGAGGAGAGAGGTGGACACACTCAAAACCCAGCTCAGTGAGTCTCACATACAGTCTTGTTCTCAGTTTTTTTTTCTGCAGGACTACACATGTCTCAGACTCAGAGCTGTTGAGAGGGCAAGCACAGTCTCGCTTACTCCTACTCCTTTTCTTTCATTGAATGTGTGTTTGTATTTGTGTGTGTGACAGGGAGGCAGGAGGAGGACATGTTTCTTCAGCAGTCGGAGGCCAGAGAGACGAGGAGGCAGTATGAACACAGCTGCAAGGTATTAATGAATGCAGGAATTAAATTAACGATTGAATAATTAAAGAAGGTAATTTGAGTGACTTGTTTTCTCTCTGTCTCCCGACCTCTAAACTCTATACTTTGCCTTTCCCCAGACACTAGAGGAACTAACAGACAGCTACAGAAACCACAGCTTTGACCTGGCCAAGACTGTTTCTCAATACACACACACAGAGCAGGAGGTCCGCCAGATCAGGTGTGTGTGTGTGTGTGTGTGTGTGTGTGTGTGTGTGTGTGTGTGTGTGTGTGTGTGTGTGTGTGTGTGTGTGTGTGTGTAATGCTATCACTGTGTCCTGCAGGATAACTGTATCGGAGCTGAAGGACGAGATCAGGAGTCTGATTCTCCGGGAGAGACACACTCCTACTGTTACACTACACACAGCAGGTAAGAGACACACATACCTACTGTTACACTACACACAGCAGGTAAGAGAGACACACATACCTACTGTTACACTACACACAGCAGGTAAGAGAGACACATACCTACTGTTACACTACACACAGCAGGTAAGAGACACACATACCTACTGTTACACTACACACAGCAGGTAAGAGACACACATACCTACTGTTACACTACACACAGCAGGTAAGAGAGACACATACCTACTGTTACACTACACACAGCAGGTAAGAGACACACATACCTACTGTTACACTACACACAGCAGGTAAGAGACACACATACCTACTGTTACACTACACACAGCAGGTAAGAGACACACATACCTACTGTTACACTACACACAGCAGGTAAGAGACACACACACCTACTGTTACACTACACACAGCAGGTAAGAGACACACACTCCTACTGTTACACTACACACAGCAGGTAAGAGACACACACTCCTACTGTTACACTACACACAGCAGGTAAGAGACACACACTCCTACTGTTACACTACACACAGCAGGTAAGAGACACACACTCCTACTGTTACACTACACACAGCAGGTAAGAGACACACATACCTACTGTTACACTACACACAGCAGGTAAGAGAGACACACATACCTACTGTTACACTACACACAGCAGGTAAGAGAGACACACATACCTACTGTTACACTACACACAGCAGGTAAGAGAGACACATACCTACTGTTACACTACACACAGCAGGTAAGAGACACACATACCTACTGTTACACTACACACAGCAGGTAAGAGACACACATACCTACTGTTACACTACACACAGCAGGTAAGAGACACACACTCCTACTGTTACACTACACACAGCAGGTAAGAGAGACACATACCTACTGTTACACTACACACAGCAGGTAAGAGACACACATACCTACTGTTACACTACACACAGCAGGTAAGAGACACACACTCCTACTGTTACACTACACACAGCAGGTAAGAGACACACACACCTACTGTTACACTACACACAGCAGGTAAGAGACACACACTCCTACTGTTACACTACACACAGCAGGTAAGAGACAAACATACCTACTGTTACACTACACACAGCAGGTAAGAGAGACACACACATATCTACTCACCTGAGTAGTATAACCCTGTTTGTCTATTAACCCCCCCTCCAGTTCCAGCATTAGCTGCCTTCTCCCGCTGTAAAGATGCCAGGGGTCAAAAGGCAGCGCCAGACTCGGACTCTGACGACTTCAGTCCCACCCCCAGTCTGGCTGAGGTCAGCTCTGATGACCTGTCCTGGCTGGATGACAGAGACACAGGTATACTCACACACTCACACTTTGCTCCTGTCAGTGAGGAGCAGAATGAGTCCCATTATGGGTCCAGTTTGTTTCAGAGGAACATAAAGTGTTGTAACCCTCTCCCATACACACCACACATGTACATTTGGGCTGTAGATCTAACCGTTTCAGTGACTCATCACAACATGTCTGACTCACCAAGGAACAGGAGGCTGGCTTAACAGTGTACATGTGTCCGTGTGTGCATGCGTGCCTACCTGATTTGTGTTCGCACCATAGATCTAGCACAAAGGAAGAGTGAACTCTTGTAGTTTTTGGATGTGGGTTCATGTAAGACACACACCAGTGACCTCCATTGAACGTGTGTTATGTGACTGACTGTGACTCTGCTTGCCTGAGGAGAGGACTGAGAATCCCTCATTTCCTCTCCATCCATGTCTGCTGGTCAGCAGTTTGAGAAATGTGTGTTTGGATGGGATCCTAAACACTTCCTGTAGTGTGTGTGTGTGGCATCATCTAATCTAATTATCCTGTCCGCATGTGCCTCAATTGCTCTGGGAAACATTTAGAGGTCTGATCCCAATCTCTTTTACGGGAACACTACTGCTAAAACCCTTGGGACTAGTACACATACACACACGTTGACAGTTCTTCTCTCTTTCAGCTCCTCCTCTAGCAGTACCTCGGGTACATCAGAGCTCCCATTCTGCAGGACATGACCTCAGAGGACCAGGAAGTGGCCTGGACGATGATGATCTTGATGATGATGATGGAAACCTGGAGTTGGGGTCAGACAGCCCCCCCGACCTCAGCCTCAATGACCTTTGAGAGGCTTTGTCATGCCAGTGTTCTAGAATGCTATGAGTTCTTTCTTTGAGAAGTTTTTGGGCACGAACCTCAAACCCTGACTAAAGAGGATGATGAAAAGGCTGAACTCTGCTTGAGAAAAAGAAAGCACCTTATTTTAAAAACTCCTATGTGATTATGCTCTGTCTTGTGTCAGTGTTTTTTGGGAAAAGGTGTACAATAGTTTTGTATTACACACCAATAGTATTTAACTCAACAGTGTGGCAGCATTCTGTGATTGTCTTAATGAATTACATCTGGGGAAAGCTTTGATTTCACTGACGATATACAACTTGATGATCACTGGTGTTTTTGAGTCTGTTAATAAAACATATGGTGGACTGATGTTTACTTTTACTAAGGCTGATGCAAATCAGTGAGGTGCTCTCTCTTATTTGGTCCTGTATTTTTATCTATTTACTGTAAAGTATTGAAATGCAGCCCAGGCATCTCTTCCCCCTCGCCTTTGGACCACAGACAAGTCCTGCTGTGTAACATGAGTCGGTCTGTTTAATATTTCAGCAGTTAGAGACTGTCTAGCCAGATTCCCCACGAAGGGGGAATGGCCCATGGAGCGAGGGACCACAGATGGGCTGGAGAGGGGGGTTAATGGAGGGGGCAAGGGAAGGGGTGAGATAGGGAGGGGCTTTGGCCATAGTGATGACAAGTTTTAATGTGGATGATTCAGGGCTTTCTCTTACAGTTCTATCACACACAGCCAAGTACTAGACCGCTGCTTGTTTAAATGTTACATTGACTCACTGTACGGCCTGTACAACAAATGTGATGATTTTGGGCTTCTGCAATAAAATTCTGGATAAAGAGCTGTAATAAAATAGTTCATTTGTTGTAGTTACTTTTGTTAGTGTGTGTGTGCGTGCGTCAGCCACCGCAGCCCAACAACCAAGATCTGTAATGAGAGGAACGAGGATGGTTTCATATCTTTAATCAAAAAACATCACTCCAGAATCGACATCAAACAGTAAAACATATCAACCTTATAATACAACCAGTTAACTTTTTGGCACTTCATATAAGGGACCACTAATACATGGGTGCAAATGAACTACCATTCCACTCCACATGGAGTCAAATAGAAACACTCTGTTTCAACTCTGACTTAAGTCCCGTTGATGCAGATAACTGGCAAGACAACAAACGTCAGCGGAGTCTGCAACAAACTAATCTGGTAGCCCAAGCAGGAACACTAAAGCCTAGATTAAATCCGGACCGTGGAAGATCTACACTATAGCGTGATTGAAATTTAAAGGCAATGGTTCCGCATTCACGGAGACTCCATTCACGGGAAACGCAACATACGTCGGCTCAATTGGAAATTACCTTTACATATCAATCGCGCTATAACGCGTATCTTCAGCAGTCTGGATTTAATCTAGCCCTAAATTAGCTAACTTTGACAAATATTCAGAAATAGACATAACTATTGCTTTTCTAATTTGTTTAAAAATGTCAACTTTGGAGTCAATTATACCATGTTTGATTTCAAGTCTACCATTCTTTATGAAGTTGGAATGTAAAGTTATTCAGAATATTATGAAATTTAGCTGGCTAACTCTTTGATCCTGCTTTGTGCCATACCCCCTTGTCTGTGCCATATATACTGTCTCCAATACAGGCCTATGGCTTCAACTCAAGTCTCCCCAATAGAGGTTGGGGTAGGGAAGGAGGGAGGGGGTGTTCTTTTCTCCTGTGTGTCTAACACACGCAGACTAACACACAGACTGCATTCCCCTCACATCAATGGAGCATTATGCTCATTATGTCACAAAAGCCTCACATTAAAGAGTTTCTCTCTCTGACCTCGTGCTATACATTTACAATGTCTGTGTTCATGAAGTAGTTTATCAGAGTTCCCTTCCCTTGAGACAGTTAATGGACTGCATGCTAATGGTAGCGGCTAGCACTGACTGACTTGGGCAACAAGTTACCCTCATGTCAAGTAGCTACATGATTAAACCAATGAATGAATTGTATTGAAAGACAACTGGCCAAATTCAGTTGGAAACACTGCTGCTGAATCTGCCCAAGGCTCTTCCTCACTAAGACATGTTAGAACATAGGTCTGGGCCTGGCTGTGAGAACTACAGTAACAGACAAACTAGCCCTAAGAGTTCACAACACGTGCTTTGAAATGTAGAATTCTAACAGGCATGGAATGTATTGAGCCGCCATTGAGGATGGTTTTCTCTGTATTGTACTCTGTAAATAGCTCTAGTGGGGTGGAAAAGTCCACTCAGGCTTTATATGAAGATAAATGTACTAAAGATACTCAGAGAGACAACCTCCCCCTTACAAGTGTGAGTGACCAGGTTTGAACCCAGGTTGTCTGCAGGCCACAAGGCTGTGTTAGCCCAATGAACTAACACCACCAGAGACTCCCAATAGAGAAACAAAATGAACAATAACAAGCAGGATCTTTAGAGAGGAACTAGTTTCCATGGAAACGCTCAACTTAAATACCCCCAAACCACACCCCCCCCACCCCCACATACGCACGTGCATGCTCGCTCAACCATGCACAGACACGCATGCACACACAGACACACACACACATACATGTCCTCTGTAACGTAAAGTGCAACCGTACTGTACAACACTATATAGCCAGGCACAAGTAGGCTCTAACTAGTGATGAAAGAGAGGATCCCTCGTTACCGAACACTCAACCAAAACACAGCTGACAGAGTGCACGCTTGAATATAGAAGGTAGAATGTAGAAGTGGGAATGCTGCTGATGGAACTTCGGATCCACATAGACCAGGAAAAGAGCTGGTCACACTCACACAGAAACCCCCTGTTGCTCACAGAGACACAAAGGTGGTGAGGGAACGCCAGGGATGCATCTCAATGGTCTAAAATGGCGCCTCCCTCTCCTCATCTCCTCCATCTGCACTGATTTGAAAACACAGGGTCGATAAAAGCAATATGGAGGATGCCTATCAGCAACTGGCTTTCACCAGTCCACGTCTCATGTCAGTGCGGATAAAAGAAAGGATATGAGGACAGGGGACAAGGAGAGAAGGCCAGGTTAGACTATAGAGACGCAGTTCAGAGGGAGAAGGTCTGTGGGGGTCTGGCTGTTCCATCAGGTCAGACTGTGTCCTCCATCATCATCAGTAGCTGTACATGGACAGGGGAGTATCCTCCATCATATCATCCTAAACAGGGGGAAACACAACAGGATGTAAATGGTGAGCGCTGGTCAAGATGACAGGTGGTGAGTGAAGTAAACGCTAATGCTAACAATGGCTACTTAGTGTAATAGCTCACAAAAGAAGACTGATGCTTACGCAAGTCTTCAGGTCTCATTAATGTTAAGCGTTACACTGTCTCTTCACCTAACCACTTGTGTTCTACTGTCTCACCATAGGCAGGTCCTGGAGCCTGCGGAACTCAGGCCGCTGATCCCGTCGTCGCAGTTTGATGAAGAGGAGCAGGGTGATGATGGCTGCAGTGACGATGAAGACGGACACTAGTCCAGCTAGGAGAGGGTCCAGGGCAGGTCCACCACTATGGAACACTGGTTCCCCTGCTCGGGTGAGGGGAACATATTATACTATATATACATATATACCACAGGAGGTTGGTGGCAACTTAATTGGGGAGGACGGACTTGTGGTAATGGCTGTAGTGGAATTAGTGGAATGGTATCCAAAACATCCAACACATGGTTTCCATGTGTTTGATACCATTCCATTTGCTCCGTTCCAGCCATTATTATGAGCCGTCCTCCCCTCAGCAGCCTCCTGTGATATATAACATAATATATTAAAATATGAAATATATCATATTATAAAATATAAACACAAGCTATTAACAGGATGTCTTACAAAGAGAATAAGACAGACTTGATTGTAGGGTAGTGACAGAGAGAGCGAGCAAGCCCTGGGCTTTCTGGGCATAGGACTAAACTGACGCACCCAGCATTGAACTGGCATCCCAACAAAAGCTATGCTGTTCTTTGTTTCCCTGCACAAGTCTGCCCCACCCCACACACACACACTCCCTCCTAAACATCTAAGGGTACTATCAGCACCACCACCCCACAATCATCTCTCTGTCTGGCAAGTGACAGAGCCAGTCATGGGACTGACGACTGGACCGTTTAGGTTTAGTGTGTGTGGTTTTATTAGACCGGGGTTGGATGTCTCCCCCCTTTATACGCCAGAGAGATCATAGTATATAATATTGTGGTTGCTGCTGTTTGATAACAAATAACAAAACACTAGCAACATAACACACACACACGCATACACAACGAATCCATCTACTCACCATCCACTACATTGAGCTGAGAGGGGATGTCGGCATGCGTTTTAGCCTGGGATGGAGGGCTGCTGGCTGGGGTGGAAGCCGGGAGAGGGGTGATGCTGGATGTCTGGGTCTGTGGCTCAGACGTAGGTAGAGCTGGGGGAGAGGTGGTGGTAGTGGTGGTGGGAAAGGGACTGAGGGGCTGTTTAGGCTGGATAGGGTTAGAGGTGACTGGGTCAGGGCTGGGGGTTGAGCTGGGCTGGGGGGCAGCGTAGGTGTTAGTTGGGTGGGTCTCAGGCCTAGTAGGGGCTGGGGAAGCGTTGGTGGTAATGGGTGAGTGAGATTTGGAGGGATGAGGGGCATGGCTGAATGGAGTGGTGGAGTAGACAGGTGTGTGTGTTGGGATGGTGGAAGGTTTGTGGACGAGGACTGTGGTGGTGGGTGTGTGTGTAGGGGCAGTGTGGTTGTCAGAGGGAGCATCAGAGGGCTGTGCGGTTTCTTCAGTGAGGTTCTCCGGGCCAGGGGTCTTCTCAGGGATGGGAGTGGGGGCAGGGACCCCCACACTGGTGGCTAGAAGAGAGAAGAAGAACGTTTTTTAAGTGAAATTCAAAATAAAGAAAAGAAGGACCCATTAATGTATCAAGTTTACACATCTTTTTATCAATTAGAAAAGCAATTGATAGGTGAAAAGTCACAGTCAATATCTGCATAAAAAAACATTCAACAAGAAAAAACACAGTTGAACGCACACAAACACACTCGAATTAGCAGTGTATCTTCTAACTCCCAGCCAGAGGACACAGAGGAGAGACAAGCAGCAGTGTTGTGATGAGATAATATATACCTGTAAAACCTCCCAGAGGATACAGATACAGAGAGTGGGTGAGGTGCAGGTGGTGGGGGTGTATGTTTGCAATGAGCCAATGTGTGTGTGTGTGTGTCAGGCTCCAAACTTTCTCACCTTTCTGTGCGAAATCACACTGCATTTAATCACAGCACATCTCTCCTCCTCCTCTTCCACCCCCCTCTAGTTCTACACTCTGCCCTCTTCCTGTATGCCTAACAACTTGCTGTTAATTCTCTGTTAATTCTCTCATGATCTTGTTTTTTTCCCTTAAGTTCTCCCTCTTCTGTCTATCTCATGTCTCTCTTTGTGCTCTAGTTAGTAAACCCAACAGTATTCTCCTTTTAAGGACCATGTTCTGTCTTCTAGTGTGTGTGTGTGGGTGTGTGTGTGTGTGTGTGTGTGTGTCATCACAGCCCAGTCACAGCTCTCCACTCTGTTTGTGCTGTGTCTGACTATGTTGTAACTTCTAAGTACCCCTGATCAAAGGTGGCATGGCTCTAAATAGACTGAGAACACGCTGAACCATTTATCTTAAACAAATTATATGTTTAAATGTCAAATTTGAAATGGTATTTTATTAAATAAGTAGTCCTCCGAACCAATACAATTCCATTCATTCTATTTTTTATCTTATACAGTACATTTACCTGGGACCTCTTTTACCACTACGACTGCTGTGTCGTTGCTACTGCTACTGCTGCTGTTGCTACTGCTGCTGTTGTTGTTGGAGAGCCCTCCATCAGTGAGGTTGCTGGCTGGCTTTGGGGAGTCTGTGCTGGGGAGGGACAGAGAGCCTGGAGGAAAGGGAGAACCTCCAGGGAGGGGTGCCTGAACAGTCCCGGACATACCTAGGGTCAGAGGTCCGTCTGAGGGAGAGGAGTGAGCACCAGGGTCCTGGCCTGGAAAAGAGAGACAATCAGGGCGACATTTTGACGTCCAGTTAATATGAGTGTGTTGCTGAAGCAGTGCACAATAAGGAATGATGTAAGGAAAGTCATCAAATAGTATTTTCATGATCTCTGAAATAAGCCAATCTGTGAATGATGCATTTCTTCAGTCACATAGTCCTTGTTTTCCAGAAGAATGACATATCTATTAGATCCCTTCAGGACCAGTTAGGATCATTTCTTCCAACTCCTCCTGAGAAGGGGAGGCTGCTCTATTTTTAAAGAAGTGTAGACAGAGAGGATAGATGGTCTACTGGAATAGATGGTGAGGCAGAATACAGATGTAACATGTATTATTCAACTCTGGTCTATGTCTGCTAAAGAGGAGACATTGGGGACATGCCGAGAATTGGATTCCTTTTACATTTTAAAGGACTGCCGTCACGTAAAATATGCATTCAAACACCACTATCTGTGACTGTCTGTTGCGCTGACATTTGCAGTTAAACAACACGATTCCTATGCAATTAAGGAAAGCTTGATCCAAAGTGAGCTGACATTTGGAACCCAAACAATAGCCAACCAGTAACACTCAATAACCAATTTAAGAAGATGAGCATCAGATTAGATACTTAGATTCACTAATCTCTCTTGTTCGTGTTCAATCTCTCTTGCCCTGCCTAAACAATCTCTAGTCTCAACAGGCTCACCGTAGTAATCAGGTAGGTTTTGTCACTGTCAGCATTGGTACCATAAAACATTGTAGTTGTTTTTGCATGGTGACCCACCAGATGAAAAACCCCAGGTCTGTAACCACACGTTAGTGTTGAACCGTTAGGGAACATTAGTTCCAAAAGAACTGCAGAATCGTGCTGATGTAAATGGGACATTTTTAGCTTTGAGTCATGCCTGTTGTCATGCTGTATACACGGTTCAACAGTTTTATTGCAACCAGAAAGGTCACATGTGCTATCTGTCTGTCCTTCCCTCATGCTCATTTCCATCTATCTATTCCTCTCCTCCTTTCCTTCTCACACTCCTCCTCCTCTCCTCTCCTCCCTCTATCTGATAAAGTCCAGACTACCCGTCTAATGCCATTACAAGCCAGTGACACAGTGACGTGGAGCCTCTTATTCCCCTCTCCATCACTCACACAGCTCAACACACACAAACAAACACACAGTGACGTGCACACAACATGCTGACGGCAAGAAAGCCCATGCATGTGCACACAAACTTTTGACATAGCTATAAAAGACCATGCACACACACGTACACATACCAGTGTGTGAAAAGTGAGTGGGTGTACAATACCGGCCCTGTTCCCCTGCCTCATCTCTGTTAGGGCTGCTCAGGTCAAGGGTGTGTGTTGTGTCTGGGGAGCTATGAAGGGAACCACTGTTTGCCATAGAGAAACGCTTTCCCCTTTTCATGCGTTACAGGGTCACACACATGAACACACACTCAGGGCAATACAGCATGTACCTGGGGAAATAACTTGACCCTTACATCTGCAAGAACAGCCAACCATTTCTCTGCTAGCAGATTTGCAGTTTTCCTTTCAGCACTGGGTGTGTATCTGTGTGAGAAGCTATACTGTGGCTGTTTTCTAGACCCATATTTAGGCTATACACATTTTTATTTATCTGTTATTTTACCAGGTAAGTTGACTGAGAACACATTCTCATTTACAGCAACAACCTGGGGAATAGTTACAGGGGAGAGGAGGGGGATGAATGAGCCAATTGTAAACTAGGGATTATTAGGTGGCCGTGATGGTTTGAAGCCCAGATTGGGAATTTAGCCAGGACACCAGGGTTAACACCCCTACTCTTACGATAAGTGCCATGGGATCTTTAATGACCTCAGAGAGTCAGGACACCGTTTAACATCCCATCCGAAAGACAGCACCCTACACAGGACAGTGTCCCCAATCACTGCCCTGGGAAATTGGGATATTTTTTTTAGACCAGAGGAAAGAGTGCCTCCTACCGGCCCTCCAACACCACTTCCAGCAGCATCTGGTCTCCCATCCAGGAACTGACCAGGACCAACCCTGCTTAGCTTCAGAAGCAAGCCAGCAGTGGTATGCAGGGTGGTATGCTGCTGGCTTATATCTATGGACAATCAGTATAACAAGAATATGACAATGCTGCTCACTGAAATAGGCCACTTATTTACAAACACACAATCCTCCTAAGACCCTGTATAAAAATAAACATCTGAAAAATCTGTATATACTCAGATTAAAAATGTAAATGTCAGAGTTCACATGGAATATAGTAAAGGAAACATTGTGTTCAACAGTGGCCTTTTCAGAAATCCTTATTCAGGTTTAGTTTTTTCCCTGGTTTGGCCTCTGTGTAGCCTCTCCTCTCCCCCTTTTCTCCATTTCTCCTCTCCTCAATCCTCGTCACCTCCTCTCCTCCAATTGAATCTAACCAAGCTTGGTAGAAAAATGTCAGTTGACTACATGACTATAGACTAGAAGATGACTGGATGTCACTTTAGTTGACAGCATATACAGCCAACTCCAGGCTTTGACATTCAACTGACTGAGTTTCCACACTCATTTACGAGCAGCAGCAAATGCCATCCTGTGACTCTATGCTATTTCCAAGTTCATTTTAATTCCAGCTTGAAGACCTTGTGGCAGCATCGTGCTGCAATTAATAAAACATTTTCAAATGTCAACCTGTGTTTCCCTGTCCTTACTTAGCTACTGAAGACTATACACTCTGCTAAGTAGAATTGAGAGTCAGAAAGAGAGAGACAGAGAGAGAGAGAGGGGTGTGAAAATAGAGAGAGAGAATGTGAGATGGCAAAAAGAAGGATGGAGGGGTCAGAAAGGGAGAGAGAGATGGGAGGGAGAGGTGAAAGGCAGAGTTGTAAGAGAAATGGAGTGTGTGTGAGGAGCTGAGATCAGGTAGAAATATGGAGGAGGAGGAGCTAATACTGCAGCAATAAGTGCTCTGTACTTTTTTTAAACACTAAGGCCTGTGCTGTCTCTGTATTAGATAAGCGATATGCGACTTTAGTTTTGGGCTGGCTTCATTGCTGTCAAGAAAAGGGAGACAAAAGAGAGAGACAGAGGGAGCTGGCCAGAACACAGCTAAGAGTGTGGCAGGCACATAAATGTTTGTTCTGAACTATAAATAACTGTGATTGTTCCAAAGCCTACTCAGCCCCTCCTACTGAGTGCACACACACACACACACACGCACGCACGTGCGCGCACACACACACACACACACACACACACACACACACACACACACACACACACACACACACACACACACACACACACACACACACACACACACACACACACACACACACACACACACACACACACACACACACACACACACACACACACACACACACACACACACGGAGTATGTATATTGGATACACAAAATTGTAGAAATCATTGGTACAATAGGATAGAGTGCTTGACCTGCAACCCTAGACCACAGTTCGAGTTGTGGTCAGGCCCTGATTTGGGCCTAAATTTGCGATTTTTTGGTTGGAAAGTGTGCTAGACATCTAGGAGCCGTGGCAGACACACAGGGCATCTGTAAGAACCTTAAGTTCTAGGAACTAGGTCTTGGAACTTGGTAGGAACACACCCAGTCTGCCTGCATCCTCCCTCTGTGGTTTGAGGAAACAAATATAATTGTGTGCATCTCAAGACACTAGACAAGTGTCCTGGGGTTACTCATTTTAGTTCCAGCCCAGCACTAACACCTGTTTGCCATTGATTAGTTGAATCAGGTGTGTTACTGCTGGGCTGGAACAAAAATGTGCAACGCTTGTGGGCCCTCCTTGTAGGAAAGGTTTGAGGAACACTGGTCTAAGGCAGCATCCTTTCCCCTTTCCTCCATCTGCACCATAGAGAGAACAACCATTACATTATCTATAATGTGCACAAAGATATAACACCCACACCATGGAACCAGGGTCCAACCCTACAACCCCCATGCTTGTCCTCAGGAGATGACCCTGTATGTGTGTGTGTGTGTGTGTGTGTGTGTGTGTGTGTGTGTGTGTATGCGAGATAAACAGACAGTCATTATTCTGAACAATAAAAACTGATCAATAGAAATATCTAAAAACAGCTAATTGTGTGTGAGAACTACTGTATATGCTGAACTGTTTGTGAATGAAATCTCTGTTCATTGTAGCACACCAACAAGATGACTTTTAGTGGCTGGTATTGCTCAGTAACTGATTCAGAGGGAGTTACAATTATCATGGTAGGCCTACCACTTGTTAACAGTGTCATAACCTAGGCATAGACTGTCTGCATCTCTCACACACACCTACTTCTTTACTATGACTGTGAAATGTTAACTAATAATGTGAGAGACAGAGCAGACCATCAAATTAAACACAGAGAACAAATATAGGATCAGCAGAGGTTTGAGAGAGAGAGAGGGAGAGAGCAAAGAATGATATGATGAAAATGTAAAGGTGGATTTGAAATGGCAATTTAGTATTTACCTCAAGAGGTAAGCAGTAGCAGGGATGACAGGAAGATAGAGAGAAGAGGAAAAATAAATGGACTGAAATAAATGCTAGAGGCATAACTGTATTATAAACCTACAGACACAATGACTTCGACATACAGCAAATAAATCACATGGGCTTTTTGCTTATTCAAACAGGCCACAACTTATCCATCATGCGCACGATTAAAAAACTAAAAAGGATCTGATTGCCAGGACTACAATGCATTATGTGTGTATTTATTCTAACAACCCCTGAAACTGCGAAAGAAAACACAGAAGTGCGAATCCCAGAGCTTCTTACCTTCTACAATCGAACCCAAGCTGAGGATCAGAGCGCACAGAGCGACGTGTATTTTGGTTTCCATCGCTCTCTCCTGTGATATAACAGTAACTATTAGAACACGGATGCCGTCTCGTCCTCTTCGCAGAGGTCTATTGTAGTTCGTTCTCTGTGGCCTCCCAACTATAAATAACTGTTAGCACGTCGGCCCTGTGGAGAGCAGGAGTGAGCTACTGTAGCTTGCTTGACGAGTCTCCGAAGTGCACGAATACAAAGTATTCTCCTAAGCGAATACAAAGTGCCACGTGTTTAGCGCAGTTATAGTTGGGTCTCCTTCCCTGCTGACTCGCGAGTTCTAGCCACTGTTCCTCGGCAGTCTGACGAACACACAACGTAAAGAGATCCAAGCCAAATAGACTGATTTTCCTATTAGCCTTTGGTCAGAAAGAAGAGTGTCATCGCTGAAACCATCACGACCAGTGACACAAGTGCCAATAGAAGGGGCGTGATGGAGAGAGGGGAGGGAGGAGAACCAGGAAGGAGCACAGAGACGCCCTGAAATTACAACTCATACAGCAAATTTATCACACAGTCTGTGACAGAAATAGAGGACATGATTTTCTCTATAAAGGATGCACAGAGGCATCTATGGTCTATGGTACAGAGGAGAAAATAGGCAGAGGCATCTATGTTCTACATAATGTTCTAAGAAAATAAGCCCAATATACCAAACTTTGTTTTACAAATTTTTAGGAACATTTACATTTGTTGGCTCTCTGGAAAGATTTTTTAAAATTTGGTGTGTCTCTTTCAACTGACAAGAAATATAGTCATATTGAAAAATCCTATCTAAAAAAATATTAAATTGATCAACTAAATTGCATTTCCCACCAAGGAAATTGAAGACTACTGTCCTGTCATCAACTGACATAACTGGCTATGACATAACAGGGCGTTTTACTGTAATAAAAATGTAGGCAATGTTTTCAAACAGCCACCAAGAGTCCCTGTTGCACAGTAAACCAATCTACAAAGCGACGAGAATCCATAGACTTACCCCTCTCGTCTTGCCACATGCAAGCAACGTCAGATAGAGTGAATTTCTGTCACCTTTTCATCAACATTTAGGTAGTCTATCTTGCCTATGTATTGTTAGGAAGTAAATGCAAAACATCCATGATGTAGAATACCATAAGAGTCAAATATATGGCTCTGCATAGGGCTATGCAAATGTATATCACTACTATAGACTTTAAAATTCAAGACTGGAACATACGTAAAACATATACCATGAAAGATTTTCATACAATTTTAATGCATCATAATTTGTCTTTATGAAACGATCACTGCTTTGAAAGCAGGGCCGTGGCAGAGGGAAAGATATGTGGCGTAATAGCTTATCATTGGCTGTGGGGACAGTGACGTTACAGAGGCTGAATTCGGTAGCTGGGAGCTGGCAATATCGGCATTATTTCTACCGTCGTAGCAAAGACGGAGACAATATACTGGATATTTAGCCAGTAACAAGTAACACACATTTCTAATGCCAACGCATGTTTGGATATGAATTAAAAAGGTAGGTTTAACTAGCTCCGTAGGTTGACTTTACAGACACATTTTCAAGAGAGTAACAAGATGCTTTGCTAGGCTAGCTTGTCCCCAGACATACAGAATAATCGGGGCCCACAGAGGCCGGTCAGCTAACAAGGTTTAGCTTCAGAAGCTAAAATTATTTAGCTAACACAGAAGAGCCAGTCATCCAAATCGTGGTTACAGACATTTGACTAGTGCCGCGTTCTGTAGCTATCCAGACAGCTAGCAAGCTAAAGAAGCGGCTCCGCCTTTTATTGACAGACAGACCGGTTGGGCTAACATGGAGACGTCGGGGAGAATAACAACCACGCCAGATGCCCACGACTTCACAGTGGAAAACGTGGAAAAGGTAAGAATCTTAATCTATGGACAAATTCACCAATCAAACAAGTATAATCAAAATATCAGATGTGTGTAGACACGTGTTTTTCAAGAATGTATTTTCAATGGGGTAGTTATAATGGTAGGGGGTACAGCTTTCCACATATACAGTATCATGACATGAGTTTATCAGCTAACCGTTGTGTAACAAACAAGTTTTTTTTTTGTCTTTGCACTGAATGAGACCAGCTAGTCTTTGCAGCTGAAACGTCAACAATAGCAAGTCTTTATTCTGTCCCCTTGCCTGTGTATTCCCCTCACCATTGGTGGAAAAAGACAGTCACTCAAGTAAAATGGTACTTGAGTAAAAGTATTTGGTTCTAAATATACTTAAGTGTCAAAAGTAAATGTATGAATCATTTCAAATTCCTTATATTAAGCAAAGCAGACGGCACCATTTTCTTGTTTTTAAAATGTACATATAGCCAGACATCATTACAAAAGATGCATTGGTGTTTAAAGAGTCTGCCAGATCAGAGGCATTTTAAGGATGACTGCGTGTTTTCTTGAAAAGTGCTGAATTGGACCATTTTCCTGTCCTGCTAAGTAATCAAAATGTAATGAGTACTTTTTGGGTCAGGTAAAAGTACATTAGTTTCTTTAGGAATGTAGTGAAGTCAAAGTTGTCAAAAATATAAATAGTAGGGTAAAGTACAGATACCCCCCAAAACTACTTAAAAGTATTTTTTACTTAAGTACTTTACACCAATGCCCCTGACTAATCTAAACCAATAGCTATGACTGGAGGGCTGGTCTCTCTGTATAATTGACTCAGGGCGATACATCTGTCCTCCTCTCACCCTGTCTGTGTGATGCACTACATCATCCAAACTACTCTGGTGAAGGTTGTTGTGACTGAATGTAGGCTAGAAGAAAAGGGTAGAGTGGAGTGCATTGTGTATACAGTGCAGAATATCAAACAAAAAGTAGAACTAAGTACTATTTGGTTATGTCGAGGTCTAGAATGTAACAGAATGTAATTTCTTGCTGTTTGGGGTTTTAGGCTGGGTTTCTGTATAGCACTTTGACATCGGCTGATGTAAAAAGGACTTTATAAATACATTTGATTGATTGTACAGAAAGAGATGAGGCAAAGCACTCTATACTAGGGTTTTAAATGCCTTTATTTCTATGGCATGTGTCTGCCCACTTGAGATAATTTCTCTGATTATGTAATTTCTAGTAGTCTATGTAGAGAGTGTTATGCTTTCTGTCCACATTAATCTTCCTAACATATCATACACACACTGTATCTATTCCTCTTCATCTGTCACAGATAAAGGATTCATCATCAATATCTAGAACATCTAAAGTTGTTTAATGAATCCACAGCAGCTGATGTGTGTGTGTTCTGTATATACCGCCACAGGGAATTCACTTTTTTAATATGCAGCAGAACACAAACCTCAAGGCAAGTTTTGATGAAGTGTGTACTGGAGCCTGGTGACAGTTGGTGTCCTCAGTGCTTAGGAGGACAGAGGAGATATTTTTGTACTATGTTGCACAATGCTGGTGGTCAATAAGATGGCAGGATCCATCTCTCCCTCTCGCTCCCTGTGTCTCGCTTGCTCTCTCGCATTACTTGCCTTTGTCTAAACATCTTATTTTCTTTCTCTTAACTCCCCTTCACCATCCTTCTGTTCTCATTTTTGTGTGATCCCCCCTCAGTACCTCTGCAGACAGTCCTGATACTGTGATCTTCTTACAATATTATGCTGCCTGTTTGTCTTTGTCTGTCCATCCATCCTGTCTGTGTCCCTCTGTCTGTCCCTCTGTCTGTCGATCTGGTCTAAATTCTGAGAAAGATCAAATGTTTGTGTGCATTACAGTCCATGAGTCTTTGATCAGGCCTGGCTAATTGTGTCCCCATACTGCTGTGCAGTGGAGTTCTCAGCTAATGATGAGCCAGCTGGGAGCGAGAGAGAGAGAATTTTGGTACTGGAGGTCATTATAGCCACCAGACAACTCTCCATCTCTGTCATCTAAGGTGTGTGTGTTGGCATTCTGTGGCTGCTAGGTTTCTATGATGAATCTCCCTGTTGCAGGGTGGCTGGTGACCAGGGCCAGAGGGGACGATAGGGGGACGGGTGAGACAAAGAAATTGTGGATGAGATGGAGGAGCGAGTTGGACGGAGGTTGGGAGAGGGTGGGGGTAATGTCTGACATTGACTGTAAAGAAAGGAGGGAGTGTGGGAGGGGTGATTCGACCGTCTTTATTAGAGAGACAGTGGAAGGGAGTATGAGAAAGAGGGAGGGGAGGAGGGGATATGCGACAGTCATGATTAAGAGAGGGAGAGAGAGGTATGGAGAACAGGAGAGATGGGGAGATGCAGTGATAAAAGTGGAGGGAGAGGAAATTGAAGTGCAGGGGGAGAGGGAGAAAGGTGTGGCTGCGTCTCAATAGATACAGGTGGCTCCTTCTCATTGGCCCTTTTCTGATTCACACAATATATAGCTAGAGTGTGTGTAGCTTCCTCTCTGTTTCCTCTACTTAATCTCCTTGTCTCCTCTCGTACTGCTGTGAATAGGGAAAACTAGGCCGGTGAAAGCAGTCGTTGGCCGGAAGGTGTCCACCGTATGTGCTGTTGTTTTCAGATAGATGCAGATGAGAGAGAGGAGACGAGGAATGGAAGGAGAGCAAAACACTGTAGACCAGGGCTCTCTCTCCAACCCTGTTCCTGGAGAGCTACCTACCGTCCTGGAAGTTCTCTCTCCAACCCTATTCCTGGAGCGCTACCGTCCTGGAAGTTCTCTCTCCAACCCTGTTCCTGGAGCGCTACCGTCCTGGAAGTTCTCTCTCCAACCCTATTCCTGGAGCGCTACCGTCCTGGAAGTTCTCTCTCCAACCCTGTTCCTGGAGCGCTATCGTCCTGGAAGTTCTCTCTCCAACCCTATTCCTGGAGCGCTACCGTCCTGGAAGTTCTCTCTCAACCCTGTTCCTGGAGCGCTACCGTCCTGGAAGTTCTCTCTCCAACCCTATTCCTGGAGCGCTACCGTCCTGGAAGTTCTCTCTCCAACCCTGTTCCTGGAGCGCTACCGTCCTGGAAGTTCTCTCTCCAACCCTATTCCTGGAGCGCTACCGTCCTGGAAGTTCTCTCTCCATCCCTGTTTCTGGAGAGCTACCGTCCTGGAAGTTCTCTCTCCATCCCTGTTTCTGGAGAGCTACCGTCCTGGAAGTTCTTTCTCCATCCCTGTTTCTGGAGAGCTACCGTCCTGGAAGGTCTCTCTCCATCCCTGTTTCTGGAGAGCTACCGTCCTGGAAGGTCTCTCTCCATCCCTGTTTCTGGAGAGCTACCGTCCTGGAAGGTCTCTCTCCATCCCTGTTTCTGGAGAGCTACCGTCCTGTTCACTCCAACCATAATCTAGCGCATCTGATTTGAGCCAATACACAAAACATTCTATACCAGAGCACTATTACAGTTCATAGCTATATACAAATATACAAGGTGCCATATAGGAAAATAGTCCATAGATCTCAGTCTGAGTTGAAGTGTAAAGGTGTTCAACTTCCAAAAATGTCAAGAGTTTGACGTCCAAAAATGTACGACTATGACATCAAAGAATGTAAGAGTACGACATCAACGAATCAGAGGTGCACGTGATTCTAAGATGGAGCAGTGTGTGTGTGTGTGTGTGTTTCACTCCGTCGCCTCAAGGAGCAGACAGAGTTTATTGATAGGTCTCTGTAAAATATTGGTCTTAGTCTTAACCATGACGCTCCGGACAAGACCTTTTCTCCCCTGGAAAAGCCTCAACCACACGCCCCATTAGCCAAGAGTTCCTTGGGGCGGTGTCATCGACGATGACCACGAGGTCACCAGGACTGAAGTTTCTCTTAGTTTTGTTCCACTTCTTCCGCTCCTGCATAAGTGGAAGATACTCCCTGTTCCATCTCTTCCAGAAGAGGTCAGTGATATATTGTACTTGCTTCCATCTCCTTCGTGAGTATAGGTCGCTTCTCTGGAATAGTCCTGGTGGCAGGACTGGCTTAGCTTTCAGATGAAGCAGATGGTTCGGAGTCAGGGGTTCTAGATCATTAGGGTCATTTGTTACAGTAGTGATTGGTCTGTCGTTCATAATCGCCTCAACTTCACACAAGGCTGTCTGCAAAGCCTCATCATCCAGTACTTGCTCTTTAAGGACTGAATAGAGGATATTTTTCACCAGTCGGATCAACCTCTCCCATACCCCCCCATGGTGGGCTCCAGAGGGAGGGTTGAATGACCATGTCACTCCTTCCTTCAGTAATCCAACTTCCTGCCTTTTATCCTAACACACCTTCCACAATACAATGAATAGGCAAGAGGGGGGGGGGCAAAAACTGAGTTACACTAACAACAAATGAATATATCTCAATCAGGTAAATATAAATCATAAAGGTACGTACCTAATATTTCATTATATACATTAATATTTAATATATTTACACAAATATACATGGAGCTCCGTATGTTCAGTCTTTTATACAAATATGTCCAAATCGGCTCTAACAACCACTGTGACCTGTATGGTCTCGTTGGCAGGCCCTCTCTTCATATTCGTCGCCAAACCCACTGGCTCCAGGTCGTCTATAAGTCTGCCTTATCATAGCTCACTGGTCACCATAGCAGCACCAACCCATAGCACGCGCTCCAGCAGGTATATTTCACGGGTCACCCCCAAAGCCTATTCCTACTTTGGCTGCCTTTCCTTCCAGTTCTCTGCTGCCAATGACTGGAACGAATTGCAAAATTCACTGAAGATGGAGACTCATATCTCCCTCACTAACTTTAAGCATCAGCTGTCGGAGCAGCTCACAGATCATTGCACCTGTACATAGCTCATCTGTGAATAGCCCATTCAACTACCTCATCCCCATATTTGTTTTGTTTTTTCTCCTTCGCAACCCAGTCTCTCTCCTTGCACATTTATCTTCTGCACATCTATTGTTTAATTCTTCACCACTACAGCCTATTTATTGCCCTTCCTCCCTAATCATACCTCATTTGCACACACTGTATGTAGACTTTTCTATTGTTATTGACTGTATGTTTGTTTATTCCATGTGTAACTCTGTGTTGTTTGTGTCACACTGCTTTGCTTTATCTTGACCAGGTCGCAGTTGTAAATGAGAACTTGTTCTTAACTGGCCTACCTGGTGAAAAATAAATAAATCGGGTTAGTTACAACGGGTTGGATTGAAAACCTACAGGATGGTAGCTCTCCAGAAACAGGGTTGGAGAGCCCTGTTGTACACTTGAGATGTACATTGAGTGTACAAAACATTAGGAGTACCTTCCTAATATTGAGTTGCACCCCCCCTTTGCTCTCAGAACAGCCTTGATTTGTCAGGGCATGGACTCAACAAGTTGTTGAAACGTTCCACAGGGATGCTGGCCCATGTTGATTCCAATGCTTCCCACAGTTGTCAAGTTGGCTAGATGTCCTTTGGGTGATGGACCATTCTTCATACACACCGGAAACTGTTGAGCGTGAAAAACCCAGCAGCGTTGCAGTTCTTGACACAAACCGGTGCGCCTGGCACCTACTACCATACCCTGTTCAAAGGTAATTAAATATTCTGTCTTGCCCATTCATCCTCTGAATTGCACACTTACACAAGCCCTGTCTCAAGGCTTTAAAATCCTTCTTTAACCTGTCTCTTCCCCTTCATCTACACTGATTTGAAGTAGATTTAATGACATCAATAAGGGATCAAAGCTTTCACCTGGTCAGTCTGTCATGGAAAGAGCAGGCGTTGCTAATGTTTTGTACAGTCCGTGTAGACCTAGTCTCCCAGTAGGTACCTATAACAGCTGAGTTCAGTGCACACTCAAACATCTCTTCAGTCTCAAACAGCAAATCGATTGAAAGCTAAATTGTGCTTCCCAAAAGTGGATAAGAAGAGGAGAGCAAATTGATACAGAAGTCCGCTCTCTCTCGTGTGTGAGCGTGTGCGTTATGGAGAAGTAGGTTCCTGGCCCTGTCTTGGTTCCACCAGTACAATAGCCTTTGTCCCAACTGTCTGTGTATGTGCCCAGCACAATTCCTTTGTGTGTGTGTGTGTGTGTGTGTGTGATAATAATGGATACTGTGGCCAGGCAGTCTGGATATACACTACCGGTCAAAAGTTTTAGAACACCTACGCATTCAAGGGTTTTTGTTTATTTTTACTATTTTCTAGAATAAGAAGTGAAGACATCAAAACTATGAAATAACAGATATGGAATCATGTAGTAACCACAAAAGTGTTAAACAAATCAAAATATATTTTATATTTGAGATTCTTCAAATAGCCACCTTTTACACATGCTTGGCATTCTCTCAACCATCTTCATGAGGTGGTCACCTGGAATGCATTTCAATTAACAGGTATGCCTTAAGTTAATTTGTGGAATTTCTTCTTAATGTGTGTGTTTAACACTTTTTTTGGTTACTACATGATTCCATATGTGTTATTTCATAGGTTTAATGTCTTCACTATTCTACAATGTAGAAAATAGTAAAAATAAAGACACCCTTGAATGAGTAGGTGTTGTAAAACTTTTGACCAGTAGTGTATATCCTTTCCAAAGATAATCCAGTTAGTGTGTTATTACATCTGTTACCCAACATAGTTAGCCTAGACCATCTCATCCCATTGGATGGCTGCCTGGGTGGACCTGGTGCCAGCACCATAAAGCTAACGCCTAACCAGTCCCTTTCTGTGAACAATGAAGACAGAGAGGTACTGACACACACACACACACACACACACACACACTGAGGGGTAGAAAGCGCGAGGGTGGGAGAGGAAGGAACCAACTACTGAGATACAAAGACAGAGAGAATACAGAGAGAGGAGGGTGGTAGAATGTGACACTGAAACCAGAGTCATTGTGATGTGTAGAGGAGAGAGAGAGAGAGATGGTGTTGTGCTATTTCAGTGCATGATTGATATGAGAGAATTAGAGCACTTCCAGTTGAGCATGACGTCACAACCCCTCCCCCTCCCTTCCGTTATCATTGGTTGTTTCTTATTTTAGAGTCTGGAGCAGGTGCTAAATCTCATCGTCATACCTGTTTGTGGTTGGATATCAGTATTCTCAATGGCAACCAAGTAATGATCATTCAATGGTCGTGAAGCTTTACTAATTGTGTTTTCATCTTTTTCTGGCTGGGATGCCATCGTCATTGGCAACATGGGAGTTAAACAAATATATGTATCTCTGCGCAGACTTCAGACACAGTCAACAACCGCCCATGCCCCTACACACACACACAGGCAAGCACGCATGCACACAGAACATCCCAGCTTTATTCATTCATCAGTTCCCCTCCTCCTTCTGCATGTTATTTGATCTCCATTTCACATCATTAATATAAATATGAACAGTTATGATGATATAAGATGACATAGATCTAATCAATAATGATGATTGATTTATCCAGTCAGACATGGATCAATATCCTGTCTTTTCAAGAAAAGTCCCTTAGCAGGGCTCTGTCTGTCCCCCAGGAATGGTACAACATGACACAGGCAGTACATTACAGTAACTTGACTGGATATCAAAACCCAGACTGCTGTGTGACTCAAGACCTGTCAGCCTGCTGAGCTAATGCCTAGTCGCTAGATCTGAAGACTACAATGAGTCTTCAGGTCTCAGTTTACTGAACCTCCTCTAGTCTACATTAGTCTGCAGCACCCTCACTGTACCTTGGTTGGGAGCAGATTTACTGTGTGGCTGGTTGCACCTGCATGCTATTCCCCTAGGGGCAGTACATTTTTAATTTTTTAATTGTTTAAATGTCACCTTTATTTAACAAGGTAGGCCAGTTGAGAACAAGCAGTGCGACACAAACAAATGTATGGTCAATAACACAATAGAAAAGTAATATTCATGAGACATTCCTATTTATTTTTAAATAGCAGGTGCTGTTTCTGAACTGCAGCAGTGCCAACTATTAGACCCTATACATACAGGTAGGCTAGCCTATATTTAAGCAATAAGACAGAAGGGGGGTGTGGTATATAACCTAAAAACCACAGCTAATTATTTAGAGTACAGGTGCTGACTAACAGCGAATAAACTGAAAGCTATAAAAATAGAGTGAAGAAGGCACAGTGATGACGAAACGTTGGTGTTTTACCCAATAAATTACTGGGAGTTTTTTTATATATATGAGTGTGCTACTCTATTTCTTTTTTATACCTGGGTATAATAGGAGGCCACCTTTCCAACAAGTCAGTTCGTCTAATTTCTGCCCTGCTAGAGCTGACCCAGTCAACTGTAAGTGCTGTTATTATGAAGTGGAAACTAGAGGTCGACCGATTAATCAGCATAGCTGATTTATTAGGGACGATTTCAAGTTTTCATAATCAATAATCAACATTTTTTTTGCCGATTACATTGCAATCCACGAGGAAACTGCGTGGCAGGCTGACCACCTGTTACGCGAGTGCAGCAAGGAGCCAAGGTAAGTTGCTAGCTAGCATTAAACTTCTCTTATAAAAAACAATCAATCTTCACATAATCACTAGTTAACTACACATGGTTGATGATATTACTAGTTTAACTAGCTTGTCCTGCGTTGCATATAATCAATGCGGTGCCTGTTAATTTATCATCGAATCACAGTCTACTTCAACTTCGCAAAACAAGTGATGATTTAACAAAAGCGCATATGTGAAAAAAGCACAATCGTTGCACAAATGTACCGAACCATAAACATCAATGCCTTTCTTAAAATCAATACACAAGTATATATTTTTAAACCTGCATATTTAGTTAAAATAAATTAATGTTAGCAGGAAATATTAACTTGGGAAATTATGTCAATTCTCTTGCATTCAGTGCAAGCGGAGTCCGGGTTTTTGCAGCAGTTTGGGCCACCTGCCTCGTTGCGAATTGTGTGAAGACCATTTCTTCTTCCTAACAAAGACCATAGTTAATGAAGTTTACATACACTTAGGTTGGAGTCATTAGAACTTGTTTTTCAACCACTCCACAACCTCTTTGGGCTGCAATCCCGTTAATGGGATGATATGACAACAGCCAGTGAAAGTGCAGGGCGCCAAATTCAAAACAACAGAAATCTCATAATTAAAATTCCTCAATCAGACATGTATCTTATACTGTTTTAAAGGTAGTCTTGTTGTTAATCCCACCACAGTGTCCCATTTCAAATAGTCTTTATGGCAAAAGCACCACAAACAATTATGTTAGGTCACCACCAAGCCACAGAAAAACACAGCCATTTTCTTAGCCAAAGAGAGGAGTCACAAAAAGCACAAATAGAGAAAATTAATCACTAACCTTTGATGATCTTCATCAGATGACACTCATAGGACTTCATGTTACACAATACATGTATGTTTTGTTTGATTTATACATTGGTGCATTACATTCACTAGTTCCAAAAACATCCAGTGATTTTGCATAGCCACATCGATTCAACAGAAATACTCATCATAAATGAAGATGATAATACAAGTTATACACATGGAATTATAGATATACCTGTCCTTAATGCAACCGCTGTGTCAGATTTCAAAAAGACTTTACGGAAAAAGCAAACCATGCAATAATCTGAGACGGCGCACAGAACAATCAAGTCAAATTAGCCGCTATGTTGTAGTCAACATAAACCATAAATTACATGCTAAATATTCCCTTACCTTTGATGACCTTTATCAGAATGCACTCCCAGGAATCCCAGGTCCACAATAAATGCTTGATTTGTTCGATAATGTCTGTTATTTATGTCCAATTAGCTACTTTTGTTAGCGCGTTTGGTGTACATATCCAAACGATCGTTCTGGTCAGCGTTACGTCGGACAAAGACTTCAAAAACTTATATTACAGGTCGAAGAAACATTTCAAACTAAGTACAGAATCAATCATTAGGATGTTTTTATCATTAATCTTCAATAAAGTTCCAACCGGAGTATTCCTTTGTGTCTTGAGGAGCCATGGAATGCAGGTCACGATCATGTGAAATGACCAGGATATAGCTGACTGCCAGACACCTGATTCATTCTGCTGTCATTCAGTCCCACAACACAGTAGAAGCCTCATTCACATTTCTATAGATGGTTGACATCTAGTGGAAGCCATAGGAAGTGCAATTTCATTAATATCTCAAGGGGATTTCAATGGGAACTGTGTTGAATACATACCAACCTCAGATTTCTCACATCCTGTTTTGATTTCTCCTCAGGTTTTTGCCTGCCATATGAGTTCTGTTATACTCACTGTCATTATTCCAACAGTTTTAGAAACTTCAGAGTGTTTTCTATCCAATACTAATAATACTATGCATATATTAGCGACTGAGGAGCAGGCCGTTTACTTTGGGCACCTTATTCATCCAAGCTACTCAATACTGCCCCCCAGCCATAAGAAGTTTTAACAAACTATAGTTTTGGCAAATTGGTTAGGACATCTACTTTGTGCATGACACAAGTCATTTTCCCAACAATTGTTTACAGACAGATTATTTCACTTATAATTCACTGTATTACTATTCCAGTGGGTCAGAAGTTTACATACACTAAGTTGACTATGCCTTTAAACAGTTTGAAAACAATGTCATGGCTTCAGAAGCTTCTGATAGGCTAAATTACATTTGAGTCAAATTAAAGGTGTACCTGTGGATGTATTTCAAAGCCTACCTTCAAACTTAGTGCCTCTTTTAATTGACATCATGGGGAAATAAAAAAGATACCAGCCAAGACTTCAGAACAAATAATTGTAGACCTCCATAGGTCTGGTTCATCCTTGGGAGCAATTTCCAAATGCCTGAAGGTACCGCGTTCGTCTGTACAAACAATAGTACACAAGTATAAAAACCATGGGACAATGCAGCCGTCATACCGCTCAGGAAGGAGATGCGTTCTGTCTCCTAGAGATGAACGTACTTTGGTGCGAAAAGTGCAAATCAATCCCAGAACAACAGCAAAGGACTTTTTGGCCATAATGACCATCATTATGTTAGGAGAAAAAAAGGGGAGGCTTGCAAGCCGAAGAACACCATCCCAACCGTGAAGCAAAGGGGTGGCAGCATCATGTTGTGGGGGTGCTTTGCTGCAGGAGGGACTGGTGCACTTCATAAAATAGATGGCATCTTGAGGAGGGAAAATTATGTGGATATATTGAAGCAACATCTCAAGATATCATTGGTCACAAATGGGTCTTCCAAATGGACAATGCCCCCAAGCATAGTTCCAAAGTTGTGGCAAAATGGCTTAAGGACAACCTAGTCAAGATATTGGAGTGTCCATCACAAAGCCCTGACCTCAATCCTACAGAACATTTGTGGGCAGAACTGAAAAAGCGTGTGCGAGCAAGGAGGCCTACAAACCTGACTCAGTTCCACCAGCTTTGTCAGTAGGAATGGGCCAACATTCACCCAACTTTTTGTGGGAAGCTTGTGGAAGGCTACACAAAACATTTGACCCAAGTTAAACAATTTAAAGGGCAATGCTACTAAATACTAATTGAGTGTACATAAACTTCTGACCCTCTGGGAATGCTATGAATTAAATAAAAGCTGAAATAAATCTTTCTCTCTACTATTATTCTGCCATTTCACATTCTTAAAATAAAGTGGTGATCCTAACTGACCTAAGACAGGGAATTTCTACTAGGATTTAATGTCAGGAATTGTGAAAAACTGAGTTTAAATGTATTTGGCTAAGGTGTATGTAAACTACCGACTTCAACTGTAACATTGAATGTTGTGCATTCAATACAGTTCTGTATTTCACTGAAAGAATAAATGTTTTATTTTCGAAATGATAGTTTCCGGATTTGACCGTATTAATGACCCAAGGCTCCTATTTCTGTGTGTTTATTATATTATAATTAAGTCTATGATTTGATATTTGATAGAGCGGTCTGACTGAGCGGTGGTTGGCAGCAGCAGGCCCGTAAGCATTCATTCAAACAGCACTTTCCTGCATTTGCCAGCAGCTCTTCGCAATACTTGAAGCACATCACTCTTTGACTTCAAGCCTATCAACTCCCGAGATTAGGTTGGCAGTACTATAGTGCCTTTTAAATACATCAATTAGTCAAAGGTATATGAAATACAAATGGTATAGAGAGAAATAGCCCTATAATTCCTATAATAACTACAACCTATACATCTTAACTGGGAATATTGAAGACTCATGTTAAAAGGAATCACCAGCTTTCATATGTTTTCATGTTCTGAGCAAGGAATTTAAACTTGAGCTTTTTACATGCACATATTGCACTTTTACGTCTCCAACACTCTTTTTGCATTATTTAAACCAAATTGAACATGTTTTATTATTTATTTGAGACTAAATAGATTTTATTTATCTATTATATTAAGTTAAAATAAAAGTGTTTTCAGTATTGTTGTAATTGTCATTATTACATATATAAATCGGCCAATTTAATCGGAAACAGCTTTTTTTTGGTCCTCCAATAATCGGTATCGGCGTTGAAAAATCATAATTAGTCGACCTCTAGTGGAAACGTCTAGGAGCAACAATGGCTCAGCCTCGAAGTGGTAGGCCACACAAGCTCACAGAAAGGGGGCCTCCGAGTGATGAAGCGTGTAGAGTAAAAAGCGTCTGTCCTCGGTTGCAACACTCTGGAGTGGTGTTAATCTCGCCGCCTTTGGACCCTGGAGCTGTGGAAACGTGTTTTCTGCAGTGATGAATCACGCTTCACCATCTGGCAGTTTGACGGACGAATCTAGGTTTGGCGGATGCCAGGGGAATGCTACTTGCCCAAATTCATAGTGCCAACTGTAAAGTTTGGCGGAGGAGGAATAATGGTCTGGGGCTGTTTTTCATGGTTCGGGCTAGGCCCCCCTTCCAGTGAGGGGAAATCTTAACGCTTACAGTATCCAATGACATTCTAGACGATTCTGTACTTCCAACTTTGTGGCAACAGTTTGGGGAAGGCCCTTTCCTGTTTCAGCATGACAATGCCCCCGTGCACAAGGTGAGGTCCATACAGATGTGGTTTGTCGAGATTGGTGTGGAAGAACTGGACTGGCCTGCACAGAGCATTGACCTCAACCCAATTGAATACCTTTGGGATGAATTGGAATGCCGACTGCGAGCCAGGCCTAATCGCCCAACATCAGGGCACGACCTCATTAATGCTCTTGTGGCTGAATGGAAGCAATGTTTCAACATCTAGTGGAAAGCCTTCCCAGAAGAGTGGAGGCTGTTAAAGCAGCAAAGGGGGACCAACTCTATATTAATGGCCTTGATTTTGGAATGAGATGTTCAACAATCATGTGTCCACATACTTTTGGTCATATCTAGTGGTTTCTGTGTGCTATCTGAGAGCCTGTTACTTGAGTAGTGGGCAGATGGATAATCTGACTGCCGCACAGAGTCGCTTTCACCTGCAGCCCAGTACTTCCTCCTGGCTCCTTCTACACTTTGCTTTTAATGTTTCCTCTCTTCCACTCTATCTCTGACACACACCAGTATAGTAGCTAGTTCTTTCAGAGCCTAAGTACCTCCGTGTGTGTGTGTGACCATATGGAGAGACTGCTGCAGACAGACAAAGGGGTGCTCTTCACCTGCAGCCTCCCGTCTCGCTCCCTCTGTCTATCTGCATCAGGAGTGGATGATCAGATCCCTGACAGATCTGATCTCTGGTGGCTAATGAAACAGTTGAAGCAACATTACAGCTGCTAGTTGGATGCATCTGGCTGGCTGTAGTGAGATGGGTCTATGTACAACACACACAGGCGTGCAGTCTGGAGTGTGTCCCTGGGATGAGAAGTCTCCTTAGATCACACAGTGGACAGCAGTAATGATCTGCCTTAGCTTTGAACTCTGGAAAATCACAGCTTCGTTTAGAAATGGCGAGATGAAGGGACGAGATGAGAAAGAGAAGGGAGGGAAAAAAGACTGCAGGCACAGAGCGACGGAGTTGATGAGGAATGAGCGTGATGAGAGATTTCAGCAAAGAGGTTGCTTGATCTGGGCAGATTCACTATTCGAGCAGCTGAGGTGTGTGTGTGTGTGTGTGTGTGTGTGTGTGTGTGTGTGTGTGTGTGTGTGTGACAGATACAGATAGAGCGGTGTTTCAGTGTGGAACAGCGGAGGACTGGAATATGAGTCAGGCTGTGATCTCTGACACACACAACCCAAAACCTCTTCATACTGTGTGTATCGACACTGAGGGATGATTTCAAAGGAAACAAAGGAACTCTGCACAGATGTTTATCCTTTCAAATGTTTCTCTCTATTTGACAATGATGTCAACCCACACTAGCTCTTGGTCAAGGTGCTAGGTAGGGATACACGCTAGATACAGTATGTAACTGGAGACGATACTCTCTGTATTGGTGTTCTATAACGGCAGTCAGTCATACTAGAGTCTCCATACAACCTGCTCAGTCAGTTACTACTGGAGAGGAAGAGAGGATAGAGGGATAGAGTAAGCACTTTGTGACATCTGCTTATGTAAAAATGACTTTATAAATATATGCAATTGATTGAGCATGTTTGAAGATGTGAGCATGGAGAAGGGTAAAGGAGGGATGGAGTGAGCATGGAGAAGGATAAAGGAGGGATGGAGTGAGCATGGAGAAGGATAAAGGAGGGATGGAGTGAGCATGGAGAAGGATAAAGGAGGGATGGAGTGAGCATGGAGAAGGATAAAGGAGGGATGGAGTGAGCATGGAGAAGGATAAAGGAGGGATGGAGTGAGCATGGAGAAGGATAAAGGAGGGATGGAGTGAGCATGGAGAAGGATAAAGGAGGGATGGAGTGAGCATGGAGAAGGATAAAGGAGGGATGGAGTGAGCATGGAGAAGGATAAAGGAGGGATGGAGTGAGCATGGAGAAGGATAAAGGAGGGATGGAGTGAGCATGGAGAAGGATAAAGGAGGGATGGAGTGAGCATGGAGAAGGATAAAGGAGGGATGGAGTGAGCATGGAGAAGGATAAAGACTAAATGACATACAGTATACAGTGGGGCAAAAAAGTATTTAGTCAGCCACCAATTGTGCAAGTTCTCCCACTTAAAAAGATGAGAGAGGCCTGTAATTTTCATCATAGGTACACTTCAACTATAAAAAAATCCAGAAAATCACATTGTAGGATTTTGAATGAATTTATTTGCAAATTAGGATGGAAAATAAGTATTTGGTCAATAACAAAAGTTTATCTCAATACTTTGTTAAGTACCCTTTGTTGGCAATGACAGAGGTCAAATGTTTTCTGTATGTCTTCACAAGGTTTTCACACACTGTTGCTGGTATTTTTGCCCATTCCTCCATGCAGATCTCTTCTAGAGCAGTGACGTTTTGGGGCTGTTGCTGGGCAACATGGACTTTCAACTCCCTCCAAAGATTTTCTGTGGGGTTGAGATCTGGAGACTGGCTAGGCCACTCCAGGACCTTGAAATGCTTCTTACGAAGCCACTCCTTCGTTGCCCGGGCGGTGTGTTTGGGATCATTGTCATGCTGAAAGACCCAGCCACGTTTCATCTTCAATGCCCTTGCTGATGGAAGGAGGTTCACTCAAAATCTCCCGATACATGGCCCATTCATTCTTTCCTTTACACGGATCAGTCGTCCTGGTCCCTTTGCAGAAAAACAGCCCCAAAGCATGATGTTTCCACCCCCATGTTTCACAGTAGGTATGGTGTTCTTTGGATGCAACTCAGCATTCTTTGTCCTCCAAACACGGCGAGTTGAGTTTTTACCAAAAAGTTCTATTTTGGTTTCATCTGACCATATGACATCGTCCCAATCTTCTTCTGGATCATCCAAATGCTCTCTAGCAAACTTCAGACGGGCCTGGACATGTACTGGCTTAAGCAGGGGGACACGTCTGGCACTGCAGGATTTGAGTCCCTGGCGGCGTAGTGTGTTACTGATGGTAGGCTTTGTTACTTTGGTCCCAGCCCTCTGCAGGTCATTCACTAGATCCCCCCCCCCGTGTGGTTCTGGGATTTTTGCTCACCGTTCTTGTGATCATTTTGACCCCACGGGGTGAGATCTTGCATGGAGCCCAAGATCGAGGGAGATTATCAGTGGTCTTGTATGTCTTCCATTTCCTAATAATTGCTCCCACAGTTGATTTCTTCAAACCAAGCTGCTTACCTATTGCAGATTCAGTCTTCCCAGCCTGGTGCAGGTCTACAATTTTGTTTCTGGTGTCCTTTGACAGCTCTTTTGGTCTTGGCCATAGTGGAGTTTGGAGTGTGACTGTTTGAGGTTGTGGACAGGTGTCTTTTATACTGATAACAAGTTCAAACAGGTGGCATTAATACAGGTAACGAGGAGCCTCTTAAAGAAGAAGTTACAGGTCTGTGAGAGCCAGAAATCTTGCTTGTTTGTAGGTGACCAAATACTTATTTTCCACCATAATTTGCAAATAAATTCATTAAAAATCCTACAATGTGATTTTCTTTTTTTTTCATTTTGTCTGTCATAGTTGAAGTGTACCTATGATGAAAATGACAGGCCTCTCTCATCTTTTTACGTAGGAGAACTTGTACAATTGTTGGCTGACAATACTTTTTTGCCCCACTGTATATTATACTGCAATTATTCTGACTTTCTCCCTCCCCGATCCCTCTTTCTTTCTCTCTCTACCCCCCAGGCACTCCACCAGTTGTACTATGACCCTAACATAGAGAATAAGAACCTGGCCCAGAAGTGGCTGATGCAGGCTCAGGTCTCCCCTCAGGCCTGGCAGTTCTGCTGGGCCCTGCTCTGCCCTGACAAGGTAGGATATACCAGCACACACACACACCAGGGTTTCCATTAGGAAAATGTTGCGCCGGAAATTTCACTGGCAGAATGTTCATATACCGGACATTTAAGAAATTTGCCGGACCCATATGCATTGGGTGTGTATCCTGATTAGGGTGTCCACCCACGGTGCTCAGAATGACAGAAATCATATTAATGAACATGCAACTCGAGGATGCAATGGTGTTCATTCTTCTTACCGAATTCTGAAGCGCAATTGTTAGAATAATTGTCCACATTTACATTTCCTCAGCCAATAAGACAAGTAACGAACCGCAACATTTCTAGCCTATGTCAATCTACTATCCCCCATAGTAGAAAAGTTTACAATGAGAAATAAGGCTCATGAAACGGGTCAGAGTGTTTAGCTTAAAAGTTGATAAACAATTATTTCTTAACATTATAAGAGCAGCAATGCACACAAGGCACTAGGCTATGCGCAAATGTTTGTTCCATAATGTAATTAGCGGAAAAACACAGTTGTCAAAAGAGCACATGTGAGCGGTTTCATGAGACAGAGATTAAAATATACATTAGAAATTTAGAACGAGTGGAGATCTAAAGATGTAACAACTAACATGGGTTGCTAATATGACTAGGATTGTGCCTTTGGCTTCTGGTCAATGAAAGAAAGTTTATTTGAAAAGCACTAGAACATGAGAAAAACAGGCTACTGGTTTGAATGGTATATGGAAGTCTATATAAAATACTTGCCGGCACGTTTGTTTGGATTATGAATAGGCTACTGTAAAGCAAGGTAACACATGCCTCATAATATGTAGTGAAACGTTAAAGTAAAAAAGCTCAGCTCATTGCAAAATGGTGTGTGACGTGCTGAAGCCTGTCTAGTTGCCTATGCACTTGAATGGTAAGAGTGCTTCAATTACCAGTAAAGAAATAAAAATGGTAGCTCTTTTTAATCATGGCTATGAAAACTGTTTTTAACACGCAATTAGAATTGTAGCACATTTATTTGGATTATAAAAGCAGGTTTCACTCCAGCAGCAAGGAACAAGCTGTTTTGATGAGCTGTAGCAGCAACGAAGAGCTGTTTGATGAGCTGTAGCAGAAAGAAAGAGCTGTTTGATGAGCTGTAGCAGCAACGAAGAGCTGTTTGATGAGCTGTAGCAGAAAGAAAGAGCTGTTTGATGAGCTGTAGCAGCAAGGAACGAGCTGTTTGATGAGCTGTAGCAGCAAGGAACGAGCTGTTTGATGAGCTGTAGCAGCAAGGAACGAGCTGTTTGATGAGCTGTAGCAGCAAGGAACGAGCTGTTTGATGAGCTGTAGCAGCAACGAAGAGCTGTTTTGATGAGCTGTAGCAGCAACGAAGAGCTGTTTGATGAGCTGTCGCAGCAAGGAACGAGCTGTTTGAGCTGTAGCAGCAAGGAACGAGCTGTTTGATGAGCTGTAGCAGCAACGAAGAGCTGTTTGATGAGCTGTAGCAGCAAGGAACGAGCTGTTTGATGAGCTGTAGCAGCAACGAAGAGCTGTTTGATGAGCTGTAGCAGCAACGAAGAGCTGTTTGATGAGCTGTAGCAGCAACGAAGAGCTGTTTGATGAGCTGTAGCAGCAACGAAGAGCTGTTTGATGAGCTGTAGCGGCAACGAAGAGCTGTTTGATGAGCTGTAGCAGCAACGAAGAGCTGTTTGATGAGCTGTAGCGGCAACGAAGAGCTGTTTGATGAGCTGTAGTAGCAGGCAGCTCTTGTGCTACGTCAACTGGTATTTCAATCAATGAATAGGCTAAAAATGCATTTTCACAATGGAATTTATTTTCTTCTCCCAGACAATTGGCCGGTGGCAATTTTAGTAATCGACTTTTCAGTTTTTGGGGGGGCCAAAAGCCGGCTATTACCGGCTAACACACAAGCCCTGACACACACACACACACCTAACCCTGTCTCTCTCCCTAGGTTCCTGAGATCCAGTACTTTGGGGCTAGTGCCCTCCACACTAAGATATCACGCTACTGGTCTGATATCCCCTCTGACCAGTATGAGACCCTAAAGACTCAACTCTTCTCCCAGATCGCCTGCTTCTCCTCCGGGTCCAAGATGGTGGGTAGATGGATAGATCGGAGGATGAGTAAATGGATGGATTTATTAGATAAGGGATGTGGTACTTTGATGTGTGTGAGGGCCACAAAAAAACACAACTCATCATGAGGGGCCACAGTGGCTCGTGGGTCTGCGTACCCACATTCATACCCCCCCACACCTTGCGAGCAAATCATTTTAGCGGCCCCCCTCGTGACAGTGAAGGGAAAGAAAATCTGTTTAAAAATAGCACTTTTACAGCTAATTTCCTGCAATTCTACACATTTTGCCGTAGAGTGGAGGCAAATGTTTGCAGTTTTTAAAATGATAACTGATGATCAGTGGGCCCCACCCCGGTCTGTAATTCGACCATGCTTACTACAAGTTTAGATAGTCTAGCGACCAGCTAACTTACTAATTTAAAATGTTTTTGCTGACGTGGGCTAATTGAGTGACTGCTGATTCACAACCAAATTTCGAAATTGGACCTTGTACTCTATTATTCTAACTCTCAACAGTAATTTGAGACCCTGACAGAATCCCCCCACCCCAAAAAAACACATTTTTAAAAATTGGTTCACGGGCCACCAGTTGCCCATCCTTGTATTAGATCATTGAAAATACATACAACTGGAGCTAAATGCCTTAAAAACCATCAAGTATAGTAAATAAAACGAAGTCATAGATTACAGTACGTCGTTGTGGTCCTGTTTCCAAGGTGCTGACGCGTCTATGTGTGGCGCTGGCCTCCCTGGCCCTGAACACCATGCCAGAGGCGTGGCCAGGCGCCGTGCCAGAGATGGTACGTGTGTTCCAGGAGGAGGGAGGGGGGGTGGACGGCCGGGCAAGGTGTCTGGCCCTGCTGGAGCTACTGACCGTCCTGCCTGAAGAGTTCCAGACCAGCCGCCTGCCACAGTACCGCAAGGGACAGGTGAGGGACGCGAGAGACTGAGGGGTACCATAGGGCATGACAGACAGACACAAAGACAGACACACATCCATCTACTACTCACCACCCTCTGTCTGTAGGTGCGAGGTGCATTGGGTCGTGAATGGGGGTCAGTGTGTCCACTCCTCCAGCAGCTGCTGCGTCGAGGGGACAGTCCCGGGGCAGTGAAGGCTCGTGTCCTGCGCTGTCTGTCCTCCTGGGTGCTGCTGGACGTCCCTCTCAGTGAGAGTGAAGGACTGGTGGAGGACTGTTTCACTGCTCTACCAGACCCCGAGCTGTTTGATACTGCCGTGGAGGCTATTGTCAACGCCATATCACAACCCGACTCCCAGAGGTGTGTAGATGGCCAGGGGAGGGTGGGAGTGTGTGTCAACCCATTGACTTCAGACAAACACACAAGGTGACACGCAGCCAGTGTCTGCATTATGGAGGAGGTGGAGGGTATTGTTTTAAAGAGAACCAAGAGAACAACAGATTCAGATATGGAAGACCGAGACAGAGCAGGGATAGGAAGAGCATCAGAGGGAGAGCAAGATGAGAAGGGGGAGATGGCAGCCAAGAGCACAGTGTGGGCATGGGAAGGGTATATGAGAGAAAGAGATACTGTAGAGGGGAAATGGGGATGGAGAGAAAAATACAGGCAACGGAGAGTTGACAGAAATTAAGAATGGAGGACAGCTGAGGGAGATGGAGGGAATACAGGGAGAGCTAGGAGGGGAGGAGGGAGGGAAGAAGGGGAGTAGGCATTTCTCGGTTGGCTGGCATTACCATGGTTACAGAGACCGGGAGCGATGTCATTGAGCTCCAATGGTAGGCACCCAGTAGCCCCTCCCCAACAGAAAGAGGGTGAGGTAGGGATGGAAAGAGGAAGGGAGAGAAAGATGAGTGAGGTAGGGATGGAAAGAGGATGGGAGAGAAAGATGAGTGAGGTAGGAAAAGGTGCAAAATCCACCTATGGGCAGTTCACACACACACACAAAGTACTGCTCTAGTCAACCAAATAGCTGGTCTCCTCAACATGTGTTTTTATTGTTCTAAAATAAGGCCAATTTACTGGTGGATGTATGAATATGGCCCTCATATTTGTGCTGGGCGATTATATATCAAATTAATTTGATTAATTCCAATGTTAGTATTGCAAGAAACATGTTTTTGTAAATATTTTTTTTGTTTTTATGAGCGTTTATGTTTTCATTATCTTTTTGGTCTCGTCTCCTTCGCTCCATTCTGACAAGTACGGTAGGCCACTTGATTTCAACATCTTAACAATGTGGATAGGTTAGCTGCTGTTTAAACAGTTGGAGACGAACAGAAGGGTGTGTTCATAACAAAAACGGTTAGCTTGCAATGAGGTATGAGACTTGAAAGCCAGATCAGTGATTATTGCAACAAAAAAATGCTTATATAGCCTAGGTTTAATTTCACAAGCCCTGAATTTATTAGATTATTGTTGACTGATTGAAATGCTTTATATTTTACCTTTTTTATTTATTTCACCTTTATTTAACCAGGTAGGCTAGTTGAGAACAAGTTCTCATTTACAACTGCGACCTGGCCAAGATAAAGCAAAGCACGAGAGCGTACAGGTCGCAGTGGTGGGTCGTATATGGGGCTGTGGTGACAAAACGGATGGCACTGTGATAGACTGCATCCAATTTGTTGAGTAGAGTGTTGGAGGCTATTTTGTAAATGACAAAGCCAAAGTCGAGGATCGGTAGGATGGTCAGTTTTATGAGGGTATGTTTGGCAGATAGGAATTGGAGATGTTTAATGTGAGTCTGGAAGGAGAGTTTACAGTCTAACCAGACACCTAGGTATTTGTAGTTGTCCACATGTTCTAAGTCAGAACCGTCCAGAGTAGTGATGCTGGACGGGCAGGTGGGTGCGGGCAGCAATTGGTTGAAGAGCATGCATTTAGTTTTACTTGCATTTAAGAGCAGTTGGAGGCCATGGAGCGAGAGTTGTATGGCATTGAAGCTCGTCTGGAGGTTAGTTAACACAGTGTCCAAGGAAGGGCCAGAAGTATACAGAATGGTGTCGTCTGCGTAGAGGTGGATCAGAGAATCACCAGCAGCAAGAGCGACATCATTGATGTATACAGACAAGAGAGTCGGAAAGAGAATTGAACCCTGTGGCACCCCCATAGAGACTGCCAGAGGTCCGGACAACAGGCCCTCCGATTTGACACACTGAACTCTATCTGAGGAGTAGTTGGTGAACCAGGCGAGGCAGTCATTTGAGAAACCAAGGCTGTTGAGTCTGCCTATAAGGATGCGGTGATTGACAGTCGAAAGCCTTGGCCAGGTCGATGAATACGACTGCACAGTATTGTTTCTTATCGATGGCGGTTATGATATCGTTTAGACCTTGAGCGTGGCTGAGGTAAACCCATGACCAGCTCTGAAACCAGATTGCATAGTGGAGAAGGTACGGTGGGATTTGAAATGGTCGGTGATCTGTTTGTTAACTTGGCTTTCGAAGACTTTAGAAAGGCAGGGTAGGATAGATATAGGTCTGTAGCAGTTTGGGTCTAGAGTGTCTCCCCCTTTGAAGAGGGGATGACCGCGGCTGCTTTCCAATCTTGGGGAATCTCAGGCGATATGAACAGGCTAGTAATAGGGGTTGCAACAATTTCGGCAGATCATTTTTGAGAGGGTCCAGATTGTCTAGCCCAGCTGATTTGTAGGGGTCCAGATTTTGTAGTTCTTTCAGAAAATCAGCTATCTGGATTTGGGTGAAGAAATGGGGGAGGCTTGGGCGAGTTGCTGTGGGGGGTGCAGGGCTGTTGACCGGGGTAGGGGTAGTCAGGTCGAAAGCATGGCCAGCTGTAGAAAAGTGCTTATTGAAATTATCAATTATAGTGGATTTATCTTTTAAATGTGCACCAATGCTTATTTCGAGAGAACATTTGTTTTTAAATTAGATATAGATTTTGAATGTTTGAAAAAAATGGAGATTTTTAGGCCATATCGCCCAGCCCGAAAACACTCAATTAGATTTGAAAAGGACTAACATTTTGTATATGTGTTTGCGTGTGCTTGTGTATGTGTTTGGCCAAACTAGAGTCAAGGCAGAAGGATTATCACTATCTATCCCCAGACAATTAGCTCAATCCTTCCTCCTTTCCTTCACTTAAAATCTTTCTATCTCTCTCCCAGGCTCTCTCTTTCCCCCATTTTCCTCCCTTTCTCTCTCTCTTCCTTTTTCTCTACTCTGCCTATATCTCCTCCTCCACCTCTCTCCTCCTTTTTAATTACAGTGACGCTCTGAGATGGGGAAATTAGTTGCCTGGCAACAGGATGCAGTTGGACCAATAGCATTCTCCCAAATGACTTGACTGTAATATGGTTAAACAGAGAGAAGGAGAACGGGAGGGAGAAAGGAGAAAGATGGAGGTGAAAAGAGAGAGAGGAGTCTTTCAAATTCATTCGAGTTTTAAGGGGAGGAGAAAGAAAAGCGAGAGAGAGAGCGGGAAGCGGAGGTCTGTGTGTCAGCGGTAGACAGTCTGTCTCAGTGGAATCTATAGGATGTCAGGTTTCATACAATAGAGAGACGCACATACTCATTCCCCAATGCCCTCTGAATAACACATAAATATACAGAAACACACACTAATGCATTAAATAACAGCCCACCCTGGGAGATTTAGTCATCATTCATTTTTAATGGGTTGACTTGGAGATGCAGGTTGTGTACTCTTAGCTGGGGGAAAGGGTTACTTTGTGAAAGCTTGAGTGTGTGAGACAGAAGTAGAGAGAGTGTATTTTGAAGGTCGGGGGAAAGAGGAGGTTTGGAATAGGTGCTTTATGGTAGATTAATACTGTGTGTGTGTGGCTTGTTGTCATGCACGTGGTACAGCAGCCTTCATGATAATGTCAATAAGGGGACACATGAATATTCAGTAGTCATTACCAATGACACTGCAAGGTTGGGGGGGAAGAGTGATATTACCCAGAGCAAGTGTGGTTGTGTGTGTGTGAGCATGCCCAATGCAGACAGCAGGGGAACAGATGTATAGATGTGGGAGAATTAAATAGGTGTGTGTGTCTGAGCGAGGGAGAGTGTATGTGGTGGGTGTTTGTATGTGGTGGGTGTGTGTCTGAGCGAGGGAGAGTGTACAGTTGAAGTCGGAAGTTTACATACTCTTAGGTTGGAGTCAAGCACTCCACAAATTTCTTGTTAACAAACTATAGTTTTGGCAAGTCGGTTAGGACATCTACTTTGTGAATGACACAAGTCCTTTTCCCAACAATTGTTTACAGACAGATTATTTCACTTACAATTCACTGCATCACAATTCCAGTGGGCCAGAAGTTTACATGCACTAAATTGACTGTGCCTTTAAACAGCTTGGAGAATTCCAGAAAATGTCATGGCTTTAGAAGCTTGAGTCAATTGGAGGTGTACCTGTGGATGTATTTCAAGGCCTACCTTCAAACCTTTTTCAAGGCCTACCTTTGCTTGACATCATGGGAAAATCAAAAGAAATCAGCCAAGACCTCAGAAGAAAAATTGTAGACTTCCACAAGTCTGATTCATCCTTGGGAGCAATTTCCAAATGCCTGAAGGTACCACGTTCATCTGTACAAACAATAGTATGCAAGTATAAACATCATGGGACCACGCAGCCGTCATACCGCTCAGGACGGATACCCGTTCTGTCTCTTCGAGAAGAACGTACTTTGGTGCGAAAAGTGTAAATCAATCCCAGAACAACAGCAAAGGACCTTGTGAAGATGCTGGAGGAAACAGGTACAAAAGTGTCTATCTACAGTAAAATGAGTCCTATATCGACATGACCTAAAAGGCCACTCAGCAAGGAAGAAGCCACTGTTCCAAAACCGCCATAAAATAGCCAGTCTACGGTTTGCAACTGCACATGGGGACAAAGATCATACTTTTTGGAGAAATGTCCTCTGGTCTGATGAAACAAAAATAGAACTGTTTGGACCTAATGACCATCGTTGTGTTTGGAGGGAAAAGGGGGAGGGTTGCAAGCTGAAGAACACCATCCCAGCTGTGAATCAGGGGTGGCAGCATCATGTTGTGGGGGTGCTTTGCTGCAGGAGGGACTGGTGCACTTCACCAAATAGATGGCATCATGAGGAGAGAAAATTATGTTGACATATTGAAGCAACATCTCAAGACATCAGTCAGGAAGTTAAAGCTTGGTCGCAAATGGGTCTTCCAAATGGACAATGACCCTAAGCATGCTTCCAAAGTTGGAGCAAAGTGGCTTAAGGACAACAAAGTAAAGGTATTGGAGTGGCCATCACAAAGCCCTGACCTCAAACCTATAGAACATTTGTGGAGAGAACTGAAAAAGCTTGTGTGAGCAAGGAGGCCAACAAACCTGACTCAGTTACACCAGCTCTGTCAGGAGGAATGAGCCAACATTGACCCAACTTTTTGTGGGAAGCTTGTGGAAGGCTACACAAAACATTTGACCCAAGTTAAACAATTTAAAGGCAGTGCTACCAAATACTAATTGAGTGTATGTAAACCTCTGACCCACTGGGAATGTGATGAAAGAAACAAAAGCTGAAATAAATCATTCTCTCTACTATTATTCTGACATTTCACATTCTTAAAATAAAGTGGTGATCCTAACTGACCAAAGACAAGGAATTTTTACTTGGATTAAATGTCAGGAATTGTGAAAAACTGAGTTTAAATGTATTTGGTTAAGGTGAATATAAACTTCCGACTTCAACTGTATGTGTGTGTCTGAGCGAGGGAGAGTGTATGTGGTGTGTGTGCATCCAGATAGACAATAGATGCATTAGAAAGGGCTGAGACAGCAGAAAGAACAGACCAGAGTAATTGAAGCCTAGAGAAATGAAACAAAGCAACAGAGAGATGTAGCTGGTGAAAAGTAAAGATTGATGTGTTTGTGTGGCTGGGATGGGGTGGGGGGAAGAGGGGGGATGTGTGCAGTGTGTCTTCACAGGATCAGAGAAAGAATGGCTTGGGAAAAGATTTAGTTTGAAGTAAACAAGACAGCTATACGCCTCCAGTTTTTCCAATAGTACAGTATGTGAACTAACTCTCGTGTGTGTCTCTTTCTCTCTCTATCTCTTTCTCCTCCTCTCTCTGCACATCTTTCTGTAGGTATGTGAACACCCTGCTGAAGCTGGTTCCCCAGGTCTTGTCCCTGCAGGAGCAGCTGAGAGAGGCCATCCAGAACGGAGACATGGAGACATCACACGGAATCTGTCGCATTGCTGTCGCACTGGGCGAGAACCACTCCAGGTGTGTGTGTTTGTTGGTCCCCAAAAGGCCCTTATGAGTACACTAAACACAATTGTGTATGCGCTATCCCCTCTAAATCATCAACCAATCATTCCTTTCACTTCCCCTCCTCACACTCCTTGGTGACATAATTGATTAATTATCACAAACCAATCAAGAAATAATCAGATAAGATGACGTGTTCAGCTCCAAGTGCAGGCCAACCCTGGTAAACAAGCTGTTGGTTTGTTATTGTGTTGTTCTGCAGGGTCTCCCAAGGCCTCATGTCTCGCTGTGTATGTCAATATCTCCAGTCTGAACCTTTCACCTGTCACTCTGTCTAGAGAACCTGCCCTGCCTGTCCCACCCCACCCCACCTCACTCTATCTAGAGAACCTGCCCTGCCTGTCCCACCCCACCCCACCTCACTCTATCTAGAGAACCAGCCCTGCCTGTCCCACAACACCTCACTCTATCTAGAGAACCTGCCCTGCCTGTCCCACCCCACCTCACCTCACTCTATCTAGTGAAACAGCTCTGCCTGTCCCACCCCACCTCACCTCACTCTATCTAGAGAACCTGCCCTGCCTGTCCCACCCCACCTCACTCTATCTAGAGAACCTGCCCTGCCTGTCCCACCCCACCTTACTCTATCTAGAGAACCAGCCCTGCCTGTCCCACCCCACCTCACCTCACTCTATCTAGTGAAACAGCTCTGCCTGTCCCACCCCACCTCACCTCACTCTATCTAGTGAAACAGCTCTGCCTGTCCCACCCCACCTCACTCTATCTAGAGAACCAGCCCTGCCTGTCCCACCCCACCTCATCTCACTCTATCTAGTGAAACAGCTCTGCCTGTCCCACCCCACCTCACCTCACTCTATCTAGAGAACCTGCCCTGCCTGTCCCACCCCACATCACTCTATCTAGAGAACCAGCCCTGCCTGTCCCACCCCACCTCATCTCACTCTATCTAGTGAAACAGCTCTGCCTGTCCCACCCCACCTCACCTCACTCTATCTAGAGAACCTGCCCTGCCTGTCCCACCCCACCTCACTCTATCTAGAGAACCTGCCCTGCCTGTCCCACCCCACCTCACTCTATCTAGAGAACCAGCCCTGCCTGTCCCACCCCACCTCACTCTATCTAGAGAACCTGCCCTGCCTGTCCCACCCCACCTCACTCTATCTAGAGAACCTGCCCTGCCTGTCCCACCCCACCTCACCTCACTCTATCTAGTGAAACAGCTCTGCCTGTCCCACCCCACCCCACCTCACTCTATCTAGAGAACCTGCCCTGCCTGTCCCACCCCACCTCACTCTATCTAGAGAACCAGCCCTGCCTGTCCCACCCCACCTCACTCTATCTAGAGAACCAGCCCTGCCTGTCCCACCCCACCGCACTCTATCTAGAGAACCTGCCCTGCCTGTCCCACCCCACCTCACTCTCCTTAACTACTGACCTAGTTTACTTGGCTCTGTCCGTTTCTCTCACTTACTCTCTCGCTCCCATTTTCTCTCTCTCTCTCTCAGAGCTCTTTTGGAGCAGGTAGAGCACTGGCAGGGTTTTCTGGCTTTGGTCAACATGATCATGTTCTGTACTGGGATACCAGGACACTACCCAGTCAACGAGACAACCAGCTCCCTCACACTCACTTTCTGGTACACACTACAGGTATGCACCCTAACCCCTGCACTGTAACCCAGTCCCTACACTTTAACCCATGACACTAACGTTACACCCAAACCCCTGCACTGTAACCCAGTCCCCTACACTTTAACCCATGACACTAACGTTACACCCTAACCCCTGCACTGTAACCCAGTCCCCTACACTTTAACCCAGGTCACTAACGTTACACCCTAACCCCAACTAACCTGTTCAGAATACCATCACTTAACAGCACACACTTTCTCTATTTCCAGGACGACATCATGTCGTTTGACCCTGAGAGACAGGCGGTGTATCTGCAGGTTTATAGACCAGTGTATTTCCAGCTGGTGGATGTTCTGCTGCATAAAGCCCAGTTCCCCTCTGACCAGGAGTATGCATCATGGTCCTCAGATGAGAAGGAACAGTTCAGAATCTACAGGTACACGAGTGTGTGTTTGTGTGTGTGTGTGTGTGAGGATTTGCTGACCGGTCTATTGGTCAGCAGGTGAGTGTGTGTGATTGTACCAGCCTGTAAGTTAAGTGGCAGCTGAGAGGGCACGGATGAAAACATTTGTCTGAGTAACAGATCATCAGATGCTCAGAAGCACATTACTAACAGCACAGTATGAAATCAAGCCCTGCTGTTAGTCCCTGCAGAGTTAAATGGTACCTTCTATTTCAAATGCTCCGAATACAACAGGTGTAAACCTTACAGTGAAATGCTTACTTATAAGCCCTAACTAACAATACTTTTTTTGTAGGTATTTACTAAAAACTGCAAGAGATAAGAAAAACAAATAATTAAAGAGCAGCAGTAAAATAACAATAGCGAGGCTATATACAGGGGGTACCGGTGCGGGGGCACCGGTGTCGTGGTAATTGAGGTTGTATGTACATGTAGGCAGAGTTATTAAAGTGACTATGCATAGATAATAACAGAGAGTAGCAGCAGTGTAGAAGAAGGGGGGTGCAAATAATATGGGTAGCCATTTGATTAGCTGTTCAGGAGTCTTATGGCTTGGGTGTAGAAGCTGTTTAGAAGCCTCTTGGTCCTAGACTTGTCGCTCCGGTACAGCTTGCCGTGCGGTAGCAGAGAGAACTGTCTATGACTAGGGTGGCTGGAGTCTTTGACAATTTTTAGGGCCTTCCTCTGACACCGCCTGGTATAGAGGTCCTGATGGTTGGAAGCTTTGCCCCGGTGATGTACTGGGCCATACGCACTACCCTCTGTAGTGCCTTGCGATCAGAGGCCGAGCAGTTGCCATACCAGGCAGTGATGCAAACCGTCAGGATGCTCTCGATGGTGCAGCTGTAAAACCTTTTGAGGATCTGAGGACCCATGCCAAATCTTTTCAGTTTCCTGAGGAATAGGTTTTGTCGTGCCCTCTTCACGACTGTCTTGGTGTGCTGATTTCAGGTGTAAACCAGGGATGCAAACTAGGCACATATTGGCAAAATTCGCTGTTTTGAATCCAAAATAGGTGACCTACGTGATCCGTGTAGATCCGATGAGAAAATATCACTACTGGCTGTAAGCGAACGAGTGATTCGCGTTTGGAGCAATACTGGCTGCTGTATCCAAGGCTCAGCCAATCGTTTATATAACAGCAGAATGCAGCGCAGCACGCTGTTGAAGAAAGAAGACATCAGGGGACGCGCGCTCTGGAAAGGCAGCGCGTCCCCTGAACGATAAGGAAGAGGTTAGGTGAGAAGCCTGACCACGGAGACTGGGTGAGAAGGTGATGAAGCATACTTCATGAGCTGTAACCGAAAACTACTGGCATTTGGAAAGTTTGAGATGAGGGAGAAAGTGGTGGAACAAGTATTAGCATTGTTAAGTATTTTGCTAGCTGGATCCTATTTTCCCGTTAGCTAGCCAGAGAAATGTTGAGCAACATTAGCCAACTTATTTGATCACATAATAGAGTTTATGGTGTGAAAAATGGCTTTCTAATAAAGTAACGTTAGCTAGCTAATGTGGTTAACTAGCTAACGAACTAACCAGCTATTTTTTAACTAATGTTTTCCCTCTACAGTATGTGGTTAATTTTCGGAATGAGAGAATTAAGTAAAAATGAGGCGTTGCTTGTTATTAAACAAGTGGATTCAGGAATCCAGTGTATCTGGAGCTGGGCCTGGCTTATTAAACAACTGGATGCCATTATAGAGTTGAAAGGAACACTAAAAACTTTCCCTCTTTCTCGCTTTTGCTGGCATATTGTAGAACAGATGTACACTTTTTGCCTGTGGACAATGTAATAATGTGCAGTGTAGCCCAAAGATATTGTTTTGTTGAACTTGACAGTAACACATGTGAGTGAGGGGGGTTATTACATGTTTTACTCAGTGAACGTTATCTTTGCACACATGTAGCCTTGTGCACTTGATCAATGTCTATAGTGGCCACTATAATAGAGCAAAAATAGAATGCCTGTTTGTTTCATTCTATTTCTACTTTAAGATGTTTTTTTCCCCCCAAGTGCAATATGTATGTGTGGTCACAAGCGTTCTATTATAAAGGCTGTCATGGCTAACTGTAATATCAGTGTATTGTTTTTTTTTCTCAAGACTTGAGTGTCATTTGCAGTAAAGTCTAGGCAACAAATAACATTGGATTGCTTTCTTTACATTTTTTAGCTGTGTGTTATGTTCACAGTAACCACGTTTTATTTTACACACAGAGACTGATCATGTAGGTCATATTATTTGTTGTTTAATTAGTTAAAGCCTACATTTCCCCCGAGCAGGGACTTTTTGCATGTTTCAATGCAACAACAAAAAAAGTATCACTAGTTTGCATCCCTGGCAACACATGATTTGTACATGTTAACTCAATAGAAAAAAGCAGTGGACTAAAAAAAGAACCTTGAAACACATCACTTTCCCCCATAGTATTGATAGTTCCACCTCTATAACAAAACCTTGCCTTCTGTTGGTAACACGTGTGTTCCAGGGTGGATATCTCCGACACTCTGATGTATGTGTATGAGATGCTAGGAGCTGAGCTGCTCAGTAACCTGTATGAGAAACTAGGACGAATACTGACCAACACAGAACAAGCCTCGTCATGGCAGGTACAGTGTACACACACACACACACACACACACACTGAACACCCACGCACTGTCTGAAGCCGTTTGTCTCTTCCAGCATACAGAAGCGTTGTTATATGGGTTCCAGTCGATAGCGGAGACAATAGATGTCAACTACTCTGATGTCATCCCAGGCCTGATTGGACTCATCCCCAGAATTAGCATCAACAACATCCAACTGGCCGACACCGTTATGTTCACTATAGGTATTGATACGGTCATAGCTGTCATTTCTTTGTGTCTTGTTCATCCAGGGAATCACAAGGAGAAAAAAAAAATTGGACAGGAAAAGTGTCGGGATTCACCTAGCTGTCATGATTTGGGGCTGTACAAATGTTTGATGTATTAGAATAATTGATTATGCTTATGTTATATTAATAGAAGAGGATGGGTTATAAGGTCATTCACTCACTCAATGTGTGACTAAGACAACTCTGCAGGGGAGTGAAGGAGATAAGACTAGGTAAACATTCCACAATAAATCAACTTTGGGGGAAGGGGACATTTACTGCTAAGTGTAGCTAACAGTAAAGGCCCTGTTTATACAGCTTTGTAGGCATGGTTTTGGTCCCAGGAGTAGAGGATGATGATGTAGGCAGTGACATCACCAGGGCGTGACTTAGGGTTTAATAAAACCACTGGAGACCTTTTGTTGCATGCAGAACTTACTCAGAAACGTGCGTGCTATGTTCCTGTTTGTCAACTTCTGTCTGCAATTGCATGAATAAAGGTTTTTGAATGATTTAATTAAATATATTGTCATAATGCTAATTTCAACAATGAACCAATGATTGACAAAGGACGGCGTAAGGAACGAACCCTAACAAAAGCATCAGACTCCTTTGTTTGTCTCCTGTAGCGTACAGTGTTACTGTCTTAAATTCTTTCATCCACTGTGTTCCTCCCTCCCTGTAGGAGCTCTAGCAGAGTGGTTGGCAGACCACCCGGTTATGTTGAGTAGTGTTTTACCTCTGGTACTCCAGGCCTTGGGGAACCCAGACCTCTCCGTCTCCTCTGTCTCCACACTCAAGAAGATCTGCAGAGAATGCAAATTCGACCTGCCGCCCTACGCTACAAATATAGTGGCTGTATCACAGGTTTGTGTGTGTGCTGTATATCACATTTCATGTTTTATTACATTTGCGTCAATATAAATCATTCTACTGATACATCTGCTATCCTCTCCTCTTCACAGGAGGTGCTGATCAAGCAGATTCACAAGGTCAGTTCTAGTCCTGTCTGTAAATAATGCAAGCCAAAATCCCAATGTGCCAACTCACTAGACCCACTCTAAACATGTATAATGAAAGTCTGGGACAGTGTCAAAATTCAAATAACTTTATTATCTGCGCATTTACTACATGCAACAAGGAGCGTATTCAATAAAATAAAATTTAGCACAGGAAGTTTACACCAGACAATAGAATGAGTCAGCCCATTCTGTCATGAAAACAAAGAGCAAGGTTAGAGCTGGTGACAAGACTGATGGATGGCAGCTAGCAAACAGCACTTACACAAAGAGTCACATTATCTTTCAAAGGCCTGGAAATGTATAATGTTCTCTCTCCCTCCCTCTTCCTCTCTCTCTTCCTCCCTCTTCCTCTCTCCCCTCTTCCTCCTCCTCCTCTCTCTTCCTCACTCTACCTCTCCTCCCTTCCTCTCTCCCACTTCAGACCAGTCAGTGTATGTGGCTGATGCAGGCCTTGGGCTTCCTGCTGTCTGCTCTGCCTGTGGAGGAGATACTAAGGAACCTGCACTCCCTCATTACACCCTACATACAGCAACTTGAGAAACTAGCGGATGAGACGGTACACACACACACACACACACACACACACACACACACACAACACACACTGTGGTAACTGTTAAAGTGTCATACTTACCTCTCTATTGGACTGGGGCCATATGAACAGACCTTGTGTCTGCATGGATGCAACACATACTCTCGCTCTCTCTCTCGGTCTCTGTCTCTGTTGGACTGTGTCCATATGAACAGTTGAACATTTCTCTGTGGGACCAGATTGGCTTCATCACTAAGCAATGGGCTACTGAATCACAGGGACATAAGACACACCCACTCTGACACAGCACACACACACACACCAGATTCTTACTTTATTAAATGTCACATCTAATGAATCTGGGCCTTCATATAGGAGCTAAAAATAGGGTTTTGACATTTTCTTAAAATAAGGAGCTGACATGAACTAAAAATAAGGATGTGACATTATCAGTGTTGAATTAGTCTTTCTCCCCTGATCTATTGTTCTGGAGTCAGCAGAGACCTGAGTGTCTGGGTGAAAAGAGATGGCAGTTCAAATGAAGAGTTTCATCTCTCTCTCTCTCTCTCTCTCTCTCTTTCAATTCAAGGGGCTTTATTGACATGGGAAATATATGTTAACATTGCCAAAGCATGTGAAGTAGATAATATACAAAAGTGTTATAAACGATAACAATGAACAGTAAACATTACACTCACAGAAGTTCCAAAATAATAAAGACATTACACATGTCGTATTATGTACAGTTGAAGTCAAAGTTCACATACACTTAGGTTGGAGTCATTAAAATTTGGTTTTCAACCACTCCACAAATGTCTTGTTAACAAATTATAGTTTTGGCAAGTCGGTTAGGACATCTACTTTGCGCATGACACAAGTAATTTTTCCAGCAATTGTTTACAGACAGATTATTTCACTTATGATTCACTGCATCACAATTCCAGTGGGTCAGAAGTTTACAAACACAGGTTGACTGTGCCTTTAAACATCTTGGAAAATTCCAGAAAATGATGTCATTGCTTTAGAAGCTTCTGACAGGCTCATTGACATAATTTGAGTCAATTGGAGGTGTACCTGTGGATGTATTTCAAGGCCTACCTTCAAACTCAGTGCCTCTTTGCTTGACATCATGGGAAAATCAAAAGAAATCAGCCAAGACCTCAGAAGAAAAATTGTAGACCTCCACAAGTCTGGTTCATCATTGGGAGCAATTTCCAAACGCCTGAAGGTACCACGTTCATCTGTACAAACAATAGTACGCAAGTATAAACACCATGGGACCACGCAGCCGTCATAACGCTCAAGAAGGAGACGCGTTCTGTCTCCTAGAGATGAACGTACTTTGGTGGCTATGCTATACTCACTGAGTTTGTACATCGTCAAAGCTTTCTTTAAGTTTGGGTCAGTCAGTGGTCAGGTATTTTGCCACTGTGTACTCTCTGTTTAGGGCCAAATAGCATTCTAGTTTGCTATGTTTTTTTGTGAATTCTTTCCAATGTGTCAAGCAATTATCTTTTTGATTTCTCATGATTTGGTTGGGCCTAATTGTGTTGCTATCCTGGGGCTCTGTGGGGTGTGTTTGTGAACAGAGCCCCAGGACCAGCTTGCTTAGGGTACTCTTCTCCAGATTCATCTCTCTGTAGGTGACGGCTTTGTTATGGAAGGTTTGGGAATCGCTTCCTTTTAGGTGGTTGTAGAATTGAACGTCTCTTTTCTGGATTTGTATAATTAGTGGGTATCGACCTAATTCTGCTCTGCATGCATTATTTGGTGTTTTACGTTGTACACTGAGGATATTTTTGCCGTATTCTCCATGCAGAGTCTCAATTTGGTGTTTGTCCCATTTTGTGAATTCTTGGTTGGTAGCGGACCCCAGACCTCACAACCATAAAGGGCAATGGGTTCTATAACTGATTCAAATATTTTTAGCCAGGTCCTAATTGGTATGTTGAACTTTATGTTCCTTTTGATGACATAGAATGCCCTTCTTGCCTTGTCTCTCAGATCGTTCACAGATTTGTGGAAGTTACCTGTGGCGCTGATGTTTAGGCCAAGGTATGTATAGTTTTTTGTGTGCTCTGGGGCAACGGTGTCAAGATGGAATTTGTGGTCCTGGCGACTGGACCTTTTTTGGAAGACCATTATTTTGGACTTACTGAGATTACTGTCAGGGCCCAGGTCTGGCAGAATATCTAGGTGCTGCTGTTGGCCCTCCTTGGTTGTTGACAGAAGCACCAGATCATCAGCAAACGGTAGACATTTGACTTCAAATTCTAGTAGGGTGAGGCCGGGTGTTGCAGACTGTTCTAGTGCTTCTGTCAACAACCAAGGAGAAGTGATTTTTATGTTGAAGAGAGTGGGGCTTAAGCTGCACCCCTGTCTCACCCTATGGCCCTGTGGGAAGAAATGTGTGTTTTTTGCCTATTTTAACCGCACACGGATTTTATGATGATGTTGTATGTTTTTCCCCCAACACCACTTTCCATCAATTTGTTTAGCAGACCCTCACGACAAAAATTGTGTCGAAGGCTATTTTGAAGTCAACAAAGCATGAGAAGACTTTGCCTTTGTTTTGGTTTGTTTGTTTGTTTGTCAATTAGGTATGCAGGGTGAATACGTGGTCTGTCGTACGATAATGTGGTAAAAATCCAATTTGACATTTGCTCAGTACATTGTTTTCACTGAGGAAATGTACTAGTCTGCTCTTAATGATAATGCAGAGGATTTTCTCAAAGTTGCTGTTGACGCATATCCCACGGTAGTTATTGGGGTCAAATTTGTCTCCACTTTTGTGGATTGGGGTGATCAGTCCTTGGTTCCAAATATTGGGGAAGATGCCAGCGCAAAGGATGATGTTAAAGAGTTTTAGTATAGCCAATTGGAATTTGTTGTCTGTATATTTTATCATTACATTGAGGATACAATCAACACAGGCCTTTTTGGGTTGGAGGATTTTTATTTTGTCCTGTAGTTCATTCAAGGTAATTGGAGAATCCAATGGGTTCTGGTAGTCTTTAATAGTTGATTATAAGATTTGTATTTGATCGTGTATATGTTTTTGCTGTTTGTTCTTTGTTATAGAGCCAAAAAGATTGGAGAAGTGGTTTACCCATATATCTCAATTTTGGATAGATAATTCTTCATGTTGTTGTTTGTGTAGTGTTTTCCAATTTTCCCAGAAGTGGTTAGTCTATGGATTATTCAATTACATTGAGCTTTCTGTTTTAAATTTTTAGATTTGATAGGGAAGCTGAGAGGTCAAATATACTGTTAAGGTTTTCTACTGCCAGGTTTACACCTTCACTATCACAGTAGAACGTTTTGTCCAGGAAGTTGTCTAAAAGGGATTGAATTTGTTGTCTAATTGTTTTTTGGTAGGTTTCCACACTACAATCCTTCCATCTATAGCATTTCTTAATATTACTCAGTTCCTTTGGCTTTGATGCCTCATGATTGAGTATTGCACTGTTAAAGTAGTGTGTGATTTTGCTGTGATCTGATAGAGGGGTGTCAGTGGGCTGCCTGTGAACGCTCTGAGAGAGTCTGGGTTGAGGTCAGTGATAAAGTAGGCTACAGTACTACTGCCAAGAGATGAGCTATAGGTGTACCAACCATGGGAGTACCCTAGAAGCCTACCATTGACTATGTATATGCCCAGCATGCAACAGACCTGCAGGAGTTGTGACCTGTTTTTGTTGGTTATGTTGTCATAGTTGTGCCTAGGGGGCATATGGGGGAGGGAATGCTGTCACCTCCTCTCTGCCTCTCCTCTCGCTGCCGGTCACACTCCCTCTCTGCCTCTCCTCTCGTCTGCCTGTCTCTCTCCTGTCTTTCTCCTCCTCTGCCTCTCCTCTCTCTCTCGCTGCCGGTCTCACTCCCTCTCTGCCTCTCCTCTTGCTGCCTGTCTCTCTCGCTCTCCTCTCTGCCTCTCCTCTCGCTGCCTGTCTTTCTCGCTCTCCTCTCTGCCTGTCCTCTCGCTGCCTGTCTCTCTCGCTCTCCTCTCGCTGCCGGTCTCACTCCCTCTCTGCCTCTCCTCTCGCTGCCTGTCTCTCTCGCTCTCCTCTCTGCATGTCCTCTTGCTGCCTGTCTCTCTCGCTCTCTTCTCTGCATGTCCTCTCGCTGCCTGTCTCTCTCGCTCTCCTCTTGCTGCCTGTCTCTCTCGCTCTCCTTCTCTGCATGTCCTCTCGCTGCCTGCTCCTGTCTCTCGCTCGCTCTCTCTGCATGTCCTCTCGCTGCCTGTCTCTCTCGCTCTCCTCTCTGCCTCTCCTCTCACTGCCTGTCTCACTCCCTCTCTGCCTCTCCTCTCGCTGCCTGTCTCTCTCGCTCTCCTCTCTGCCTCTCTTCTGCGCTGCCGGTCTCACTCCCTCTGCCTCTCCTCTTGCTGCCTGTCTCTCTCGCTCTCCTCTCTGCCTCTCCTCTCGCTGCCTGTCTCTCTCGCTCTCCTCTCTGCCTCTCCTCTTGCTGCCTGTCTCTCTCGCTCTCCTCTCTGCCTCTCCTCTTGCTGCCTGTCTCTCTCGCTCTCCTCTCTGCCTCTCCTCTTGCTGCCTGTCTCTCTCGCTCTCCTCTCTGCCTGTCCTCTCGCTGCCTGTCTCTCTCGCTCTCCTCTTTGCCTCTCCTCTTGCTGCCTGTCTCTCTCTGCTGTCTCTTCTCTGCCTCTCTCTCCTCTGCTGCCTGTCTCTCTCGCTCTCTTCTCTGCATGTCCTCTCGCTGCCTGTCTCTCTCGCTCTCCTCTTTGCCTCTCCTCTCTCTGCCTGTCTCTCTCGCTCTCTTCTCTGCATGTCCTCTCGCTGCCTGTCTCTCTCGCTCTCTTCTCTGCATGTCCTCTCGCTGCCTGTCTCTCTCGCTCTCCTCTCTGCATGTCCTCTCGCTGCCTGTCTCTCTGTCCTCTCTCCTCTCTGCCTCTCCTCTTGCTGCCTGTCTCTCTCGCTCTCCTCTCTGCCTCTCCTCTCGCTGCCTGTCTCTCTCGCTCTCTTCTCTGCATGTCCTCTCGCTGCCTGACTCTCTCTCTCCTCCCTGCCTTCTTTCTCCTCTCTGCCTGTCTCTCTCTGCCTCTCCTCTCGCTGCTTGTCTCTCTCTCTCCTCTCTGCCTCTTGCTGCTTTGATGCCTCCTCTCGCTGCCTCTCCTCTCACTGCCTCTCTCTCTCTCCTCTTGCTGCCTCTCTCTCTCCTCTCTGCCTCTCCTCTCGCTGTCTCTCACCCCTCTGCCTCTCCTCTCGCTGTCTTTCTCCTCTGCCTCCTCTCGCTCTCCACTCTGCCTCTCCTCCTCTTGCTGCCTCTCTCCTTTCTCTGCCTCTCTTGCTATCTTTCTCTCTCTGCCTCCTCTCGCTGTCTCTCTCTGCTCTGCCTCTCTGCCTCTGCTCTCGCTGCCTGTCTCTTTCTCTCCCTCTCTCTCCCTTTCTACCTGTCTGGTTGTGTGATTTATAGCCATGACGTCAGACTAGGGAATCAGGTTGTCTGTGCAGCCTGACAAACACTGGCACCTTGAGGCAAGAGGTGAAACTGCACATCCACTATATTGTAAGCTACAGTACAACCATTGTCTGTTTTTATGCATTTAGGGTGGCATTCTGACTTAAGATCTGGACACTCGACTCAAATTTTCACCCATTGATGTCAGTGAATGATTTGGGTATAAGTCCAAGTTGCACACACCTATCTCAACTCTGAAAAGTGTGTGTGTGTGTTCAGTAGCAACATTGCTCATTAAGCGAAGGGAGTCAGACCAGCTGCATTACACCTCCCTTGTACGCCACAGTTCCATTGTCATGGATACAGAGCGGTGATTAAATCGGTACTAACAAAGCTTTAATTAGTGTTGTCACCCTGGAGAGTGTGTGTCTGAAATCTGCAGAAAGAAGAGGCCATCAACTGACTGACGCACCCAAAATCATCTCTTGTCTCTTTCACTTCTTTAGAAGAAGTTCTGTCCTTTTCACTTCATCCCTCTCTCTTTCATGTTCTTTCACGGTCTCTCTTTTTGTTTCACTTGTTAAGACATGGCAAATCTTGTTTGTCTGTCTCCCTGAAGCTAATGACTTACTTTCTCGTCTTTCTCTCCCTCCCTCATCCCTCTCTCCAGCCCAACCCGTCCAATAAACTAGCGATAATCCACATCCTGGGTCTGTTATCTAATCTCTTCACTACGCTGGACATCAGCAAGCAGGAAGACGAATCAGGAGAGGGCACAGCGCCACCTGTCAAAACAGCCCCGCCACCACCAGGACCTAACCCGGTGAGAGACATCACCATCAACACCCAGGCACACGCCAGCTCAGTGGGAGTGTTTAGCGTTGTCTAGGTTACTCAAACTAACCGGTGTGTGTTCTAGGTGGTGGTGGTCCTACAGCAGGTCTTTGCTCTCATTCAGACGGTCCTCAGCAAGTGGCTCAATGACTCTCAGGTGGTGGAGGTGAGACAAGCACACACTGGACAGACCTATAGTGATGTTTTAATATCTGAAGCATAAGAAAATCTGACCTGAATAAGCTGAAAATGAACAGTTTCACTCTCCCCTATTTCCCTCCCTCCTCCCAGGCCGTGTGTGCTATCTTTGAGAAGTCGGTGAGGACTCTCCTCCATGACTTTGCCCCCATGGTGTCTCAGCTCAGTGAGATGCTAGGACAGATGTACAGTACCATACCACAAGCTTCAGCACTGGACCTCACACGACAGGTACACACACACACACACGCTTGAACACACTCACGCCAACACAATACACACGCATCAGAGGCACACACACACAAACACCTTAACCAGTGTGAAACCATCTGTGGTTGTATTTGACAGATGGTCCATATATTTGCCAGTGAGACGGACAACTTCCCTCCCATCAAGGCTCTATTTGAGCTGGTTACCTCGGTAACACTCTCCATCTTCCAGCAAGGTAGGGGGTCCTGCAGGGGAGGGGTGTGAAAAATGTCTGTTTTTCTTTTGGGTGATTTTGATTGACAGGAAACCTGCACACACCTGCTTTCAGCAGCAGGGGAAATACAATGGATGCATCTCAGTAGTCTAAAGTCCTTGTCTCCTCTCCTTGGAGCTGGACAGTTGAAAACACCTATTGCATCATATTGCAGTGTTTTTAGATGAGTGCAGATGAAGGGGAGGCAATGAGGAGAGGAAGTCACGTTAGATTATTGATATGCATCCTCTGTCCTCCTGTGCTGCTATAGAGAATTAGAAAAGAAAAGCATTAGAAGGAAGTTCTGTTTTTCACACTGACATTATCCAGTGGTTATCTGAATACTGTCCAGCTCTCTCTTCTCCCTTTTTAGTTGTCCTCTCATTCCCTACTCCCCCTCTTCTGCTTTGACTGTGTTTGATTGATAATGGCTGCCTCTCCTGCTTTCTTGAACTCTTTCTTTCTGAGCAGGTGACCTTAAATGTTACACTGTGGCCTGTATCTTATACAGTATGGTGCAACGTTACAGAATGTTGTTGCAGAACAACGTTCATATAGAAATGTATTGTGTAGAATAGACAGCCCTCTCGGTTTTACAGAATGGAATTGTGTGTGCTCTATACATTGCATTTCTATCTGGGTTGCACCCCACTGAATAAGCCTGTAAGGTTGGGGTTGGGGCTTGTTTGGAGTCTGGGAACAGTAAAGGGAATGGTTGCCTCCCAAGTGTTCACCTTTTGGGGGGTGGGTAGGGGTCAGGGGTTCTATTGACCCAATCCCAAATTGACCCCCAGCCCCTACCCCCTTGGCACATGGATGGTTGTAAGCCACACAGAAAAATATCATATTGCCTATCGTATGACATTGCAAGCCCCTAGGGTGTATAGTCTAGAAGAGAATCATAGGGGCTAGTCCAGGGGAAGGAGGTAGAGGCAAGGGGTTGATTTGGGACTGGACGCCCCTTTTTCTCTGAAGCGTCACAGAGGTGCCTCCTGGGTTCCCCACTCCAAACCCACTTTTGTTATTTTTAGGTTTGTTCCTTCTCTCGTTACTACTTTCTTTTTTATCTCCAAACGGAACCCATGTTTTCTCTCTCTACCTGTTTTCTGTTCGTTCAACCGCTCCTGTTTTTCTGAGACTCTTCCAAAGCTTCACACGCCCCTCCTCCCTCTCTCTCCCCCTTTGTTTGTTCTTTACTCACGTGTGACAATTATTTCAATGAGATCTTTTCTGTTCTCTTTTCTTTCCACATGACTGTTGAATCGGTTGAGTTGCTGTTTGTATATTATTATTATTATTCTCTTTATGATTTGTTAAGTTTCATCTTTATTATATTTTAGGACCCAGGGATCATCCTGATATTGTTGATTCATTTATGCAACTCCAAGCTCAGGTGTGTTTTTGGTTTCTTATTTCATTCACTTTGGGTTTCTCAATCTCTCTCTCGCTGTCTCTCTCTCTCGCTGTCTCTCTCTCTCGCTGTCTCTCTCTCTCGCTGTCTCTCTCTCTCGCTGTCTCTCTCTCTCGCTGTCTCTCTCTCTCGCTGTCTCTCTCTCTCGCTGTCTGTCTCTCTCTCTCTCGCTGTCTCTCTCTGTCTCTTTGTCCCTCTTGCTTTTTGTCTCTCTCTCTATCTCTCTCTTGTAATCTCTAGCTCTCTCTCTGCTCTCTTTCTGTTTGTTAAAAAGGGTCCTAGGGCGACCCATCATAATGGCAGGGCAGAGAATGGACAGTAGGTGGCGCTATTGAAGGACCGACTGTCTTCTTCAATACTCAGGGCTCTAACCAGAAGCTACACCTTTGTCTGAAGATGAGGGAGTTCGGTTCAGAGTTCACCAAGGTCATGTCCAGTAGGCAAAAAACAAGAGAATGTTTTGAAAGGAGGAGGGACAAACTGAACGTGTCCAATAAGAAACATTTTCATGTTCAGTTGTCCTACTGAACACGACCCTGGGATGTAGTTCTAGAGGTCGACCGATTATGATTTTTCAACGCCGATACCGATTAATCGGCCGATTTGTTTTATTTTTAATAATAATTGTAATAATGACAATAACAACAATACTGAATGAACACTTATTTTAACTTAATATAATACATCAAAATCAATTTAGCCTCAAATAAATAATGAAACATGTTCAATTTGGTTTAAATAATACAAAAACAAAGTATTGGAGAAGAAAATAAAAGTGCAATATGTGCCATGTAAGAAAGCTAACGTTTAAGTTCCTTGCTCAGAACATGAGAACATATGAAAGCTTGTGGTTCCTTTTAACATGAGTCTTCAATATTCCCAGGTAAGAAGTTCTAGGTTGTAGTTATTATAGGACTATTTCTCTCTATGCGATTTGTATTTCATATACCTTTGACTATTGGATGTTCTTATAGGCACTTTAGTATTGCCAGTGTAACAGCATAGCTTCCGTCCCTCTCCTCGCTCCTACCTGGGCTCGAACTAGGAACACAACAGCCACCCTCGAAGCATCGTTACCCATCGCCCCACAAAAGCCGCGGCCCTTGCAGAGCAAGGGGAACAACTACTCCAAGTCTCAGAGCGAGTGACGTTTGAAACGCTATTAGCGCGCACCCCGCTAACTAGCTAGCCTTTTCACATCGGTTACACCAGCCTAATCTCAGGAGTTGATAGGCTTGATGTCATAAACAGCGCAATGCTTGAAGCATTGCGAAGAGCTGCTGGCAAAACTCACGAAATGCTTATGAGCCTGCTGGTGCCTACCATCGCTCAGTCAGACTCCTCCTACAAATCATAGACTTAATTATAACATAATAACACACATAAATACGAGCCTTAGGTCATTAATATGGTCGAATCCATAAACTGTCATCTAGAAAAACAAAGTTTATTCTTTCAGTGAAATACGGAACCGTTCCAGTTAAGCAGTTAACCCACTGTTCCTAGGCCGTCAGTGAAAGTAAGAATGTGTTCTTAACTGACTTGCCTAGTTAAATAAAGGTGTTTAAAAAAAAATTCAAACGGCCAAATCGGTGTCCAAAAATACAGATTTCCGATTGTTATGAAAACTTGAAATCGGCCCTAATTAATCGCCCATTCCGATTAATTGGTCGACCTCTATGTAGTTCCCAGTGACCTTACTGGTTAGAATCCCAGAGCCACGCCCCTTTTCTGGTGTAATTCCAGCCCAGTGCCAATCAAAGCCCAAATTAATTAATATTCCATTAATTAATCAATTCAGGTGAATTGGTTGCCCTCTTTTTTTAATTTTTGTCTTCCTTCTACATTCTTATTCCTTTAATCTTTGGATAGATCTGATCTCCTCTCCTCTTCCCTCTGTCCCCCTCTCCTCCTCCATCCTGAATGAGTTACTTACAGTATCAGTTGTATTTATCCGTACATGTACTTTACTTACTTATGTTGCATATTCAATCCAACCAGGCCAAAAAAGGGAGGAAAAAATAGTGTATCAGAATGAAATTGATACAAAAGCTACAGAACCATCATTGCCTTTAGTTTGACTTAAGTTTGGAATAATTTTCTATTTTTGTTTTTCTCCAGTTTGTTTGCCGAGTTTGCATTGGAGCAGAGTTGTGTACTTACTCTATGAATGGTAGTTTGTCGTAGGGAGAGTGGGGTAGTCTAGCCTGGTAGCTTCATCTGTTTACCTGCTATAGACAACTCCTTTAGCCCAACTCACATTAACTCCCCCTCAAGGATTTAAAAACATTGGATGGGTGTAAGAAACACTTTGTCTACACCAATCCAATGCTGTTAAATCCCAGATGGGTAGTGAACGAGATCACACATCAGGGAGAATCAGAATTTGCCTCTTGTTGTTCAGCTCGGACTACAAGTTGTTCCTGACCTTGTGGGTAAACAGCTGAACATGGCAATGACAAAGGAGTTGTCTAAAGCAGACAGTTCTGTCTACGAGGCTAGAAGAGTGGTGGTGGAGGGGGGGGGGAGCAGAGAGAGGGTGTACCCATGGAGTAGGGGCACAGACTCCTGCCCTGTGTCATGCCTCTGTCTGCCTCCTCCTACTGTAGGCCCTCAAACGGAAGCCAGATCTCTTCTTGTCTGAGAGTCTTGACGTGAAAGCTGTGTTCCATTGTGGTAAGTGTGTGTCTCTTTGCTTCCAACAAGCACACTGATCATTGTGTGTGTGTTGCCGCGTCCCTTTTAACATGCACACTGTAAAACTGTTAGAAAGTGTTTAAAGGTCAACTGCCCCTTAGGCCATTTAAATCCAGAGAAGTTGGTTCTATGTGGCATGGATGTGAGTTAGAAACATTCATTCTAGTGTCAAAATTGACTTCAAAGTGTAAATCGGATATATTTGGACATAAAGTCAGTCTCGTCCAAAACTGAATTTTGTAAGGGAGTTTGTCACATGTTTACTTGCCCAGTGCTCACTAACACAAGAGAAGCAGCTGTGCTAATTAAGCTCTATCTTAATGCTGCACGCGCTCTATCCAATCACAGCATCCAGAACCTCCAGACAGTGAGACAGACCTGTTCTTTATAAAGCGTATCAGACTGATGTTTGATAGTGTTAATCACGCAAGTCTGCCACTTTTGGGGCAAAATTAGAATTGAGACGATCAGAGCGCACTTGTATCATAACTGCAACCTGTCAATATTCCAAAATCCATTTGCGAGCATCTTGTGTCCCCCGCGACCTGCTTTGTAACATGATTCCCTATGAAACACTGCCAGATAGACACACTCTGGTTATAGGGAGAAAGTTGTAAAAAACACAACAGCACTGAAGTACACGCATTGCCACTCGCCTGTGGTGAACATAGAGTTGGAACTTAGCTAGCAAGTGATTTTGGGCACTGATGAACAATGTGTAGCTTGTGCTTTATTTACGATAGTTTCACAGCTTGCAGATTATGAAGTTGTAGACATGTTATCATTCTCAGAAAAAAAGTTACTTGCGAAATACTGCACCAAACACCTTAGCGAGATGTAAAATTGACTAAGATCTCCTCTGCAAAAACTTCTAAATTAATTACAGATTTCTTGATTTTCTTAGATTAATTCTGACAATTGATAGGAAGTGACTATTTTGAGGAAGACGCTATGTTGTTGCTACGCTGACTCATGAGGGACAAACAACAGTACCTGCCAGGGTAGGAGATAATAACACACCCAGATCAAACCACACCACCAAGACGACTCTCGTTTGTCTTCAGTCATGGCCACTTAATGAGCAATCTTTCAAACGAGGCCAAATCAGGAAGTGCAGTCGCCCTTTAAATAGTTTAAATAGTATTAGCTTTTGTATTTTTATGTTTCTTTAAATCCCCCCCCTCCTCTCTCTCCTGTAGGAGTACTGTCACTCAAATTCCCAGAGGCTCCAACAGTGAAGTCTACCTGCTTGTTCTTTGTGAGTATACACACACACACATGCCCCTCTGTATTTATTTGGACAGTAAAGCTAAACATTTTTTATTTTGCTCTATACTCTAGCATTTTGGATTTGAGATCAAATGTATTTTAGTAAAGAATGTCACCTTGTATTTGAGGGTATTTTAATATCTGTTTTGCTGTTTAGAAATGAAAGAACTTTATGTACAGTAAACTGCAAATGCATCCAACAAGTTTGTAGTCACAAGCTTGATGTAGTCATTACGTGCTAGGAATATGGGACCAAATACTAAACTTTTGACTACATTAATACACCATAAGTGAATATGTCCAAATACTTATGACACCTTCAAATGGGGGGACTAGATATGCAGGAAAATACCCTCAAATAAAAGGTGACATTCTGGACTTTTGCCTAATTTGATAAACTCCAAAATGTTGGAGTATAGTGCCAAGGTTTTAGCTTTACTGTCCAAATAAATACAGAGGGAACTGTATGCTTTTGGTTAACCAAGGTGGATCTTGTTGAAATGTGTTCTTAGTTTTGTGGTTCTCTCTGATTGTCCCTGTGTGTGTGCCGTAGACTGAGTTGTTGCCCCGTTGCTCAGATGTGCCCCCAGTGGCCAGAGTGGTGCAGGAGGATGGAAAACTACTGCTGCAGGCTGTACTAGAGGTAAACCTACATGCATCCTCGCTAATGTATTTTAGATGTCCTACCGTATACTGAAACATATCACCTTATTGACTGGTCTTTCCTCTCTCTCTCCAGGCAATCGGGGGAGGTTCATCTCGTAGTCTGATGGACCAGTTTGCTGAGGTGCTGTTCAGTCTCAATAAGCACTGTTTCCCTCTTCTCACTGTGTGGCTGAAAGAGGCGCTGCAGGCAGCAGGCTTCCCCTCCACTAGGGTCACCACAGAACAGAAGGACACCTTCACCCAACAGATACTCAGGTACCACACACATACTTGCTCACTCACCTAGGCAATGCTGCTGTTAGCTTTTCTTTCTGTGTCTGACCCCATCTCTCTCCTCCCGCTCTCCCTCTAGAGAGCGAGTCAATAAGCGGAGGGTGAAGGACATAGTAAAGGAGTTTACACTAGTCTGCAGAGGGCTTCACGGGACCGAGTACGCCGCTGAATACTGACCCTGACCTTGCCACGACTTCCCCAGGCTGGATGCCACGGTACCACAGTACCCACAAACCCCTCAACACTGGAGTTTTCCTTGGACGATTGAAACTAGACCCTCCCCCTAGAACAGAAAACAGCTCCCCATACAGGCCAACCATTGGACAAATGGTGCTCTATCACACCACTCAACGGTCTGACGAAGGCTGCTGTCCTTCTTTCCTCTCTTTCCCCCTGTCTCTCTTTCTCTCCTTCCCTTTTGTGACTTCAACTCCCAGCATGCCCTCTCTTCACCCTCTTTCTCTCCTTTCTCTCTCTGTTGTTGCATTGGGATCATCTGTGGCTCAGAGGCTGTTTCCCTGCTGTTTCCTGGTTGTTTAGCATCTGAGATGATAGTGGTACTGTACCTGCTGTCCGTAGCTAGCTAGTTTACCTTTGTATCTTTGGAAAGAACTAAATAAATATACATTACCAATCAAAGGTTTGGACACACCTACTCATTCAAGGTTTTCTTTATTTTTACTATTTTCTGCATTGTAGATTAATAATGAAGACATCAAAACTATGAAATAACACATATATAGAATTATATAGTAACCAAAAAAGTGTTAACCAAATCAAAATATATTTTATATTTGAGATTCTTCAGAGTAGCCACCCTTTGCGTTGATGACAAATTTGCACACTCTTGGCATTCTCTCAACCAGCTTCACCTGTAATGCTTTTCCAAAAGTCTTGAAGGAGTTCCCACATGCTGAGCACTTGTTGGCTGCTTTTCCTTCACGCTGCGATCCAACTCATCCCAAACCATCTCAATTGAGTTGAGGTTGGGTGATTGTGGAGGCCAGGTCATCTTATGCAGCACTCCATCACTCTCCTTCTTGGTCAAATAGCCCTTACACAGCCTGGAGGTGTGTTGGGTTATTGTTCTGTTGAAAAACAAATGATAGTCCCACTAAGCGCAAACCAGATGGGATGGCATATTGCTGCAGAAAGCTGTGGTAGCCATGCTGGGTAAGTGTGCCTTGAATTCGAAATAAATCTGTGTCACCAGCAAAGCACCATTACACCTCCTCCATGCTTCACGGTGGGAACCGCACATGCAGAGATAATCCGTTCACCTACTCTGCGTCTCACAAAGACACGGCAGTTGGAACCAAAAATCTCAAATTTGTACTCATCAGACCAAAGGACAGATTTCCACCAGTCTAATGTTCATTGCTCGTGTTTCTTGTCCCAAACAAGTCTATTCTTCTTATTGGTGTCCTTTAGTAGTGGTTTATTTGCAGCAATTCGACCATGAAGGCCCTGAGTCACAGTCTCCTCTGAACAGTTGATGTTGAGATGTGGCTGTTACTTGAACTCTGTGAAGCATTTATTTGGGATGCAATTTCTGAGGCTGGTAACTCTAATGAACTTATCCTCTGCAGCAGAGGTAACTCTGGGTCTTCCTTTCCTGTGGCGGTCCTCATGAGGGCCAGTTTCATCATAGTGCTTGATGTTTTTTGTGACTGCACTTGAAGAAACGTTCAAAGTTCTTGATGTTTCTGTTTGACTGACCTTCATGTCTTAAAGTAATGGACTGTTGTTTCTCTTTGCTTATTTGAGCTGTTCTTGCCATAATATGGACTTGGTCTTTTACCAAATAGGGCTATCTTCAGTATACCTTGTCACAACACAACTGATTGGCTCAAACGCAGAAATTCCACAAATTAATTTTTAACAAGGCACACCTGTAAAATTGAAATGCATTCCAGGTGACTACATCGTGAAGCTGGTTGAAAGAATGCCAAGAGTGTGCAAAGCTGTCATCAAGGCAAAGGGTAGCTACTTTGAAGAATCTCAAATATATTTAATTTTTTTAATACTTTTTTGGTTACTACATGAGTCCATGTGTGTTATCTTATAGTTTGTTTTCACTATTATTCTACAATGTAGAAAATAGTATATTAAAAAAACCTTGAATAAGTAGGTGTCCAAACCTTTGACTGGTACTGTGTGTATGTATGTATGTGTATATATATATATACACGCATACCTACATACATACATACAGTTGAAGTAGGAAGTTTACATACACCTTAGCCAAATACATTTAACCTCAGTTTTTCACAATTCCTGACATGTAATCCTGGTAAAAAATTCCCTGTCTTAGGTCAGTTAGGATCACCACTTTATTTTAAGAATATGAAATGTCAGAATAATAGAGATTGATTTATTTCAGCTTTTGTTTCTTTCATCACATTCCCAGTGGGTCAGAAGTTTACGTACACTCAATTGGTATTTGGTAGCATTGCCTTTAAATTGTTTCACTTGGGTCAAACGTTTCGGCTAGCCTTCCACAAGCTTCCCACAATAAGTTGGGTGAATTTCTGCCCATTCCTCCTGACAGAGCTGGTGTAACTGAGTCAGGTTTGTAGGCCTCCTTTCTCGCACCTGCTTTTTCAGTTCTGCCCACACATTTTCTATGGGATTGAGGTCAGGGCTTTGTGATGGCCACTCCAATACCTTGACTTTGTTGTCCTTAAGCCATTTCTCCACAACTTTGGAAGTATGCTTGGGGTCATTGTCCATTTGGAAGACCCATTTGCGACCAAGCTTTAACTTCCCGACTGATGTCTTGATGTTGCTTCAATATATCCACATAATTATCTTTCTCATGACGCCATCTATTTTGTGAAGGGCACCAGTCCCTCCGGCAGTAAAGCAGCTCCACAACATAAGGCTGCCACCCCCGTGTTTCACTGTTGGGATGGTGTTCTTCGGCTTGCAAGCCTCCCCCTTTTTCCTCCAAACATAACGATGGTCATTATGGCCAAACAGTTCTATTTTTGTTTCATCAGACCAGAGGGCATTTCTTCAAAAAAGAATATGATCTTTGTCCCCATGTGCAGTTGCAAACTGTAGTCTGGCATTTTTATGGTGGTTTGGAGCATTGGCTTCTTCCTTGCTGAGCGTCCTTTCAGGTTATGTCGATATAGGACTTGTTTTACTGTGGATATAGATACTTTTGTACCCGTTTCCTCCAGCATCTTCACAAGGTCCTTTGCTGTTGTTCTGGGATTGATTTGCACTTTTCGCACCAAAGTACGTTCATCTCTAGGAGACCTAGAACGTCTCCTTCCTGAGCGGTATGACGGCTGTGTGGTCCCATGGTGTTTATACTTGCGTACTATTGTTTTAACAGTTGAACGTGGTACCTTCAGGCGTTTGGAAATTGCTCCCAAGGATGAACCAGACTTGTGGAGGTCTACAATTTTTTTTCTGAGGTCTTGGCTGATATCTTTTGATTTTCCCATGATGTCAGGCAAAGAGGCACTGAGTTTGAAGGTAGGCCTTGAAATACATCCACAGGTACACCTCCAATTGACTCAAGTGATGTCAATTAGCCTATCAGAAGCTTCTAAACCATGACATCCTTTTCTGGAATTTTCTAAGCTGTTTAAAGGCACAGTCAACTTAGTGTATGTAAACTTCTGACCCACTGGAATTGTGATACAGTGACTTATAAGTGAAATGATCTGTCTGTAAACAATTGTTGGGAAAAATTACTTGTCATGCACAAAGTCCTAACTGACTTACCAAAACTATAGTTTGCTAACAAGAAATTTGTGGAGTGTTTGAAAATCTAGTTTTAATGACTCCAACCCAAGTGTATGTAAACTTCATATATATATTTATACACACACACACACACACACACACACCTATATAACGAAACAAAGGGGGTGCCAGTCCTGCTGCTAAACAGGAAGAGAGAGGGACCAATGACGGAACAGGATTCTGTGGACTGACACATATTAACAGCATACCGTATACCATACAACACCGACTCACACTCCCCAAAGCTCTTACGTTTGCCAAAATTATTTTGGAATGTCATGTGAACTAGTCTATTTTGATATTTGCCTTTATGGGGAATTATGTGCCGATTGAAGGTTGAACCATTGACCAACTAGACTAAAGCAGAGGATTATACTGTGCTGTCCTGCCCCTGTCCAGCGCTACACACACACACACAACTGTAGTTTCCTTAAGAGTCTAGAATGTCCAATGATCGATCAATGAGGAGGGAGAAGAGGTGACGAAGAGAGTGATGCAGAGGTTGGTGAGATGAGTGTTGTGAGGGGAGGGGAAGGAATACATGAGGGTGTGTTGTCCTATCTGTGGACTGTACAGTCACTGTAGTCGTGCAACTCGATTAATCATGTTGTGTGTGTAGGGGAGTGTGTGCAGTGTCGATGCAGTGTGCATGAGTGTGAGCAAATGTCTGCCTCCCCACTTGTTGAGTGCACTTATATCGGACCTTCATCACTTTCTCCTACCAAACACAGACACCCCCTCCCCTTTTAAACACAGATCCCGTCCCTCCATTTGACACTCTCTTAGTCCTCCTCTACATACAGTACATATACTGAGTACTCCACTTAAATGTTCTCTGCTCACAACACACAAGAACTGCAACAGTCCACTAACCTCCATATTTCCTGGATTGACTGACCAGTCCTAACCATTGACTTGATGAACTCATTAGTATGATCTATAAACCAGTAGAACAAACTACACACCGTACTGCTCTTAACCAGTGCTTGTCAACAAGCAACCTGAGTCCTATCACCCAACCGGGTGTCTTCCTAGAACGAGACTGAGAGGGGTAGTCAGTGATGTCATAAAGATTATTCAGGAAGTGTATTTGCAGTTGGAGACTGATGGAATGGAACTCTTCTCTGTGAATGGAATTGAGACTGCGTCTGAAATGACTTCATGAAAATAGATGGCAATCAGAGAATAGGGTACCATTTAGGATGGATGAAACGATTGGAGCAGCTGGCTCCCATGTGTACTTCCTGCTTCCTTATGACATCACCTCTGTCCAATCCCTCTTTGTGTCACTAGGTGCCTGCAGACATGTAGCATGTGTGTGTTTTTGGGGTACGGGGTGGGGTTGGGTGGGTGGTTTTTGGGAGATTATGAAATACTGTGAGTGTGACGCTGTGAGATAATGCTCTGGGTACAAGTTGGCCATTAGATAAAGATCTAGGATCAGCTTACCCTCAGTGGGTCCTCAATTTAACCACATGGACTGAAGATGCAAGACTGACTTCAGATCAGTGTCTAGGGTTGACTGCATCCTATGGTCAAGGGAACTGTCTGAGAGTATGTTTGTCACTGACAAAGAGAGAGGAGGAGGAGGGTTGGAGCGGGGATGAAATGTACATTGTTTCTTTTTTGTACCATGTTTTAATTTATTAAATATATCTGATGGCGAGTCGTGTTTGTGTGTGTGTGCGCGGGCGCGCGCACTTCCTACTGGCCAGTATGTTAGGTCTGTGTTGCCTATAATAAATACAGAAAGAAAATCAGTAATATGGCACCAAGCTGTATTCATTTATCATTTTCATGGGCTTCTTCCTAATTTTCACGAAGGGAATTACAAACGTTTAAAAGAAAATGTACAATCAGGATCATACCAAAAGTTTACAACAGAAGCACGCATGCGTCGACTTCTCATCGTGGGTGTGTGGTGGCGAGTTTGGTGTGGGGTGCTCACACACGTGGGGTGCTCTTCAATTTGTGGTCTCTGCGGATCAGCCATTCAGAAGAATATCTACTTTTGGACTTGGAAGGTAAGCAGCCTTTTGCTAAGAATGTTTCTGTATTTTACTCGTTGTAGTTAACTACTAGCTAGTGAACTATTCGTATTGAATTATCCAGCTAGCTGATTAATTAAAGCTAGCTAGCTAACGTTACTGTAGCTAGCAACTTTGTAAGTAACTTACCTTACGCTTTCAAAGTTTAGATTTGATGCCGTGTTATATCTTGTGCACGATCTATTGTTGCAGGAAGTAGAAAACTCATGTGCCACGTTTTCTTACTAGTTCATTTTTTGCCTAAACGATCAAATCCGATTTTTATTGTTTTATTTTGTTAGATACTTAGCTAACCAAATTGATTACAATATCGCTGGCTAAATTGCTATCATATCTAACGAAGCATTATTTTCATATGGAGGACACTTTATCAGTTAACGAAATAGCCCTGCTAGAGCCCGAGCTGCATGCCTTGTGATGCAACACGCAAATAATGAAGTTGACCCATGTCCTGACTGTGATTACTTAATGAATGCACTGTATAGAGATGAGGAGGGTTGGAATCGGCCTCATGATCCATATCCACTTAGCTACCCTCGTTCTACTCTGTATTTCTGTCAAGCACACATCCTCTAACTTGTTATAACCTAGTAACAGTTGGGGCAGATTTTTCCATTTATTTTTACCTTTATTTAGCTAGGCAAGTCAGTTAAGAACAAATTCTTATTTTCAATGACGGCCTAGGAACAGTGGGTTAACTGGCTGTTCAGGGGCAGAACGACAGATTTGTACCTTGTCAGCTCGGGGGTTTGAACTTGAAATCTTCCGGTTACTAGTCCAACGCGCTAACCACTAGGCTTCCCTGCATAGAAAATGACTGCAAGTTTAGCTGAACAACTAGGCTGCCTTGTCTCAGCACTATATTCATACGTGAAAGTATCAGTGGACCTCAAATGCTACAGTAAACATTCCTTTGAGGGTGAGAGCATTGAGACCTCTTTAGAACCCAAAGTGCAGTGTGTACCAACCCACACCGATAAGCCAACAGTTAGGCTACACTGACAGACACGTATTTGATCTTGCTCCAATATGTATGTTTGTATAATTTCCTGTGTTTAGCTGACAGACTGACTACAGTGTCACAAAAATACAACACACTCTGTTCTGGCTGCAGAGTTGACCTCTGTCCAGGGCATAATCAGGTCAAAAGTCAACACAGGGACAGATCTGGAGTCGGTCCTTATAGATTATTGATTGATTATAATGATTGTTTGATTTAAAGATGGTTAGTGTTAAATTACTCTTTTGTCATGTGGCCTCCAACATGTGCATGGTAACATATGTGCTATGTCACCATTGGGTTTTGGGAAGAAAAAAAACAATTATCCACTCATCTCCCCTTCTCTAGTTATGGCAGTAGTGAGGTTCTACAGTAAGGAGGCTGAGAGGGGCAGTTCTCTCTGTGGGTTTAACTTTCTGGACAATGGTGAAAGAACTGGAGACTGCTACCCTTTCCCTAATGTTCATGATGTGTGTGTTACTTCACCCATCCTACCCAGCTGTCAATCACCAGTGAGCTCTGCTACAATGTCGAGCTGACAGGTGAGTGTGTTTGTGCATAATGTATATGTTTTTCCAAAAGTCCTGAGTGAAGATTGTTTAACACTTTTTGGTTACTACATGGTTCCATGTGTTATTTCATAGTTTGTCTAAACTATTATTCTACAGTGTAGAAAATAAAAACCCTTAAATAAGATGAGTAGGTGTGTCCAAACTTTTGACGGGTACTGTAGATCGACAGGTAAGGGTGCTCTCGAGCAGTTAGATGTTCTTTACTATTCGGCCATCAGATTTGCCACCAATGCTCCTTAAAGGACACATCACTGCACTCTATACTCCTCTGTAAACTCTCTATACCCAAATCAAGACCCACTGGTTAATTCTTATTAAAAAAATAAACTCTTAGACCTCAACCCTCCCTAGCTGAGAGATCTACTGCAACCCTCATCCTCCACATACAACATCTCTTCTGCCAGTCACATTCTGTTAAAGGTCCCCAAAGCGCGCACATCCCTGGGTCTCTTTCAGTGCGCTGCAGCTAGCGACTGGACAGTTTTATCTCTGTCTCTTATCTCTATCCAAAGACTCAATCATGGACACTTACTGACAGTTGTGGCTGCTTCGCGTGATGTGTTGTTTTCTACCTTTTTTCCCTTTGTGCTGTTGTCTGTTCCTAACAACGTTTCTACCATGTTTGTGCTGCTGCTGTGTTGTTGCCATTCTGTGTTGTCTTAGGTCTCTCTGTGTCGTGTTGTTATTTTTACTTTTTATTTTTATCCCCTGTCCCTGCAAGAGGCCTTTTGCCTCCTGGTAGGCCGTCATTATAAATATGAATTTGTTCTTAACTGACTTCCTAGTTAAATGAAGAGGGGGAAAATGTGTCTTCAGTGAATTTTAGGCTCTCTAATTCTCTCCTCATATCCCTCCCCTTACTCCCCTAGGTGCTGAGTTTCTGAGTGTAGAGCAGAGGGAGGTGCTGCTGTGGTTGTTCCGCCCCACTCTGCAGACAGAACAGCTGTCTGACACACCATACCTGACAGAGGGAGAGGGAGGAACACTAGTGGAGATCGGACCTAGGTACACACACACACTCAGACACACACACACACAAATTGATTTGAAATGCTCAAATCAACCCTTGCGCCCCACTATTGATGTTTTGTTTGTGCTGCCCCCTGTAGGTTGAACTTTTCAACAGCATGGTCCACTAACGCTGTGTCCATCTGTCAAAGTGCTGGACTGACCAACGTCAACAGAGTGGAGCTGTCCAGAAGACTGCTGATACAAGTACACAAATACAGACACACACAATTTAGGTGCAATTCCTCAGGCTGCCATGTTGCACAAGGGGACAACTGGATCAATTCTAACTTTCCTGTCCCTTTCTCTCGCCAGCCCAAGGATGGACAGAGTGAGACAGTGTTGGATGGAGAAGTGGAGAGACTGGTCAGCAGTCTCTATGACAGTATGACTGAGTGTGTTTACACACATCCCATCTCCTCCTTCACGGTGGCAACCAAACCACAGGAAGTGTTTGAGGTAGACATCCTGGAGAAAGGACGAGCTGCCCTGGAGACTGCTAACGATGAGCTGGGTAAGTACCACCTGTTAATGTTAGATATCTCATCAGGTCTTCGATTGGTTCCTTCCTGTCTACCGTTCTTTCTTTTCTCCCTCTTCTTCTTATGTTGGCTATCTCTTGTTGTCCTCTCTAACCTTTCCTTTTCCCTCCCCCTCTCTTTCACCAGTCCTTCCCCTTATGTGGATAGCCCTACTTTGTCACATGACATATAATCTAATGACATAGATGGTTGAAGTCACAGGACTGACGGTGTCATTGATTAGCTTGTGTCTGTAATTACACTAAGGCACACTTTGTGTGTTTGTGTAATTAGATTAAAGCATGCTCTGTGAGCAGTGATTTAACTGTTTGCAATATCAGTGTGTGTGTGATAAATTCAATCCCTCATACTTTGAGGGGCCTGTGGAGTTTGACTGAATAGTAAACTCACCCACATGAACAGCCTTCCCTTGATCACTGTTAGTTTCTCATTTTTAGAATTGTGTTAATGTGAACCGCCTTGAGGACGTGAGCTCGCTGTTTCATATGATATGTTTCATTGTTGATCCAAATAACATATTCAAGTGTGTGTGTAGGTCTGGCCTTTGACTCGTGGGATCTGGACTACTACACGTCATTGTTCCAGAGAGTGAAGAGGAACCCTACCAGTGTGGAGTGTTTCGACCTTGCCCAGTCCAACAGGTAGGTGTGTTTTGTTGATGGTGTACTCTTTAATCTTCCTTTGTTTTATTCATGTTTTGCTTCTGGGGGTGACTTTTTGCATTTCCTGTCTCTGTGCCGCCCTCCCTCAGTGAGCACAGTCGTCATTGGTTCTTCCGGGGACGTATGGTGATTGATGGACATGAGCAGAAGGACACTCTGTTTAGCCTCATCATGGACACCCAGCGTCATAGCAACCAGAACAACGTAATCCAGTTCTGTGACAACAGCAGGTAGGAGAGATGGTGTATGGAAGGACGCTTTTACAATATGTCACACGATGGGGATTTTGTTTCCTTTCCACATTTTACAATTCCATAGTGTGTATGTGTGTGTTTGTGTAGTGGTATAAAGGGGATGGAGGTGGAATGTGTGTACCCCAGAGACCCATGCCAGGCCAGTGCCTACGAGTTGAGACTCTCTGAAAGGCATGTCATCTTCACTGCGGAGACACACAACTTCCCTACTGGTGAGAACATGCACACACATCCAGGCCAGGAGTGTGTCACAGTTCTTTTATACATATATTTACACCTTTTTGAAATCCCTCCCCTCTCCCTGCCTTCCTCCTCCTTTATTTAACCCCAGGTGTAGCTCCGTTCAGTGGTGCCACCACGGGGACAGGAGGGCGTATCAGAGATGTGCAGAGTGCTGGGCAGGGCGGGCATGTCGTCGCTGGCACCGCCGGATACTGCTTTGGCAACCTCCACATACCTGGTGAGTGTCTGGAGAGATGTCTGTCTGTACCTTTCGCTGTGTCGTGAGGATCATGGAAATGGCAGGAAACCTTGCATGAGTAAAAGATGTCCATCTCCCCCATCCTCCCCCTATCCTCCTCCTCTCTCCCCTTATCCTCCTCCTCTCTCCCCCTATCCTTCTCCCCTCTCCCCCTATCCTTCTCCCTTCTCCTCTCCCCAGGTTACAGCCTGCCATGGGAGTGTAAGGGGGAGGGGTGGGAGTACCCCCCCAGCTTTGCCCCTCCCCTGCAGGTGGTCATCGGAGCCAGTGATGGAGCGTCAGACTATGGCAACAAGTTTGGAGAACCAGTCCTGGCAGGTACAGACACGAACGATGGAAACAACAGCAGCATCTGAAATTGCACCCTATTCCTTATATAGTGCTGCTGCAGTACTTCAATAGTAGTGCACTATATAGGGAATAGGGTGCCATTTCGTACACGCTAATCAAAAGTGGTGGAACGTGTAGGGAATAGGGTTCCATTTCAGACTTAACCAGCCTTCCGTTCCTCATGAGTATGACATGTTTTTTGGAGTTGAAACCACATGAGGTTAACTTGCTTTCGGTCTCCATCTAGGCTTTGCTCGGTCCTTCGGCATGCGACTGGCCAGTGGGGAGAGGAGAGAGTGGATCAAGCCAATCATGTTCAGCGGTGGGCTGGGCTGCATCGAAGATGCACATGTGAAGAAGGAGCCGGCAGAGAGAGGTTAGATCTTTGGTTGGAGCTGATTGGTGTATGGTTAGTGGTAAAGTTGGGGTCAACACGTGGAAATCGACTAGGTCATTTATTGACATTATAGGGTTATTTTAAACATAGAATTAATGCCAGTCTGTAAAACCGCTACTTGTGCTGCTGTTTGTCAGGAATGGAGGTGGTGAAGATCGGGGGTCCGGTGTACAGGATCGGAGTGGGAGGAGGGGCTGCCTCCTCTATCCAGGTGCAGGGTGATAACTCCAGTGCCAGAGACCTGGGGGCGGTGCAGAGAGGAGATGCTGAGATGGAACAGAAGATGAACCGGGCACTCAGGGCCTGTCTGGAGAGAGCGGGAGGAAACCCCATCTGTAGTATACATGACCAGGGGGCAGGGGGAAATGGTAAGAAGAGTGTGTGACGAAGCTGAGGAATGGAAGTCTGAGTTGGGATTGGTTGTGTGTTGGATTAATGTAGTTGTTTTGTAGGTAACGTGTTGAAGGAGCTGTGTGAGCCGGCAGGAGCTGTGATCTACTGCAGCAGGTTTAAGAGAGGAGACCCTACCCTCAGTGTGTTGGAGCTATGGGGGGCGGAGTACCAGGAGAGCAACGCCATGCTCATCCGCCAGTCAGATCGCTCCTTCCTGGAGAGGGTGTGTCAGAGGGAGAAGTGCCCGGTTGACTTTGTTGGAAACATCACTGGAGATGGAAAGGTGAAGATGGGGAGGAATCACAACTGAATCACATTTCTGTCATTTTACCACACACCTTTCCTTTGGGGTGTGAGTGATTTTGACAATGGTCTCTCTCCATGTGTAGATAGTGCTTGTGGATGATGTGGGTGGTGGTGAAGGAGAGGACCAGACAGACAGAGGGCGCTGTCCTGTAGACCTCCACCTGGACTGGGTGCTGGGGAAGATGCCCCAGAAGGACTTTGTCATGGAGAGGATGACAACTGACCTCAAGCCTCTATCTCTTCCCACTGGGCTGGGTGTAAGAGACGCCCTGGACAGAGTCCTACGCCTGCCCGCCGTCGCCTCCAAACGCTACCTAACTAACAAGGTGTGTGTGTGTTTTAGAGATTTCGCTATCTCAGTAATGTTTTACCCTCACGTTAAAAACATTAAACAGTAAATTAAGGCTGTTAGGTTTAGTAAATAAAATGTTTTTGTAGAGAGAAAAGCTCTGAGTTCATTCTGTATTCTCTCTCTGTCTCACTACCTTAATCTGTCTCTTCTGTATCTCCATCCCTTTCTCAGGTGGACCGGTCCGTTACGGGTCTGGTTGCCCAGCAACAGTGCGTTGGTCCGCTCCACACCCCATTGGCTGATGTCGCTGTCGTCTCTCTGTCTCCATTCGGCCTGAAGGGGGCGGCGACCGCAATCGGGGAACAGCCAATCAAAGGTCTGGTTTCGCCGGCGGCGGGAGCTCGCATGGCTGTGGGGGAAGCGCTGACTAATCTGGTGTTTGCTGAAGTCACAGCCCTGAAGGTAATAGAATATAACGGGCACGGTTAGAATCACAGCCCTGACAGGAAGAGACCGTTATAGGCATGCAATGATTTCAATGACCACAGCAGAGATAATTAGGGTGCAATGGCATTGACCACAGTCAGAGCCCTTCAGAAAGACCGAAAACAAACTTTTAGCGAACATCAGCACCAGTCTCTCTGTGCTAAGTGCTGAGTGTGTGTTCTCAGGATGTAAAGTGCAGTGGTAACTGGATGTGGGCGGCAAAGCTCCCTGGTGAAGGGGCATGTCTCTGGGAGGCGTGTCGGGCCATGTGTGATGTCATGGGTCAGCTGGGCGTGGCCATCGACGGAGGGAAGGACTCACTGAGCATGGCTGCTAGAGTTGGGACAGAGACTGTCAAAGCACCAGGTACTTTGTTTGTGTGTTTAGGGCACTATGTGCTTTTTGGGGAACAGGCAGTGTGTGTTGTGTATAAATCTGCTCTTTCTCTAGGTGCTCTGGTCATCTCTGTGTATGCTGTGTGTCCCGACATCACGGCTACTGTTACCCCTGACCTGGAGAACCCTGACGGCCAAGGTTTGCTACTCGCGCACACACGCTTGAACAGACACATACACACTGCACATCACAATATTGACACAGCTCAACATTTAAACCTGTTCCTGAGTTGATTTCCGCACACCTCTAACATTCCTCCTCTCCAGGTGTGTTGCTGTGGGTTCCAGTGACTCCAGGTCACTACAGACTGGGAGGGTCAGCTCTGGCCCAGTGTTACGGTCAGTTAGGTGACCATTCACCTGACCTTGACCACCCGGAGCTACTGACTGCCTGCTTCAATACCACACAGATCCTGCTACAAGGTCAGTCACACTTTATATCAGTATGGCTTATACAGTACCTTGCGAAAGTATTCGGCCCCCTTGAACTTTGCGACCTTTTGCCACATTTCAGGCTTCAAACAAAGATATAAAACTGTATTTCTTTGTGAAGAATCAACAACAAGTGGGACACAATCATGAAGTGGAACGACATTTATTGGATATTTCAAACTTTTTTAACAAATCAAAAACTGAAAAATTGGGCGTGCAAAATTATTCAGCCCCCTTAAGTTAATACTTTGTAGCGCCACCTTTTGCTGCGATTACAGCTGTAAGTCGCTTGGGGTATGTCTCTATCAGTTTTGCACATCGAGAGACTGACATTTTTTCCCATTCCTCCTTGCAAAACAGCTCGAGCTCAGTGAGGATTGATGGAGAGCATTTGTGAACAGCAGTTTTCAGTTCTTTCCACAGATTCTCGATTGGATTCAGGTCTGGACTTTGACTTGGCCATTCTAACACCTGGATATGTTTATTTTTGAACCATTCCATTGTAGATTTTGCTTTATGTTTTGGATCATTGTCTTGTTGGAAGACAAATCTCCGTCCCAGTCTCAGGTCTTTTTCAGACTCCATCAGGTTTTCTTCCAGAATGGTCCTGTATTTGGCTCCATCCATCTTCCCATCAATTTTAACCATCTTCCCTGTCCCTGCTGAAGAAAAGCAGGCCCAAACCATGATGCTGCCACCACCATGTTTGACAGTGGGGATGGTGTGTTCAGGGTGATGAGCTGTGTTGCTTTTACGCCAAACATAACGTTTTGCATTGTTGCCAAAAAGTTCAATTTTGGTTTCATCTGACCAGAGCACCTTCTTCCACATGTTTGGTGTGTCTCCCAGGTGGCTTGTGGCAAACTTTAAACGACACTTTTTATGGATATCTTTAAGAAATGGCTTTCTTCTTGCCACTCTTCCATAAAGGCCAGATTTGTGCAATTTACGACTGATTGTTGTCCTATGGACAGAGTCTCCCACCTCAGCTGTAGATCTCTGCAGTTCATCCAGAGTGATCATGGGCCTCTTGGCTGCATCTCTGATCAGTCTTCTCCTTGTATGAGCTGAAAGTTTAGAGGGACGGCCAGGTCTTGGTAGATTTGCAGTGGTCTGATACTCCTTCCATTTCAATATTATCGCTTGCACAGTGCTCCTTGGGATGTTTAAAGCTTGGGAAATCTTTTTGTATCCAAATCCGGCTTTAAACTTCTTCACAACAGTATCTCGGACCTGCCTGGTGTGTTCCTTGTTCTTCATGATGCTCTCTGCGCTTTTAACGGATCTCTGAGACTATCACAGTGCAGGTGCATTTATACGGAGACTTGATTACACACAGGTGGATTGTATTTATCATCATTAGTCATTTAGGTCAACATTGGATCATTCAGAGATCCTCACTGAACTTCTGGAGAGTTTGCTGCACTGAAAGTAAAGGGGCTGAATAATTTTGCACGCCCAATTTTTCAGTTTTTGATTTGTTAAAAAAGTTTGAAATATCCAATAAATGTCGTTCCACTTCATGATTGTGTCCCACTTGTTGATGATTCTTCACAAAAAAATACAGTTTTATATCTTTATGTTTGAAGCCTGAAATGTGGCAAAAGGTCGCAAAGTTGAAGGGGGCCGAATACTTTCGCAAGGCACTGTATACTGTCACTGTTCTGTCTGTTGAGTGTATCATACCAGTGTATTCTAGTCGGTAGTGTATCATACCAGTGTATTCTAGTCGGTAGTGTATCATACCAGTGTATTCTAGTCGGTAGTGTATCATACCAGTGTATTCTAGTCGGTAGTGTATCATACCAGTGTATTCTAGTCGGTAGTGTGTAGCGGTATTTATTAGAGAGGGGTAAAGAAAGATTTTGTTCGGGCGCCAGGCAGGTATTAACCATGCCGAAAGGAAAAGAGTAGAATAGAGAGAGTGCCACTACCAGACCCACACACATCAGCAGAAGAGACTGCCTAGAGTGTAGCCTGTTTACCAGATAGCCAGTGGAGAGAAAAGAGAATACACACCATATAAAACCCACATCACAGCACAGGGGTTACCCCAACAAGAATACCTCATACAATAATACTAATAATGGCAGAGCAATTTAACAGCAACTTCATACAAGAACAAACCCAGTCATCAACAGAGGATTTGCAATAATCTGTATTATTTTCTAGTGGATGAGTGCAGAGGGTATGAATGTGGGGGGTGTTCATCGACACAACAAAGGCACAACAAAGGCCTTAAAAATGTCCACAGTCTTCTCGGCCACATGTCATTAGTACACGTCAATACAGTTCACATAACAATACACAACTTGCAAGCAACCTCCCTTTTAACTAAAATGTCCATCCAAATACTTCTGGCAGGGCAATAATAGTCCAGCTCTAATGAACTTCAATGGGAAGTGCATTTGAAAAATAGAGAGTCTGTTGCAGGGTAAAGCACTGGAACGAGAGGGAAGAGAAAGAGAGAGAAAAAGAGAAATCTTAGCTGTGGTCTTCAGGCCTGCAGGTGTACTGTCTGACTGTCCGTCAGGCCTGCCGGTGTACTGTCTGACTGTCCGATGGTTTGTTGGTTTGTATGTTAAAGCTTCGCAACAATGTTGCTACTAATCCATGCCGATCCATAACGGGCGCGGTCCCAAACAAAAACAACCACGATCTAAAGCGATCACACCGATGATTTGAGTTAAATACTTTATAAACTACAAACGCTGAAAACAAACAAAACTTCTGCAGCACAGCACACACAATCAAACTGTCGCGCCACCCAAGAGCCCCTGCCCAAAGAGCTGAACGAGCTCTCTTTATTTCCTCCTTCCTTACTGCTCATGCGCTCTTAAAGTGGCAGCGCACAGTGAAGATTCCGAGCAGATTTCGCCACAAGTGTATCATACCAGGGTATTCTAGTCAGTAGTGTGTTATGTGTGTTGCAGACCGCCTGCTGAGTGCAGGACATGACATCAGCGACGGAGGGCTCATTTCCTGTCTGCTGGAGATGGCGTTCGCAGGGAATCGTGGGATAGAGGTGGACCTGCCCTCGCTGGGTGCTGGAGGTCAGTAGGACAGAACATTCTATAACTTTATTTAAACCCTCAGAGGTAAGGAAGATATCAATATGCAATATATACAACACAGATCTCTCTCTTACCCTTCCTACCTCTATGTACCCTTCCTCTCCCCTTTCTGTCCCTCCCCCACTCTTCCTATAGTCCTGGAGGTGTTATTCAGTGAGGAGTTGGGCTTGGTAGTGGAGGTGTGTGAGAGGGACATAGAGAATGTGTGTCAGAGGTACACTCACGCTGGACTACAGTGTCACCGCATCGGAACCACCCAAGGCTTCGGACCAGAGTCCATGGTGAGACTGACACACTATTTATATCACTATTGTTTGTCTTGGATGGTCATATAGGGCAGAATCCTATGTTAGATACTTGAGCAACAAGGCCCGAGGGGGTGTGGCAGGTATATGGCCAATATTCCACGGCTAAGGGCTGTTCTTAAGCATGACGCAACTTGGAGAGTCTTATTGCTATTATAAACTGGTTGGCAACGTAATTAGAGCAGTAAAAATACATGTTTTGTCATACCCGTGGTATTATGGTCTGATATACCACGGCTGTCAGCCAATCAGCATTCAGGGCTCGAAATACCCAGTTTATAATATAGAATCGAGCACTTGACTCAAACTCACATAAATCATGCATTGATATCAATGCTTTTTGGGGGATGTTGTTTATTTTTGTTAACATTGTTCTTCCTGTCTCAGGTCAAAGTTCATGTGGACGGACAGGAAGTGCTGAGTGACCGTCTGCCCAGCCTCCGGGCGTTGTGGGAAGGCACCAGTTTCCAGCTTGAACGCCTGCAGGCCAATCAGCTATGTGTACAGCAGGAAGAGGAGGGGCTAGCCACACGCACACAGCCCTACTTCAAACTCACCTTTGATCCCATGGAGAAACCCAGCAATAACGGTTTTTGTGCAAGCCAGCCTCGCGTGGCTGTGGTCAGAGAGGAGGGCAGCAATGGAGACAGAGAGATGGCCGTCTCTCTCTACATGGCTGGCTTTGAGGTACCGCGCACACACACACACACACACACACACACGCATACATACACACACAATTTGTTTGCGACCCCTCTCTCTCTGTGTCTATGTCTAGGTATGGGATGTGACCATGCAGGACCTGTGTTCAGGCTCTTTAACTCTAGACATCTTCAAGGCTCTGGTGTTTGTAGGAGGATTCAGCTATGCAGACGTCCTGGGTTCAGCTAAAGGTATGCACACACATAAAGCATGTACACATACACACGCATATTCTCTTTAACCCTGTGTGTATCTGTCCCCTGATAGGCTGGGCTGCCACAGTGACCTATAACCCCCGGGCCAGAGCGCAGTTTGAGCAATTCCGGCGTCGTGACGATACGCTGAGTCTGGGTGTTTGCAACGGCTGTCAGCTCCTAGCCCTGCTGGGATGGGTCGGGGAGGAGGGAGGAGGTGGTAGGCAAACTGTTTGGCTTTGGTGTCTACTTATTACAGTTTCTTCCCAGAGAGAGATTTACCAAGACAACGATTAATTTGAAGACTGTCTTTTGAGTACTGTTCACTCAGACAGTCCCACTCACCATCTTGCTGTGTGTTTGTCTCTGCAGAGTCTGATGTGGTCCTGACCCATAACCAATCCGGCAGGTTTGAGTCGCGGTTCGTCAGTGTAGGGATCAAGGCCTCTCCTTCAGTCTGGCTCCGGGGCATGGAAGGCTCTGCCCTAGGCGTCTGGGTGGCTCATGGGGAAGGTACAATCTCTTAAAATAATCTTCAGCCTATCTAGCTTAATAGACCGCTATTGCAATTTTCCACATTGACATGATAAATGTTGACAATGATGCACAAAAGCCAAGGGTCATCCAACTCTCCATCTTCTCCTTCTCTTCAGGTCTGGTTCAGTTCCGTTCCCCCCAGGTTCAGCAGCGTATCATCTCCTCCGGCCTCGCCCCCCTCCGTTACCTGGATGACACGGGTGCACCCACTGAGGTGTACCCCCAGAACCCTAACGGCTCTCCCCAGGGCCTAGCGGGGCTGACCTCCAGGGATGGGCGCCACCTGGCCATGATGCCCCACCCGGAGCGCTGTACCTTTGGCTGGCAGTGGCCATGGGCCCCCAGGGAGCTCCAGAGCTCCCTCAGCACCACCTCTCCCTGGCTACGCATGTTTACTAACGCTGCTGCCTGGTGTAGTCATCAACAGTGAGGGAGCTAGCTAGACAACACAGCTCTTTCGCACTGTAGTCCAACTGTGGAAATCAAAATTTGGCTTGGAAGTCAGTTGCACTGCTAAAATGGTCAGAAACATTCCCATTACTTCCCCACACCACTACATGTTATCCACTGTTCTGTTTTAACTGAACACTGTTACTCTGCTAAAATCAGTCTTTATGTTATTGGTACTTAAAATAGTATTTTCTCAAACTGAAAAGTATTTGCATTCCAGAGAATCAATGCTGAAATAAAGCCCACCAATCACTGCACCATGGTCGAAAAGTATCTGATCAATCACTTGAGCTGTCTTTAACATTCCGAAGGTCACGCTACTACTAACAGATAGTTTGATTGGTTCTCTGTTTATCACTGATGCTGTTCAATTATATTGAACATTTTGTAATTTACTGACAAATTTCCAAATGGTTTATGAACTGTTATTTTTCTATCAAACTGAGAACTAATTAAATACATTTCAAAATGTGGAGATGGAATAATTGATACAAGGATAATGTGTAGTTTAATGTCTATATTGTATTTGCATGTGTATTGTTGTGCTAAACAGGGCTCATCTGGAAAAGAGTTATTGGTCTCGGCATTTACTCCCTGTTCAGTAAGGACAAATAACAAACTTTCAGAACAATAAATACACCATTTATAGCATTTTACAAGTATTCACATCAAGTATTTACAGTTTCACTGAGAAACAGCAGGGTACAATATAATAGGTCTACATTTAATCTGTGTATTATGTTTGCACCCCCCATGAACAGACCCAGGTTTTATTGAACCACTGAAGGGATTGACAACAGTAACACGGACACCAAAATAAAGGCTAGGGGGTTGGACATTTCCAGGAACTTTAAATAAATTCCCTGTTTTTTCCTACAAATTCTGTTTGGGGATTCTGGATTTCCTGCTTATTCCCTCCTGATTCCAGGAACCCCCCCCCCAACTGAGATTCTGGGAAAACCAGGGAATTTATTGAAAGTTCCCTATATGTTGAAACACTAGCAACGGGTACTGTAGAAAGAAACACGACACACACAAAAATCTGAAAATATCAGACAATGAACCTCCAAAATGCTACATAAAAAACATTCAACACATTCCATTAAACATACCCACTGGAGGAAGAGAGACTATTTGTGTAGGTTCCACCATGTTGCTTTCATCAGATCAGTGGTCATGAAGGAAAGAAGGCTAGGTGTGACACTTCATGCATTCAGCCATGCAAAAACTGAGCCCCTGGTTAGACTTACTATTAGACTGTAAACCTCAAACCTCTGCTTGTGGTAACAGTGAGTCCAACACCTGGGGTGTAATCATTAGTCCAAAATGTTTTACAACCAAAATGAGTTTCTTTGACAAATTCAGTTAGATCCCTCACTGTTTGGTTCCTAGTGAATACACCTGCTAATAACCCCAGGATGTAAACCAGCAGACATACACTGCTGACTTCTTGCTAGGTCTATCAAAAAAGAGGTTAGTCACCTCGAGATCTCCTGTCGAAATGAAAGCTAAATCACTGCGGGCCATCATTTCTGCTGCTCGCTCTACAGAGAGTTACTGAACAGGCCTACCCCCTGTGTGAGCTGAGGAGTTCCCACTATCTGGTGCCATCTGCTGGTTGATATTGATAACACAGATGAGCAGCAGGAAGACCACCACCAGGTCATCCAGGACCCCCAGGAGGTCAGACAGGGAGGGTGGAGTGTCCAGGGGGGGTGAGGCGAGGGACACCACAGTCCCTAGGCAGCAAAGTGCCACCCGGAGGAAGAAGAGGAACACTAGCCCCCCCATGGTGCCCAGGCGGCGGATTAGCAGCTGCAGGAACAGGGGTGTGTCACACAGGTAGTCTGTCACCTAAGGGACAAGACAAACGGACACAGGTGTGAGTAGAGGGTGCCACGGTCACCTCTCCTGGCTTCAGGTGGGACAGAGAGATATGGCTCTTGTTCAGTAGAGCAGGTGTTCCCAAACTTTTTGTGGCTGGGATCCCTTTTGCAAATTCATCAGCGATTTAAAAATAGCATACAAGGAGTTTTACTTCAACGTCTTCAGTGCATGACTGGGCGAACCAAGTCTTGGGCCCATTGAAAAACATTTGAAAGGCCCTTCTCTTGGCATTGAAGAGAAAAAATGTATGTCTTCAAGCTAATTTTCTGCAATTCTACACATTTGTCCATATGCAGAGTGCATTCATGTTCAAAGCATACATTTTGAGGAATACAAGAGGTTTTGAGTTTAAAATTTGATAATTGGTGGAGAACTGTAGATACCAATATCACTGTGAGCCTCCCAAGCCCATGTTGGCCAAGGTTAAGAACATTGTAGATCAATAATATTTGTATTGTAGTATACAGTGTTGGGGAGTTGCGAACTTAAGAGTCTATTGATGCACCAGTGTGTCAATCTAAGTAACATAAATTTTTTTAAACATCAAAATCCGTCAATTTAAGCTAGAGATATGTTTTTTGTTGTTGTTGTTGCATGGGCTAGTGGAAGGTGGCCGAGCTGCAGAGGTGTTTGTCAGACCATGAGATATCCCGAAAATCGGTCTTCTGAACGGTTTTGTCAACAAAATAATATGACCGCTATGTGGAAAGGGGAGACTCACGAACTTGATGGTCTTCTTCCCCCACGGGTGTCACGGGACCCATCTAAAGGTTACCCATACAAATGAATGGAAGTATGGGATATATATATCCTTAATATGACAGACACTTCAAAACCGTATTCCTTTTTTGCCAGTTATGAATGTGTTGTTCAATGCTTTTCTATGGGCTTTAGTAGAAATGGCCAAATTAAATATTTTATCAAATCATTTTTTATATATATACACTGCTCAAAAAAATAAAGGGAACACGGAAACTTCTCTAACATCAGATATGTACAGTTCGGTGTCCCTCAGGACAGGTCCCTTGGGCCATTACTCTTTTCTATTTTTACACATTATTTGCCACTGGTCTTACGCAAAGCTAAAATAACTATGTTGTGGAGGATTCCAGCTAGTGAGTTTGCAGGAGTTACAGTCAGTATCCGAATGGGTGATTAATAATAAACTGGTCTTAAATACACTGCTCAAAAAAATAAAGGGAACACTAAAATAACACATGCTAGAATAGAATGAATGAAATATTCCTATTAAATACTTTTTTCTTTACATAGTTGAATGTGCTGACAACAAAATCACACAAAAATTATCAATGGAAATCAAATTTATCAACACATGGAGGTCTGGATTTGGAGTCACACTCAAAATTAAAGTGGAAAACCACACTACAGGCTCATACAACTTTGATGTAATGTCCTTAAAACAAGTCAAAATGAGGCTCAGTAGTGTGTGTGGCCTCCACGTGCCTGTATGACCTCCCTACAACGCCTGGGCATGCTCCTGATGAGGTGGCGGATGGTCTCCTGAGGGATCTCCTCCCAGACCTGGACTAAAGCATCCGCCAACTCCTGGACAGTCTGTGGTGCAACGTGGCGTTGGTGGATGGAGCAAGACATGATGTCCCAGATGTGCTCAATTGGATTCAGGTCTGGGGAACGGATGGGCCAGTCCATAGCATCAATGCCTTCCTCTTGCAGGAACTGCTGACACACTCCAGCCACATGAGGTCTAGCATTGTCTTGCATTAGGAGGAACCCAGGGCCAACCGCACCAGCATATGGTCTCACAAGGGGTCTGAGGATCTCATCTCGGTACCTAATGGCAGTCAGGCTACCTCTAGCGAGCACATGGAGGGCTGTGCGGCCCCACAAAGAAATGTCACCCCACACCATGACTGACCCACCAACAAACCGGTCATGCTGGAGGATGTTGCAGGCAGCAGAACGTTCTCCACGGCATCTCCAGACTCTGTCACGTCTGTCACGTGCTCAGTGTGAACCTGCTTTCATCTGTGAAGAGCACAGGGCGCCAGGGGCGAATTTGCCAATCTTGGTGTTCTCTGGCAAATGCCAAACGTCCTGCATGGTGTTGGGCTGTAAGCACAACCCCCACCTGTGGACATTGGGACCTCATACCACCCTCATGGAGTATGTTTCTGACCGTTTGAGCAGACACATGCACATTTGTGGCCTGCTGGAGGTCATTTTGCAGGGCTCTGGCAGTGCTCCTCCTTGCACAAAGGCGGAGGTAGCGGTCCTGCTGCTGGGTTGTTGCCCTCCTATGGCCTCCTCCACGTCTCCTGATATACTGGCCTGTCTCCTGGTAGCGCCTCCATGCTCTGGACACTACGCTGACAGACACAGCAAACCTTCTTGCCACAGCTCGCATTGATGTGCCATCCTGAATGAGCTGCACTACCTGAGCCACTTGTGTGGGTTGTAGACTCCGTCTCATGCTACCACTAGAGTGAAAGCACTGCCAGCATTCAAAAGTGACCAAAACATCAGCCAGGAAGCATAGGAACTGAGAAGTGTTCTGTGGTCCCCACCTGCAGAACCACTCCTTTATTGGGGGTGTCTTGCTAATTGCCTATAATTTCCACCTGTTGTCTATTCCATTTGCACAACAGCATGTGAAATTTATTGTCAATCAGTGTTGCTTCCTAAGTGGACAGTTTGATTTCACAGAAGTGTGATTGACTTGGAGTTACATTGTGTTGTTTAAGTGTTCCCTTTATTTTTTTGAGCAGTGTATTTTTTTTATACCTATAGGGGTCCTAAAATGCTAAATCCAATACCTAAATGATCCATGGTATGACCAATCTTAAAACAATTCCATATGTTAGCTTAGTAGAACTAGGTTGTAGTGTGGTTGCGTCATGTTTTAATAAAGTATATGACAAGGTTTTGTGTGTTACTAGGTTGTAGTGTGGTTGTAGCATGTTAGTAAAGGTTATGAAAGGTTTTGTGTGTGGTACTGACCTTTCGAGGGGCTCCTGAGTAGCGTTTGTTGTAGTCTGTGATTTCTCCCAGAACCTCCCTCTCTTTACTGTCTGACCAACCCTTACTGAACAGACGACACAGGACCTTGACCTAAGAGAGAGAGAATCCATTCCAGTTACATTCTGAATAATTATTTATCACTTTTATTCAACTTAAAGGGATAGTTCACCAAATTGTAAAATTGAATGTTGGTTTCCTGACCCTGGAAGCAGTCGATCGACAAGGTATGAAATCAATCCATGCTTTGGTTTAGTTTTCCTGGCACTGTTTCCAAATGCTAACGTTTTAACATTTGTGGCACAAATCCCATTAAAGTCATGGGACCAATATCAGCATTTTTTTGCGCATCATGTCTAAATCATCCAAAAGTATCTACATTTAATTGTGAAGCTCACAAAAGTCACTTATAGATGATTTGAACATGATGCTCATTTTCTTTTCAGACAACAAGTGTAATATCCTATGTAATACATGTATCACTAGCCACTTTAACTATGCCACTTTGTTTACATACTCATCTCATATGTATATACTGTACTCGATATCAGCTACTGTATCTTGCCTATGCTGCTCTGTACCATCACTCATTCATATATCCTTATGTACATACTCTTTATCCCCTTACACTGTGTATAAGACAGTAGTTTTGGAATTGTTAGTTAGATTACTTGTTGGTTATTACTGCATTGTCGGAACTAGAAGCACAAGCATTTCGCTACACTCGCATTAACATCTGCTAACCATGTGTATGTGACAAATAAAATTTGATTTGATTTTATATCTTGGTAATAATGGCTGTTTCTACAGTTGGGTGTATCTTCCTTACCTTTTGTCTACACAGAGGGCAGTTTATGGCGTCCAGCCAGGACCCATGTCTCCAGTAGGAGATCAGACAGGGAGCTGCAGACAGAGAAACAAGGTAACATAAAGTACTCTATCACTTATATTTTCATTCATATTTTTACCCCCAAAACAACGATTCACCATTAAGGAAACATGGTCATATCGCTAGCGTAGTATGTTTATATTATTGTGCATGAGGCGGAATGCGGGAATGAGCAAAATGCTGACAGCAGCATTAGAAGCTGTTGATGTAGTGATATGACCTTGTCTACTGCATGATCGTGAATTAACACACACTTGGATGGTGTTTAGGTGTAAAGTGTAGCTCCTATCTCTCCCACCCTCTCTCTCTGAGGGGAAGGCAGGGTTAAGTGGGGCAGGTCAGGTGGAGTAGTTATTACGTCATGTGATGATGACACAGACAATGGTGAAGGTTAGGTGAGGGAGAGAAGATTGGCTGTTGCTACTATCCTTATCAACCACTATTTTAACCCACCACTGATATACAGAAAGTATTCATAACCTTTGACTTATTCTACATTTTGAACTTATTTAGGCTTGCCATAACAAAGGGGTTAAATACTTATTGACTCAAGACACTTCAACTTTTCATTTTTTATTAATTTGTAAACATTTGTTAAAACATAATTCCCCTTTGACATGATGGGGTATTGTGTGTAGGCGAGTGACACAAAATCTCAATTTAATCAATTTTACATTCAGGCTGTAATACAACAAAATGTAGAAAAGGTCAAGGGGTGTGAATACCTTCTGAAGGCAACTGTAGCTGTCTATGACTGTTGTGCCACTTCTGTAATGAGGTTATTGTCAAAACAGACAGTTTTGCTTACTCAGAGATAGCAAACCGAACTGGATCGAAAAGGTATTTAAAATGTGTGAAATTCTCTTGATTTAGCAAGCTTGTGTTTTGCACTTTTGGGACTATTTTGTTGATTCTATTGAGCCCGACGAAGACGGGGTCAAGCACACCTCAAGTCAAGCACACCTCAAGTATTTCAGATATTTTCAATTTTTGTTCGACCTAGGTACGATAGCAAGACAAAGACCAGACTGACAGCCAGGTTGTCATAACAATTCCATATAGTCACCATATCCTAGGACCCTTTTAGACCATAGATGGCCCTGGGAGAGTTTGCACACGCGTGCCAAAAACATCCTTCCTATTTTCCTGTTTTCATAGTGAGCCTACGTGACTCTGGCCAAATGAGAGAGATGTGTGTGAATGTGCAAAGCCTGACTGTGTGTGATCTCCATCAGGTGGGAGCCACACACTGGGTCACTAGTGTGGCACAGGCTAGACAGGTCTTGGGGCTCTCATCATGTTACACGGATAGAAACACGGATGCTTCATTGGCCAGACAGATGGACAGACAAAATAGTTAAATAGATCCAACCTGACCTGTCAGTCTGTTGTATGGTACTTTCATTTGTAATGTAAATGTTAATATGCTACCTTCTGTGCTCTAAAGACCTCTTTCTATCTGTACAAGTCTCTATTGGCCCTTAGATAAATCTGATCATGTGCAGGTTGTGGTGGTCGTGGTACTGTCTTACCACAGAAGAGATGGCCACAGTTGGTCTTTACGGGGAAGCTGGCAGTTTGTAGACATACAGGGCAGAGCCAGTCTCTGTGGCCCGCAGATGGACAGATCTGAGAGGAGTTCTTGGGAGAGAGAGGAATACATTGGTACAGTTAGAGATAGGTAATTATAACACCGGTTTCTGTTTCTCTGACCTCTCTGCACTTAATTGATCACTAAAGAGTGATTGGAAAGGCAGGTCCCATGTCTAAAACTGGCAAATACTGTGGCTTTTAGGAACGTGAGATACACACCTCTGGAATAGCAGTGAAATAACAGAAACAAGCACCAGGGAAAGATGAGGCCAAGGTCCTATAAATGGACCTCAGTGGACCCCATCATAAGGAAATATCAGCTCGGAAATTATCACGGTCTGAGTTAGCTTGCCAGCTGGAGGGAGCCCTACCATCCTCTCCTTCCCTCCAGACTGCCTCTCTTCTAAGCATTATTAATAACAGTAATCATTTTTTGTAAGAGTAAGAGTTATTATCAGTTAATAACAGTAATCGTTATTTGTTAGAGTAAGAGTTATTATCAGTTAATAACAGTAATCTCAACAACTAACAACAATATCAAACTAAGACAGTGACATTACTCCGACATATAATGTAATGTAATTACGCTGGTCTTTGTAGCAGCAATGATTTTAGCACTATGGAAAGTACGGCCACTATTTCTCCTGATTCCCCAGACAGTCAGACAGTCAAAACTTTGCTATACTACAATTAATGTTTTCTAATATAAAAATTATTATTGACATTGTGGCATGTGTTGATTGACACTGCAGTGTGATTATAGTGGTTGTCATGTCAGGGCTTAGAACCCTGCCCCCTAGCATTCTTAGATGTTAGGGGTCATCAGTAATTGACCCAGTATGTGTGTGTGTGTGTGTGTGTTTCTGTGTGGCCTCACCTTGCTGTAGGTCACATGTTTGAGGGATGTTCGATCCTGTGTGTGTTCTGAGGACGATCCTAGGTGACCCTGACCCACTGTGACCTCAGGCAGAGGGTCACATCTGGTGGAGGAGGAGATTGGGGAGATGGGGGAATAACATGAATTACATTGTGTTAAGGTTCAAATTGGCATGCAACAATTTATTTAACAAACTATCAGCCACCATAGCTGTTAAACCTTTTGCTTATTGATAGTTGCAGTTGACACTGAATAAAGTCAGTAGATAGTTTGTCCAACATCTATACATTGTCTATAGAGGACAATACACATTTGGCATATTGCAGCCAAACTGGGATCTTATGGTGATTTGCCCAGTGCAAGTTTAGTTAGTTGGTAAAAAGCTAGTAACCAGATACTAGACACCCCATCCCCCTATACCAAGTACCCAAACTAGTTAACTGTGAAAACAATCTGGATACCAGATACACACAACCCCAAGCTACCAGACCTTTACAGTCTAAGTACCAGACACCCAACCACACCTATACTATCAGCATCTGTAGTGTGTGAGTGGGTGGTGTGTAGAGGAGAGGGTATAGACCCTCTGTTTATGCCCAGAGAGAAAAAGACTTACCTGGGATGAGAGCTGTGTGAGGTGTGCATGGTCTGATTCATCTGGCAGCTGGAAGTGTAGGTCTGGTGGCTGTAAACAGACATAGAGCCTGGGAGTGTCTCCTAGACACTCATGAGTGTGTCTCTGTAGACTGTGTGTTTCCCGGAGAGGCTAGAGAAGGAAATGTTTCCTGACTGCATCATTGTACACAATAAATCTTACTGGTCAGTTAATCATTAACTAGGCCTTTCGATCTGGGAGCTGACGGCTGCCTGCCTGGAAGAGACTTAGAGAGCACCAGAGCACATTATTGATTGCAGTGAATGTCAATGTACTAGGATTACATAACATAAAAGCAGATTCTCTAATATGTGATTGATGTGATTGGTAAATGTTATTATAACATGAAATCGGTAAGGGCTCTAAACAAAAACTGGAAAGCGTTTCCATGGCCATTCCCATTTCCAAATTCTATTTTGATCATGTGACCACCCACACAAGTTCAAAGCTATACTGTTTGTCCCCGCCTTTTCAGTCTTAATAGTTTAGTGCCAACTTGGCAATGATTTACTGAAGGTTTACTGAGTTTAAAGCCTTTACCGTAAAACACCAGCTCTATGGTGAAATAAAGTTGTGAAAAACCTTGTTGTTGTCTATCAATCCATATGTATCAGACTCATAGAGATGTATAGAGATCTCTACTTGGAAATAACCTGTTTTTAGCATGGACATTGACATTAAGGGCTTCCACTAGTAGTCAACTGGGTGGGGATTCCTATGGGTTGAAGCAATCAGCCAATGATTAAAGCATTGTCATCTTCTTCAAATTGGGTTGTATGGTTTGTATATGGCCTTAAACTATATCAGCGGCATCTAGTGGCCGCAATACATTAATAACACAGAAGAGTTGGTTCAAGACTCCTGCACTGCAAGTCCTGGTAAATTTTCAAACACAAAAGAAGACGAAAATGGAGTACTTTAAAATTAAGAATGCCTCAATGGTGCTGCCCTTATGGTGACGCCATAATGGCACAGATACAATGATGAGACCTCTATCCATCTCTTTGAGGAGCACCCCAGTTGAAAGGAATATCAAACCCTCTAAATTCACTAGGATTCGCACAAATGTCATCATAATAGTCTTCATACATAAGTCTGTCACATTGGTACTGGTAAAGATATCGTAGATACAGATTTGCATTGCCCAAGGTCAAGATTACAACTGAATTCCCACAGTCTGACATTCTAATGAGTAATAAAGAACTGTTATCAGCAAGTGTATGTTTGCAACGTGAAAATATTCACGTATGATGTTGAACTGTTTTGTCTGTTACAGCGCTTCACAGTCTGCTTCCTGGAACACAAACGTTCACCCTACACTTCTCGATCTCAAGTACAGGATAAAAATGCCTCAAAATGTCTAAAAACAGTTGATCGATTTGGCAGGGGTCAGAGGGTGAATGCTGAGCTAACAGGCTAAGAGTGACTTTGTTCTCCCTCTGACAGAGGACGAGAGAAGGTGAAAGGTCTATTCTAGCCAGATGGGCCACTGGAGATGGCTAAAGTACAGTGTCATTTCACTAAAACACACACACACACACACACACAGTTTGTCTGCAGTTTGTCCCACATTCCTTACTAAGGCATCGTGGTTGTCCAGCGAGTCCAAGTCAAATATACATGTGGTATTACAAAAGACGGTGCTTAATAGAGAACCTCAAATGAAATCGCTTTTTAGTCCAGGAGTAGACTTAATCTGGGTCTGGGAATCCGGCCCTATACGTGTCAGCAGCTGATAAACAAACAGACAGTGGTCTGTTGAGTCAGATAGAGTGTATTAACTGAGTATGAGTTTAAACCCTTTACCTATCTACCAGCCAGATTATTTGGGGGGTCAGGTGCTTGAGGAAAACACCCCTCTGTGGGTCCACATTTTGACTCATGGGTCTGTGCCACCAGGTATGGTAAAATAAATAGACCCTGATTTTCTTGTCATGAGACCAGGCACGTGAGTTTCCCTCCTAATCTTATCTGTGTCAAATTAGATTGTAATAAAAAGTGAATTCCTCACATAAGAAAACCCATGTGAGATTCATTAACCATTAACATGAAGAACAGGATTGTGTGTAGCTGACTCAAACTACTCCAGGGTAGTTCAACTAGCCATTCCTTTGAATTTGTCTACACCTGACCTCAGGTTTATTGTACAGGAAATATAATACATGAGTGGTTATGGTAAAACAGAGATTCAAGTGTTACACTTTCACAGTGCTCTTCATGAGAATCATTGTAAATGTAAATCATTGGCTTGACTGTTCACTGTAGATTTACCATTCAGATGTCACTAACCAGTCACTAATATACACACAGCATCATACCACTGCCGGTTCCACAGCATCCCACACACAGGCTGGGTTCCTTGCTGTCATTTCTGATTTAATTAGCGAATCTTACTTGTTTGGATAGGTAAGCAATATGGTAAAGGTATATTACCCTTGTGATTTAAATATCCACCAAGTACCCTAATTGTCACTCTTTCAATATAGTGCGACAATACCGAGAAAAGGGAGCAAGGTTTTAGAATGAAATCCAGCTCAGATTTTTGAGGCGTTCCGCAAACCCTTGATTCCGTTCTGTGATTGGCTCCACGCAGACCTGTCAGTCAGTCAGATAGTCAACCTGATTGGTCTGTCTGTTCCAGTCAGAGGACACCATTGGTGTTTCATTCCTCGTTCTTGCGTTCTTGTGCTCTTTATCGCGTCAATCCCCATCCGTCTCAACCGCGTAACGGAAAACGTCAAAGCGCGAGGCAGTTATTCACGTATGAATTTACGGTGCTTTTACTGCGCAGTGAGCAGGAAACCTATCCATATTACGCAGTTAACGTTATAGATGCAACCCCCTGCAGGTGAGGTCAAATGCAGAGGGAAGGGGAACGGTGTTGTTGTTGATGGCAGGTGCATCGGACATATCTGGCCAAACCTGACGGGGAGAAATGGAGACGGACAAAGCGGTGTTGTGTGAGAGCCTTATTATTTGGGTAAGTGCTGTCTGCGATGTCCGCTGTTCAATGCGAGAGCGCTTTAAAGCGTCTGATTGCACGAATTATTTTACTGTGTTTATCGATGACGGTATAATTTACCTGTGGCAGGTAAATTAGTGTCAGGACTAGAGCAATCAGGAAATGGCCACGATTGGAGATCCACCTGTTCTCTCCTATTTATAATTTAGGCCTACAGTAGCCTAATGTTCGCGTATTGATAAACAATTGTCGTCAGCTAGGCTGTAAGAATAGCCTATATAGAGTATATACGCCGATTAGACGATTCAAATCAATGATTTATGATGGAGTTGAGCGGGGACTAGTGTGGGCGGATTGGAGCTCCGACCTTTTTATTTAAAAAAATAGGCTACTGATTTCAGTACCCAAAGAAAGGCCGGTAATTACACAATACATTGTTCTGATTAATTGCGGACTATTCGTTGGGTGCTGAAATAATTAGTTGTGTTGTTTTAAAAGAAAAATCTTAACTAAAGGTTTGAGCTCCAGGCCTCCCACGCTAGTCGTAGATAAACTCCATCATAAATCGTGGAGTTGAGTTAAATCGGCTGTGCGCTGGGTGGGTATTTTATCTGAAACTGCAATGCACAAAATGAGCGTTACCTCGTTTCCAGTTTTGTCTTTAGTTCTTCGACACACAACGAAAGACAACAATATCCCTGAATTCAGTTGATCCTCATCCGATTTAGGGAGCTAATCTCATTAACTGCTAGATATTTGTGGAATGTTGCTCCTTCGATTATAGCCACTGGCAAATCAGTAATAATGTAACTTTCATTTGGGTTGATCCTAAACGCCTAATGTGAATTGTCGCACCTGTAGGCTACAGTTTATTGTGCAACCTTAATCCTTACATGGCTTGCAGTAATTTAGTAACATTTGAGATCATGTACATTTGTCTTGAAGTCAGTTAGGCTATTAGGTGAGATTAGATAGTGTGCCAAGTGTTACAGCATGTTTCTCTCCTGTAGTGGAGCTTTCCCCCCTCCAGTGTCAATAGGGGACAGAATAGGACTAGGGCTGCATCCCAATAAACTGAAGTGGCTTCCTCCTGTTTTTGGCTATCCTCCTCTTTATCTGCAGCTACCTGAGAGATCTTGCCAAATGAAAGCCCCTTTCTGTTGGACATTCACCCACCATTGTTTTCAAATCTTCTGTGACTGAAATTGAGTGTGAGTGTAAATGAGAGGGGACAACAAAGACACTCAAGATGCATGATTTTCCTTGAATGCTGCAAGGGTATAACCAGTACAGTACACACAATGTCAGTGAATGAATAACCACATTGACTTAGTTTCCACAGGCAGCACAATTCTGAACTTTTTCCACTACTCAGAATCAGAATGGGCTTCCTGTGTAAATGCAGCCATTGAGTGGTGGGGAGCACTACAGTTTACCAGTGGTATAAGTTGAGTAAAAGTATAAGTTGAGGGCACAGGACTGGGAAGGCAGTATCTATATTGTATTGGAGGTAAAAAGCCTTGATTGCAGTACTTGGTGTGGCAGGTTTGTAGTGAGTGCTCACCAGACACCATGGAGACACAGTCCTGTAGGATGACTTATTCACAAGTCCACCATAGCAGAGTAGGGCCTAGACTAGAGTACTGAAGCATGTCTCTCTGGGGCTCTCTCTCAGTGACTATACTCGCACACACAACCACACCTCTTTCTGACCTCATATGACAATGCAATGTCTTAACCATTAAAGCAAGAGGAAATCCTCATGGATTGAGAATGACAATTGGGTTTATGTGTTAGGTAGGGCTACTCTGCTACATGTGCACGCCAATGAAATTTAGTTTTTGATGGTTCATGACAGGGTTTGCTGTATGATCAATGCAAGTGGAGACAGAGGAGGCACTGAAATCTGTCTCATTTATGTCCCAGTGTCTTCCCCCTGTCTGTACTCTAATCTATGTCATAATCTTTGTTTGAATCCATCCCGTCTCAGCTCCAGACCTTTAACACTGGGTCACCATGTACAGCTGTAGCGGAGCTCACCACTGGCGTCGCCATGTCTCAGGCCTTGCATCAGATGTGAGTAACGCACACTGAATGAATCTAAACGTCTTCCCGGTGCCATGTGTTTTCTCTGACAGATGACACACACATTAATACGCTCCCCTCCGGTGACTCTTGAGATGTGCTCTGACCAATTACTGTCTGTCATAAGCGCGCAGGCAAAATAGATCAGGCTGCTGGCAGCATAGAGACAAAATAGACATGTTTAGCACTGCTAATTGTTTGCAAGATGAAAGAATGAATGCAATGAATTGATTATTGAATGTTATGATGTATACAGCTTTGCAGAACCAAAACATACACCGCTTCTGCTCAACGAACTCGAGAACGACTTGTTTGGGGTGCTGCAGTTTGAATGATATTTTGCTTATCACTCTCACGGCAGTCAAGCAATGCATTCTGCTAAGAGTCGTTCACAACCTAGTCCGATTGTGGCCACAACTCGTATCAAATGTACCAAGAAATGATCGTATTTGTATGCCTAGTAATCAACAAATGTACATTGTTTAAAGCACGATTTTACAAGTCTGTCACAAATGACACCTCCAATAAGCCCCTTACGGTGAACGAGTGGCTTGTAGAATTCAATGCTTATGCATGCATGTATGTGTGTTGTGCTTTGCAGAGATCCAGCGTGGTTCAGTAAAAGTTGGCTCGGTCGCATTAAAGAAGATGTTGGGGATAACTGGAGACTCAAAGTACTGAACTCCATACTGACCTCTTTCTGCCCTTCTATTTTCTCCCCTTCTTCCTCTCTGACCATTCCTAATTTCCTTTACTATCCTCCCTCGCCAAGTCCCTTCCTCATTCATTCCTTCCCTCCCCTACTGACCTAAAAACCAGAGTGACTGCTCTCTGCTGGCCCTGTTAGCATTTTAGCCAGCCATTAGCCTTTCAGTGCTATCATCCTTACACCAGAAAATACTCACTCAGAAATTCTTTGAGGTGTACACTTTGTTTTTCTAAAGTGAAGACTTTGTAACTTCTTTCTCCAGATGAACAACCTGAAGAAGATCCTTCAGATGATGGTGGATTACTACAATGAGGTAGGTAGAAACATGTTGAGTTATGTCTCGTTGTAACTGTTGTATTCTGTCTATGGCACTAGGTCGTAGCCCAGCAGATCTTAAGACTTCCCCAGTTTGGTTATGAATGGTTATTACCATGGCAGCCTCACAATAGATGTTCTATTCTCTGTCACTTGGTCCTGAGCAAGAAGATCTGACTTCCTCTTGCTAGACCTGGTCCAGATTATAACCCTTTATGTCTGGTTAGAGCTGTTATATTCTCTGTCTATGTCACTAGGCCCTGAGCCAGCAGATCCAGGAGTTTCCATTGCCAGACCTGGTGAAGGTGGCAGAACACTCAGACCCTGTAGAACTTGGACGACTGCTGCAGCTCATACTGGGCTGTGCTGTCAAATGTGAACGCAAACAAGGTAGCACGCACACACACACACACACACACACACACACACACACACACACGGTGCAGTCCAGTCCCAGAGGCTGAACTAGAACGATTCAACAACACTATATTGTTGTATTGCCAAGACAATGACAAAGGAGTTGAAACAGACTGGCACCCAAAACAGAAACTGTGTGTGTAATTCCCCCCCCACCTCTCCTTTTCTCCATCTTCCCTCCATCCCCCCCTCTCTCTCTGTCTCCCCCTGCAGAGTACATCCAGGTCATCATGACCTTGGAGGAGTCCGTACAGCATGTGGTGATGACAGCCATTCAGGAGGTGAGGTTTGGCCTGAGCAGGGCCATTATCTCTGATTGATTTTAAATAGTGTGACATGTATGGTAGGATCTTAGAATGGCCTATAAGTGTTAAAAATAGTTACCAATACTGTGATTTTGTTAAAGTACATCCATGACTTCTCTTTGGCTTTAGAGAGAAAGTAATGGTAGACCACCTGTGAATGAGTAGGACTGTAGTTGTCTCTAACCAAACCTGTACCATGTCTCTCTTTGTCAGCTGATGAGTAAAGAGAACATGGCCCAGTTTGGAGCAGAGCCACCGGGGGATGTAGAATCACAGGTGAGAGGAGGAGATCTGCTGTGTTAGGCCTATAATATATATATATATATGTGTTGTTGCTGACTGTGCATGTCCCTCTATAGTTGTCACTGGACAACCTGGAACAAGAGGTGAGAGGAGATGAACTGTGTTATAGGGATCTAATAGAATGCTGTTGTCTGTTTTATAGTTGTTGTTGATTGCGTGTCTTTCCATAGTTGACCGCTTGTCTTAGACTTGTTAGTACTGTGATATTGCTCGTCTCTCCCCGGACCTGCTGAAGTAGGCTGGCTGTAGAAAAGCTAGCTAGTGTTAAGTGTGTGTGTGTGTGTGTGTGTGTGTGTGTGTGTCTCTCTCAGTTGAAGAAGGCTCTTGAGGACCTGGCGGATCTGATGTCAGAGAAGGAGGAACTAGCCCAGCGCTGTCATGAGCTCGACGTACAGGTACACACATACACAAATCCACTTTCTACAGGCCCCCTAACTTACGCATTGAATAAGCTCACTGCACACAGTCAACTAAATTAGTTCCATCAAGGTTACTGGAGTGGATATTAGACTTACTACCATTTAGTTGTCACACACACAACCCTGGTATAGTATAAACATGATATTAATTTTGGATGATATCCTATCGATATTATTTTTGTTATTGCTACTGTAGGTAGCATTAGCCAGCGCTAGTCGGCTTTACCTGCGGCAAAATATTTTTTATCCTATAGCTTGTTCTCCATTTTCTTTTTAAATAGTGACCCAACATGTTTTCAGCACTTATTTCCCTGGCTTGTCTCTGCAGCAGACATATAGTGAGCAATATGTTTGGAACATCAAATCGCACTATCGAATCTCAATACATATAGAATCGTGAGAATCACAATACATATCGTATTGACACCTAAGTATTGGGATAATATTGTATCGTGAGGTCCCTGGCAATTCCCAGCTCTAGTATAAACTGGGTCTGTTTTATGTGCTATGATGCCAGAGACCATTGTCTGTGGCTGGTGTAGCAGAAGGGCTGTGGTTTACAGACTGGGCCACTCTGCTTTCCCTTCGCCTGCTCTCTCTGCCGTATCCTGCTCTGCCTGGCTGGGGAAAACACAGGACAGGACAGAACCCTGCTGCTGGTTACTGATTAGGTCAAGTTCATAATAGTCAAGTCCATGTAAAGGTACTGATGCTGTTGATCGGGTCTATCGTCTCGTGTCTACAGATTGAGTTGTTACAGTAGATCACCATTTTCTCTCTTCACGGACACACAAAGGTAAGTCCACATGGCTGCATGGCTGCTCGTCGTTGAGGCAGACTAAACACATCTAACGGTTGGTTGCCGTGGCTGACTAAAATATCTCTATCCTCTATTGCTCTCTGTCACTAACACGTATCTCCAGGTGTGAAATTAAGAATATACGGCATCTCGGCAAAACAAATAGTGGGACTGTACCAGTAAAACATGAGCCTATCACAATAATGAAAGCCTATAGATTTGGCATTTGGTTATTACACCATTATTAATCATTACCACATGTCAGAGGCATTATGAATTACGGAATGGACTTGAAACGGGTGGTATAGCCTACGCTCCAAAATGCGATGTGGTTCTATGAGAACGCAGAGGTTAGTGGCCGACACGCGGAGAGTGGATGCATAAATTCTGGCCTAATGAAAAGATGTCTCTTTCCATTCACCACTGTTTGCTGTCTGGAAATGTGTTGGGAGTAGATGAACGTGCGCGGGAAAGGAAAGGCCCTTTTGAAGTGATTGTTTGACAATCGAATGAAAGCGTCATGACTGGATGTGTTTATGCAACAATAAAACGTGATACATTTTAAAAGTTAAATGACAAATCTTCAGAGATCCTATTGAATTAATAGGGATTCTATATGTAATTCTATGATTAGGTGGCAAATATAAAGATCAAGTCAACATAACAAATTGGAGGCCCCTTACACTTCAGTGTAGTGGCGCCAAGCTTCTAGCAAAATGTATTGCGCTTAGAATTAAAGTTATTGTCAGATATTATTAATCCTAATCAGACAGTTTTTCTTGCATGGGAAATAGAATAAGACAAGTATTGGAAACTATAGAACATGAAAAATCTAGAAACCAGGCCTGGTCTTCATAGTTGATTTTGAAAAGGCCTTTGAAGTATGACTAGAATTTATATATAAATGTATGAACTACTTACATTTTGGAGAATCTCTTATACAATGGGTTAATGTTATGTATAGTGTAGTAACCCCAGGTGTAAAATAGTCATGTCTACTTCTCAGAAAGTATTAAACTGTCGAGGCGTAAAACAAGGTTGTCCACTATCTGCATATCTATTAATTATGGCCATAGAAATGTTAGCTATTAAAACTAGATCCAACAGTAATAAAGGGGCTCGAAATCAAAGGCTTAAAAACAAAAGTGTAATTGTACGCTAACGACTCGTGTTTTCTTTTAAATCTGCAATATAGATCCCTACACAACCTCAGAGGATCTAGATCATTTCTAGATTACAACCAAACTATAATATTACGTATTGGATCACAAAAAAATACAACTTTTATATTATTGTGTAGTTTACCAATAAAATGATCTGACTGTGAAGTGGACTTATTCAGTATTCATATCGCAAAATAAATTATGTCAATACATTTTAATAGAAAGTTAGCAAAAGTAGGTAAGATCTTGCTACAATGGAAAGGTAAATACTTGTCTATTTGTGGAAAAATCACCTTGATGAATTATTTAGTCATACCGCTGACCTATTTACTGATTGCCCTGCCTACACCGGACAACTTATTTTTGCTCATAATTAATAAAAAAAATGTTTCCACTTTATTTGGAACGGCAGGCCAGCCAAAATTTAAACGGGCCTATTTACAGTACATTCGTAAAGTATTCAGACCCCTTGACTTTTTCCACATTTTGTTACATTACAGCCTTATTCTAAAATGTATTAAATTGTTTTCCCCCCTCATCAATCTACACACAATACCCCATATTGACAAAGAAAAGCGTTTTTTTATTTAAATTTTTGCAAATGTATTACAAATAAACTGATATCACATTTACATAAGTTTTCAGACCCTTTACTCGTGTGTGTACACTATTCCCAGTTATTGTCTCTGGCATAAACCATGACTAATGACCATAGAGGAGAGAGTGTGTGTGAGGGAGGTAAACTAACCAGCCGTTCAACCTATTCACTTTCTCATTCTGCATGCATATGTGAACATTTGTGTTGTACCACCGTATTGGATGGACTGTGAAACATGGTGGATTTGATAGTTATGTTAGCACTACTAATTTTGGGATTGAAACACAGCCCACCTCTGACCCTGGTTTGACCCTGGTCAGGTGACAGTCCTTCAGGAGGAGCGGAACAGCCTATTAGCTGAGAACGATGTGCTGACGGACCGAGCCAATCAGCTGGACGCGTTTGATGACCCAAGCACGCCCTCCGGACGGAAACACAGCCAGCTACAGATACAGCTAGAGACACTACAGGAGGAGAACTTCAGGTGTGTGTGTCAGTGAAAACACATTGCACTGGGACGACGCTTAGAGTAATTCAGCACAGCGCTTACAGATATCACTCTCTCTCTCTCTCTCTGTGTAGGTTAGAGGCAGCTAAGGATGACTACCGGATCCACTGTGAGGAGTTGGAGAAGCAGCTGATCGAGGTTCAGCATCGTAACGACGAACTTACTAGCCTGGCCGAGGAGTCACGAGCACTTAAAGACGAACTCGACATCCTCAGGTGTGTGTATGGTGGTATTCCAGGTTGTCTTTATTGCAGTTGTGCTGCATGGATGTGAAAAGACGACCTGTAATGACTCTACCACCTCTCTCTTAATCCTATCTGTAGTCTGTGCTGTCTGCATTGGCTAACAAGCTAATCAGAAGACCCTCCCATCAATTGAGTTGATGGAATACTGGTGTATAAGTGGGAGACAGGAAGTGGTTAGTTAGAAGCAAGGGTAGACCAGTGAGAATGTGTTTGTTTTGGTACTTCGCTGTGCCCGTTTTTATTTATTTATTTTTATAAGTTGAATGAAATGAAATTCTCTTGTGTGTAGGAGCTGTTCAGACCGTGCTGTGAAGCTGGAGGCATCAGTGGAGACATACAGGCGTAAACTGGAAGACCTGGGAGATCTGAGGAGACAAGTCAAACTGCTGGAGGAGAAGAACATGACCTACATGCACAACACTGTCAGTCTGGAGGAGGAGCTACGCAAGGCTAACACTGCCCGCGCACAGCTAGAGACATACAAGAGACAGGTGAGATATACTAGAGACAGGATCATTCCTGAAGTTGTCCCCTCCCTTTTGCACTATAGATCTGACAGCGCTGGGTTGGGGAAAACATGGCGGAACTCTGAAGCTTTTGCCCTCACCTACCAAGTCGTCTCTGAGGAGACATCATTTTGGAAGGACAAAAAGCCAATCAGGGGGCTTACTAAAGCTATTTCCTGATTCCTGCCAGGTCCAGGAGCTGCACCGGAAGTTGTCAGAGGAGTCTCGGCGGGCAGATAACCTGGCCTACGAGATGAAGAAGTTTGAGGAGAAATACGACGCTGTGATGAAGGAGAAAGAGGTACAGACTGGATCCCAACACTTTCTACTGCAACCTACCTGGTCCCTCTGATATGCAAACACAGTAGGGGAAGGAGCTAAGGAATGTTTTGGACAAGGCAATAGTCTGATGCTGTTGGCTTATCTCCTCTCTGTCTCCTGATGTTGATGTCATTAGAAGATTATCATTGAGCGAGACTCTTTGAAGGAGACCAATGAGGAGCTACGCTGTAACCAGGCTCAACAAGACCAGCTCCGACAAGCAGGTAGCTCATTGGACCATCGCATTGACAATGTAGACTGGCTGTTTGGTGCTGTGTGATTGGAAAGTGAAGGTATCTTTGATAAATGGTGTGGGCACATTCGACATTGCTGCTGACTTTAAATGGGAGTTGAGACTGACTGATCTACAAATCACATTGCTTCATAAATAACTATTAATGTTATTTGTAAATCAGTCAGTCACAATTGACCCATGATACATCACAGTTTTGATGCTTTCCAACACGGTCTGTGTCTCTCTGAGGCTTACAGATACACATGGCTACTGATCTGATCTCTCGCTCTTCACAGGGATGGCAGGGATGCCAGCTGGCAGTCCAAGCCATGATAACCTTGCTGCTGAAATCCTACCTATAGAGTACAGGTAATCATTTTAATAATTGTGTTTTGTTTGTGAGTCGCTGACTGCACTAACTGTGTGTCCTTGTCCATACAGGGAGAAGTTTATCCGGCTCCAGCATGAGAATAAGATGTTGCGTGTGCAGCAGGAGGGATCAGAGAATGAGAAGATCTCTGAACTACAGACACTGTTAGAGGAGGCACACCGAACACGCTCTGAACTGGACACTGAGAACAGGTGTGTAGGTGGCACTAGCTGGCTCACATTTTCACTTGTACTGTCTTGGATGTTTTACTTTCTAGTTGATGGTATTCTACTTCCTGTGTGTGTGACGTACTTCCAGGTTAAACCGGGAGAGAGTCACTGAGCTGCAACAGCAGGTAGAGGATCTACAGAAAAGCCTACAGGGCCAGGGGGCCAAGACTGATGATGTGAGTTACACACTAGACAGTACATCCATAGACTTTACACATACTGTTATGTCAAACATTAACCCTGCATACTGTACAGGAGCAGCTCTAAGGTAACGGTAGCTGTGTTCTCTTCCAACTGCTCTATTTTCAGTCTCACCTGAAGAGGAAACTGGATGCTCATATGTAAGTATGGTGCATACCGCTTTGTGAGACCTCCATGTTACTCCAAAGAGATTGATGCATAAAATAAGGTGTTTTATTACCCAGGGTGCAACTGAATGAGGCGCAGGATGAGATCATGAAGAAGAAAGAACTGCTGGAGGACCTGCAGCCAGACAACACACAGACCTGTGAGTACAACTGTATCACAACCATAACATTGGCAGTATAGTTTTCAGAGAGCCCCAGTGAGTGGTGTCTGTGTCTGTCCCTTAGCTCTGAGACTGGAGGAGCTGATGGCTGCTCTGAAGAAGAAGGATGATGATATGAGAGCCATGGAGGAGAGATACAAGATGTATCTGGAGAAGGCACGCAACGTGAGTTGTCATTCCTTCCGCTCTCATCCAACTAGCAGCTGGACAAAAAGTGTGGAAAAAGATAATGTCTCTATTTGTTTCTGCTCTCACCCGTGATGTCTGATGAAGCCCTCGGTCTCTTTCTGTGCTGTAGGTGATCCGTGCGTTGGACCCCAAGCTGAACCCAGCCACAGCAGAGATCCAGGCTCTGAAGAACCAGCTGATGGACAGAGACAAGAGGATCCTCAGTCTGGAGGTAACACTGACCTTTAACCCCTGGCCTCTCCTTAACCCTCAGCCAGGAGGCACTCATTCACAGGGGGATCTATAATATAATACTCAACCTCTGGTATTGATAGTCTTTCACTCTCTCGGTCTTTCCCTCTGTAGAGGGAGTGTGAGCAGGCAAAGCTGAGAGAGTATGAGGAGAAGCTGATTGTAACAGCATGGTACAACAAGGTTAGAACATGAAATCTGAATAGACACACATTGTATTTTAGACCTCATATTTCCTTTGAAAATTAATGACAGGAATGTACAGTTTACAAATGTTATCTCTCTTCCACTCCCTCCAGAGTCTGAGCTTCCAGAAGCTGGCGATCGAGGCCCGTCTGGGGGGTCGCTCCACCTCTATGGTGCCCCCCGGTCAGTCCTTCCTGTCCCAGCAGCGCCAGGTCACCAACGTCACCCGCAGGACCCTCTCTGTCAGCGTGCCTGCCACCACCGCTAACTAGACCTGGGATGGGTGACTACTTAGGTGGGCCACCGTGTATGCAGGCTAAAGTTAGACCATGATTAGTTTAATAAGGTGTGTTCGTGCTGGGCTGGAACAGAAGCCTGCTGACATGGCGGCCCACTAAGACCGGGGTCTCCCACATCTGAAGGAAACAAACAAATGCCTCCTCTCACTCCCTTCCACAAGTGCACACTCAAGTGACCTTAAGCACACTAGCTTTCAGCCCCATGGGGAGGGGACAAGCATGCACTGACTGATGTGAACATGAGCACTTGGTCCAGTTAGGTTCCCTCTTCCTCACTGCTACACTGTACAGTAATATACCGCACAGTAGCACACAACAGCACGGTTGCTTATAATCACCTGGAATGAGTTTGGTCTGAGTTGACAACCCTATCCACATGCTTTATTAGCTTTAGCCTAGCACAGGACACTGACTGAGCCCTTCAATATACCTGTGTTAGTCTAGATAGCATCAAGCTCTGACTGGAATGCCTATTGAACGAACCTCGATTCTTGATCTCGACATCCTGACACGTTGTATATTGAGTCCGGGATATGTCATTTATTCCGTCTATGGATGCGCAAAAAAAATACAATTGGAGCTTGTAAGACACGTGGTCTTAAATGGCTTATTTGAATGCTATTACCAGCTGACTATAAGTGATATTCTAAAATGTTTTCATACTTTACAAAATGATGAATCAACAACACTATGCAGTTAAAGGATTTAACAAACACCCTATTAACCATTGGACTACAGAGCGAGTTTGACCTCTGATCTTCCTCCTCTGTGTTGTCACAATCACCAGGGATGAATGGAGCACAGATAACTGAGACATAGGTGTATTTGGTGCTGGCCACCAAACATCCATAACTAGTTTCTTACACAAAAGTAGGAAGTCTATACTGCAGACCTGTGTCAATATCCTGTGATGTCATACTGACATATCTCTGGTGCGGCAGCCGAGAATCAATTAATCAAATCAGAAATCCAGGACTATTTATGGTATTTATTTTCTATGTGTTAACTGTGATCTGTACTAGAATTTACTGCATGCTCTAACGGAATACTGTTGGGCCTTTATATTCTCTGAATGTCTTGTCTAGATGAGTAGTAAGGTTTCAACAGTATAATCTATACAGCACTACTGTTATCAGGGATCAAACACCAGCTTGGCATTTATGGGCCAGTTTCACAGACCCAGATTAAATTCTAGTTAGGTTATGAAATGTGGATTAATTAAATCTTGTCCTGGATGTATTGCATCTGCATTTGTGGACACAGCTCCTAGATATAAATATTATTCCTCTCTGATGAAGTGAAAATGCTGTGACAACCTTTTTGAATGTCTTTAAATTTGTTTGGGCACATTGGCCTTCCTCTGTACCCACAATGCATCTGGGGATTGAGTTTGCTGCATCTTGGCTTGAGATGCACTGGGATAACTGAATGAAACAATCGTCTCTTTAAAATAGCTATCCACTGATGTTATGATCCCTACTGGGTTGGATTGTTAGCCTTATAGTGAGGCTTACTTTAGCTCAAGGCAAGCTAGATGTTGGATTTGTTGTTTTGAGAAAATGTGAAATTCTTGTATGTCATGTGCTGCTGCTTACATTTTATACACACACTTCAGCTAAAATTATTTGGACTCTAGAGCAGCGTACAAAGCTGATTTCACAGCCTAGTTTTTTTTACTTTTTTGCAGTGGATAGTACTTGTACGTCTACTGATTCACATACATACAATGCCATGTATACAGAGATCAGCGCAGCACTAGGAAATGAGATCTGAACAACGCTGTTTGGATAGTAGGCTACTTGTTGATTGTGTTAGTGGGAAAATAAGTGTGAATAATGAAAAATAAGTGTGAAGGCCTTTTCATGTCGTAAAGAATAAAGTCTTTTCAAAGCGCTGAGTTTGTTATGGACTGAGAGTGGGCTAGTCACATTCTTTGTGGAATTCATTTCTATTTTTACTCTTCACTTTCTATTCAAAACCAAAAGTGACCCTCCATAACACATGTAGGCATTGCTCACATTTCTTAAAGCAAACCTTGTCTAACTTGCCAGCTATGCTTTGTTACTGCTACATTGACACTTGGATACAGTAGGCTATAGGCCTACATTTTAAACTATATAGAAAATGTAAAGATTGTTTACATTCCTTACTCCTTTCACTATGTCCAGTATGTTCATTAGAAACTGATGTTCTCTTTGCCCACTGTGTAATCACATATTTGTCACACGTGCCGAATACAACAGGTGTAGACCTGACCGAGAAATGTTTCTTTACAAGCCCTTAACAATGCAGTTAAGAACAATAAAAGAGCAACAATAAAATGAGGCTATATACAGGGGGTACTGGTACCAAGTCAATGTGCGGGGGGGGGTCATTTCATTGAACATTTGTTTCACCATCATTAGCGTTGTTGATCTGCAATATAGTAGTACCAGTTCTGGCCCAAAGGTAGAGGTGTACCACATTTACCTTTTGTATGTAGATGTTTCTGGGGGCATTTAATGGTCCTGAAATACTGCTCTGCTTGTCATGGCACATTTCACCCTCCAACTGTTACATAAAAATCAATCATAGATTAGCCTCTGAACTGGAAAGACAAGCTTTGATGGCTGGATCATGTATAATGGGAGTTAACCATTTCAATATACACACAGATTTACAGTATTTGCATTCACTTGACTGACTAGAGTCCTGTTAAAGAGCCCTTTGTGTAAGCATTTTGTGATGGCCCCTGACCAGAGAGAGAACGGACAGCTTTGTTTAAACTGGGTTTTATGTCAGTTATGTAACTTGATGTTCTAACTCTGTTTAGATAAATGACTGTCTGAATGAAACAGGGCTGCTCTTCTTGATAAAAGACAATGAAACATTCACAGGTGTTTATGAAAACAAAATACTTTTTTTTCAGGGGGGGACATATTTACTTCAGTAGGAAGGTTATTCATAAGGCACATAAAGATGCCATTGGGATTAGATGCATAAGGCACATTGTATTTTACATACAGAATGCCACAGATATACAGTATATCTTTAGATCTAGAGTGTTCTAACAAACCGCATAGATCTGGAAGGGGTTCTTACAAACCATGGCGTGGCTCTGGAAGGGGTTCTAACAAACCGTAGCATAGATCTGGAAGGGGTTCTAACAAACCGTGGCATAGATCTGGAAGGGGTTCTAACAAACCGTGGCGTAGATCTGGAAGGGGTTCTAACAAACCGTGGCGTAGATCTGGAAGGGGTTCTAACAAACCGTGGCGTAGATCTGGAAGGGGTTCTAACAAACCGTGGCGTAGATCTGGAAGGGGTTCTAACAAACCGTGTCGTAGATCTGGAAGGCGTTCTAACAAACCGTGTCGTAGATCTGGAAGGGGATCTAACAAACCGTGTCGTAGATCTGGAAGGGGTTCTAACAAACCATGGCATAGATCTGGAAGGGGTTCTAACAAACTGTGGCGTAGAGCTGGAAGGGATTCTAACAAACCATGTCGTAGATCTGGAAGGGGTTCTAACAAACCGTGGCGTAGATCTGGAAGGGGTTCTAACAAGCCGTGGCATAGATCTGGAAGGGGTTCTAACAAGCCGTGGCGTAGATCTGGAAGGGGTTCTAACAAGCCGTGGCGTAGATCTGGAAGGGGTTCTAACAAGCCGTGGCGTAGATCTGGAAGGGGTTCTAACAAACCGTGGCGTAGATCTGGAAGGTGTTCTAACAAACTGTGTCATAGATCTGGAAGGGGTTGTAACAAACTGTGTCGTAGATCTGGAAGGGGTTCTAACAAGCCGTGGCGTAGATCTGGAAGGGGTTGTAACAAACAGTGTCATAGATCTGGAAGGGGTTCTAACAAGCCGTGGCGTCTATCTAAGCGTTCGAACGAGCCTTGACATACAGTCAATCTTGAAAGTGAGGGGCGAAATCATAGTTCCCACTTTTCACTCTAGACTCAGCTCCACCCCCTCCAACGTGGAGAAACAGAACTTCTGGAATGAACTGATCAAAAACAGGAAGAGCTCCATCCTGGCCAGACCCTCCCCAAGCCACACAAGTTAACCTGGACAGACACACAGAGATGTGATGTGCTGGGGTTTTCAACTGATTCTCTGACAACACTGTATAGGAATCCCCTACCTGTGAAGGGTTAGGACCAGTACAGACTAGGTTTCTGGCTATGTTAGGATTACCTGCAGAGAAGGGCAAGAACGCTTCCCTCTGGACAAACTTGACGACCTGGTGCAGGAAGTGTCCTTGGTTGAAGGTGTCTGGTGTTTCCCTCTCCGTCTTGTCAAACAGCACCGAGGTCAGAACGTGCATCAACACTGTTCCCTGAGAACAACACAAACAATATCCTCTGCCCTTGCCTAAATTCAGTACAATGCAAAGAACATTCACCAACAGCGTCTACCGACATCCATTTATTGTGTCCCTTCACTAATGATCTCAAAGGATGTATGCTGTGTGAAAGGCCATACCTATTCACTGACAAAATCTTAGGCGCGACAGCACAAAATGAGACACAGAGACGTGACTTAAATAAAAAGAAGGAAACTGTATCGGGGGTTTTTCTTTCAACTCTCCCCCCGGGGCAGTACAAACAAAGACCAGGGTAATAGCTATCCCCCCCAAAAACAATCAGTTGGTACTAAACGCAAAACTAACAGCTTGATCCGAACATATAACAGGGAATCATGGTGTTGTGGAATTCGCTGTAACCTCACTCTGCCCCCCTCTGCCCCTTCAGTCTGGTCCTTAAGAGAGCACAAACACAATTAGTCAATTGACCTCAGGTGAGCATCAGTAGTGGCTGTACTGCAGCCCACCTCCAGGAGAGGGCGCAGACAGACCACTTGATCCGGCTGATCCCTCACACATCCCCCCTCAAGCCAGACCCAGGGGTGCTCGCGCCAGCTGGACCCACCAGGTCTCGGCGAGAAAGAGCATCCGCGTTACTGTGTAGTTTTCCGGGCATGTGAACCACCTCGAATGTAAACGGTGCAGTGCTAGGAACCACCTCGTTATCCAGCTATTGTTGTCCCTCTGTCCCGCCATCCACTTGAGGGGGGTGTGGTCAGTGACCAGATGGAAATTTCTCCCCAGGAGGTAGTACCTCAGATACCCTAATGCCCACTTAATCGCCAACCTCTCTCTCACCACCGTAGCATAGTTTTGCTCCCTTGGGGACAGCTTACGGCTGATATACACAACGAGGTGTTCCTCCTCCCCTCCACCTGCGACAACACTGCCCCTATCCCCGTGTCTGATGCGTCTGTGAATACAGTAAAAGGCATGTTAAAGTCTGGCATCCTGAAAACAGGGTTTGTGCATAGCACAGTCTTAAGTTCATTAAAAGCTTTTTCGGCCCTGTCGGTCCATACCACACGCACTGGTTCTGATTTTTGGGTAAGGTCGGTCAGTGGTGCTGCTATGGTGGAATAGTTCGGTATGAAGTGCCGAAAGTATCCTGTCAGGCCCATGAAGTCACGCACCGCCTTCTTGTTAGCGGGCCTAGGCCACTCCCGCACCGGCACCGCCTGTGTTTTCTCCTTCTGGGGTTTGATGAGGCCACTGCCAATAGTGTACCCCAAGTATTCAGCTTCGTTTAAGCCTAGGTGGCGTTTTCTTAGGATTGGCTGTAAGCCTGGCAGCCTCCAGGCTTGCCAACACAGCTCTTACCTTGTTTAGGTGGTCGCCCAAGTCCTCCATGTGTATGACGACATCGTCAATATAGGCTGCTGCGTAAGCCTGATGGGGTCTAAGCAGGGTATCCATCAGTTGTTGGAACGTTTCCGCCGCTCCATGTAGACCGAACGGCATACGGACGTATTGGAAAAGCCCCTCCGGCGTTAATTGTAATAATTGTGTCCTTCAAACTTTGCTTTCGTCAGAGAATCCTCCATTTGCAGCAATTACAGCCTTGCAGATCTTTGGCATTCTAGTTGTCAATTTGTTGAGGTAATCTGAAAAGATTTCACCCCATGCTTCCCGAAGCACCTCCCACAAATTGGATTGGATTGATGGGCACTTCTTACGTATCATACGGTCAAGCTGCTCCCACAACAGCTCAATAGGGTTGAGATCCGGTGACTGTGCTGGCCACTCCATTATAGACAGAATACCAGCTGCCTGCTTTTTCCATAAATAGTTATTGCATAGTTTGGAGCTGTGCTTTAGGTCATTGCCCTGTTGTAGGAGGAAATTGGCTCCAATTAAGCACCGTCCACAGGGTATGTCATGGCGTTGCAAAATGGAGTGATAGCCTTCCTTCTTCAAGATCCCTTTTACCCTGTACAAATCTCTCACTTTACCACAACCAAAGCACCCCCCGACCATCACATTGCCTCCACCATGCTTTACAGATGGCGTCAAGCACTCCTCCAGCATATTTGATTTTTTTCTGCGTCTCGCGAATGTTCTTCTTTGTGATCCGAACACCTCAAACTTAGGTTTGTCTGTCCATAATACTTTTTTTCCAATCTTCCTCTGTCCAGTGTATGTGTTCTTTTGCCCATCTTAATCTTTTATTTTTATTGGCCAGTCTGAGATATGTATTTTTCTTTGCAACTGCCTAGAAGGCCAGCATCCCAGAATCGCCTCTTCACTGTTGACATTGAGTGGTGATTTGCGGGTACTATTTAATAAGCTGCCAGTTGAGGAATTGTGAGGCGTCTATCTCTCAAACTAGACACTCTAATGTACTTGTCCTCTTGCTCAGTTGTGCACTGGGGCCTCGCACTCCTCTTTCTATTCCGGTTAGAGCCAGTTTGTGCAGTTCTGTGAAGGGAGTAGTACACAGCATTGTACGATATCTTCAGTTTCTTGGCAATTTCTCCCATGGAATAGCCTTCATTTCTCAGAACAAGAATAGACTGACTGAGTTTCAGAAGAAATTTCTTTGTTTCTGGCCATTTTGAGCCTTTAATCAAACCCACAAATGCTGATGCTCCAGATACGCCTCAACTAGTCTAAGGAAGGCCAGTTTTACTGCTTCTTTAATCAGAACAACAGTATTCAGCTGTGCTAACATAATTTCAAAAGAGTTTTCTAATGATGAATTAGCCTTTTAAAATGATAAACTTGGATTAGCTAACACAACGTACCATTGGAACGCAGGAGTGATGGTTGCTGTTAATGGGCCTCTGCACGCCTATGTTGATATCCCATTAAAAAACATCAAAAACAAGGACATTTCTAAGTGACCCCAAACTTTTGAACGGTAGTGTATATATAAAATGTAAAAAAGGCATGAAAACATATTGTGGCAGACAGTAGATGGAGCACTCCGATGAAGATGTCATGTTGACGTTGAAACATCAGTCACCTACTTATATTTCTCTGATGATAATGGAAAAAAGCCTGAGCGTAAGAAGTAAATCGCTGCTTGTGAGTGTTCCAACTCATCTGCCATGAATTTGTAGTTTTTTTAGTTTTTTCTTGGTAAACCCTTTTGCTGAAAATCCAGTAACTTTCTTTACAAATGTTTTATTTGATCCACAGAGGTCACTATCTCACCTTATATGTGTGGGTGTTTGTTGAGGATGACCAGGGCCAGAGCACAGTGGTGGAGGGGGTCTCAGTGCCGGCCAGGAAGAGCACCAGGTTGGCCTCCTGGAAACCATCCTCACTGGAGTGCTTGTGCTCTCAGCAGAGGGACCAGGGAGGAAGGAGGCCGGCATTCGAAACAAAATGTATAACAGTGTATGAACCACCAAGGGTGTGTGGATCCACTTCAGGACTGTAACTTGACTACCTGTCAAAATGATTACTCCTCTCATTTGTTTTTGAAACCACACACTAGATCTTCTCTCCATTCTACCATAGCCAAACAGTTTTCCATAGTAAGAGGGTGGACGAGCTGCTTACATTCTCTATCTCAGTGAGGAAGGTGTCAATGTAGTTTCTGGGGTTGCTGGTGTTCATGTCCTGCCTGTGTCTTTCCACGTCCTCCCTGATGAGTTCCTCCAGGGCCATATAGTAGCTGAACATGGTGTTGTGAGGACCTAGGAGATGCTCCATCAGTGCGGAGAACACGTCGTACAGCTAGAGTACACAGAGGGAACATGCCATGGTCTGTCAGTCAAAGCTAGATCCCTTGGGGGAGTTGTAATCATGCTTATTGCCACCAGGGTCATTACACTGAATTTAAATGGAATCAAGCCCAACCCAGTTAAGTAGTCATCAAGTCATTCATCTCCAGGTGTATTTCCTCCTCCAGTGAGTTCCTACCAAGCTCCACATGGTTCCTTCCAGCCAGATGGCCTCGTTCAAGTACATCAGCAGGATCTGGAAGTTGTGGTCTCTGTTGTCAAACCTCTTCCCAAACAATATCTGCCAGATGATATTGGACACGGCATTTGTTGAACATGGATGCAGGGTAGAAGGCTCCGCCTGAGAAAAGAAAGGGAGGGGATTGACCTGTTTGGTAAATCAGTCTTGTGACATCACACATAGATCAGTGCCTCTGCACCTCTTCCCTCTCTTCTGTACCTGTCTCATTCCTCTCCCCTTGTTTCCCTTTTGCTCTCTCCTCCCTACTTCTCTACATCTCATCCTGTAGGAAGCACATCTCCTCACAGATGACCCCCTCCATGGACTTCTTCCCCAGGCCAAAGGTTTTCAGGGTGAACAGGGTCGAACCTTCTCTGCTTCTTCCATGGCAGGCCGTTACTCACGAATAGACCTGTAGAGAGGGGGGCATGATGTGACCGACATGGTTTAAACTCCACAAGACTGTCTTGCTAAGCTTAAGTTTATTCATAACCCACTGGGCACAAACTGGTTTAATCAACGTTATTTCAACATAATTTGTCAACGTATTGTGACGTGGAATCTACATAAAAAATGCATTGGATTTGAAAAATGTCATGAACATAAACTGTTGTTTTGAGGTTGGAATTTCAACCACAGGATTGTCATCATTGTAACCAATTTTCAACATAGACAAATCTTGTTTAAAATAGGTTGAATTTGTACCTTTGAAACGTCAGATCTTCAATGTTATGTCCACTATTAGAATAAAACAATAGGCTATGCAGCACCTCCTACTGGAGAGTTGATTTATCTACAGCTATTATTATGGCCTCCCATCCAGGGTTTTAACCAAGCCCAGATCTGATTAGAACCACTGACTACTACCAATGTGCTATTGTGAGAATGATTATTGAGCGATCTCTTAATAACTAAATATAGTCACTGTTTCTATCGAGGGGTAAATGTTACTATTTAGGCCTACAGTATAAAGCATTTGCAAAGTCATCAACAGCTATTGTTTCAATTCAATCTAGGGTTCAACTAAAAACATACAAAACAAATTGCCTAGGGTTTCAAGCTTCGGTTGATTTCAAATGTAATCTTCAAGTTAATCATTCATATGTTGGATTCACTCCTCAATCACAAGCAAAAATCTAAGTCAAAGAATAGGACTAAATCAAATCAAACTTTATTTAAAAGGCACTTAAAGATTGATTAGATTAGATTTAGTCCTATTCTTAGATTCTTGGTTGAGATGGAGATGTGATTCCAAAATAATAATTATTACTTTGTAGACAAACTGGATATTGAATTGTGTTTGGTTGTCAACGCAACCAAATATCAACATCTGAAGGAGATGTATCTTCTGCTTGGATTGTTCCATCTATACCACTGACTTGGTCTGGCTTTAATTCTAGTTTCGATACAAATGAATCATTGAAATCTAAGTTAAAGAATCAAATCAAACTATAAATGCACTTTACATAAAGTTTCATTTGATTTAGTCATATTTTTTTTCAAGTTTGATTCTTGGTTGAGATGAAGACGTGAATCCAACATGTCAATTATTCAATTGTAGATGAAAAGGAAATAAAGGCAGACTAAGTCAGTAGCACAAAAGATATCTCCTTCGAATGTTGATATTTGGTTGCGTTGACAATCAAACACAATTAAATATCCAGTTTGTCTACAACCAAAAATCTAAGAACAGGACTAAATTTAATCGAATCAAACTTGAAATGCACTTTAAACAAAGTTCAATATCACTTTTGCAATACAATAAATAGCCTATTAACTTGTCGACAAGTTAACAAATTATATATAGGATTCACGTCTCCAATTAAACCAAAAATAAAAGTTCAAGAATAGGATTAAGCCAGTAGCTCAGATGAAAAAATACAAGCATTAGATATCCTTTAAATGTTGATATTTGGTTGCGTTGTCAACCAAACACAATTCAATATTATTTTTGTAATACAATAAATAGCCTAAAGTTAAGGCTATCTTACAAACTACACTGAACCAAAATATAAACGCAACATGCAACAATTTCTAAGATTTTACTGAGTTACAGTTCATATAAGGACATCAGTCAATTGAAAGAAATAATTTTGGCCCTAATTTATGGATTTCACCTGACTGTGAATACAGATATGCATCTGTTGGTCACAGATGCCACCATTTGCCTCATGCAGTGCTACACATCTCCTTTGCATAGAGTTGATCAGGCTGTTGATTGTGGCCTGTAGATAGTTGTCCCGCTCCACTTAAATGGCTGTGGGAAGTGGCTGGCTATTGGCGGAAACTGGAACACACTGTCTTACATGTTGATCCAGAGCATCTAAAACATGCTCAATGGGCGACATCATGGTGAGTATGCAGGTCATGGAAGAACTGGGACATTTTCAGCTTCCAGGAACTGTGTACAGACTCTTGCAACATGGGGCAGTGCATTATCATACTGAAACATGAGGTGATGGCGGTGGATGAATGGCACGACAATGGGCCTCAGGATCTCGTCACGGTATCTCTGTGCATTTAAATTGCCATCAATAAAATGCAATCGTGTTCATTGTCCGTGGCATCTGCCTGCCCATACTATAACACCACCGCCACCACGGGGGCACTGGTCACAAGGTAATCCAGTAATTGTAGTAAACAGTGCCACACTCAGGCAGAAAACTGAATGTTCTATTCTCAGAAAGGCCCATCTTTTCAAAGAAAACCTACTTTAATTATATCTATATTTGAGAAAAATAAGTAGATTTGTTGTGATCACAAGAAAATCCAAATAATTAAGTTAATAGATGACATTCAGTGCTATAAACCTGTCTCCAATATGATCGCATAGTTTACACAGACCCGTCGCTGACTTTCGTGTGAAAAGGCATCCCATGGTCTGTTTTGTCAACGAGCTCAATGTACAGTGTGTTCGGAAAGTATTCAGACCCCTTGGACTTTTTAACATTTTGTTATGCCTTATTTTAAAATGGATTAAATAAATAAAAATGATAATCTATTCACAATACCCCAGAATGACAAAGTGAGAACATCTTTTTAGAAATGTTTGCAAATGTATTCAAAATAAAAACAGAAATACCTTATTTACATAAGTATTCAGACCCTTTGCTATGAGACTTGAAATGGAGCTCATGTGCATCCTGTTTCCATTGGTCACCCTTGAGATGTTTCTACAACTTTATTGGAGTCCACCTGTGGTAAATTCAATTGACTGGACATGATTTGAAAAGGCACACACCTGTCTATATAAGGTCCCACAGTTGGCAGTGCATGTCAGATCAAAAACCAAGCCATGAGGTCAAAGGAATTGTCTGAGACAGGATTGTGTCGAGGCACAGATCTGGGGAAGGGTACCAAAACATTTCTGCAGCATTGTAGGTCCCCAAGAACACAGTGGCCTCAATCATTATTAAATGGAAGAAGTTTGGGACCACCAACACTGAGCAATCAGGAGAGAAGGGCCTTGGTCAGGAAGGTGACCAAGAACCCGATGGTCACTCTGACAGAAATATGGGACCACCAACACTCTTCCTAGAGCTGGCAGCTCTGTGAAACTGAGCAATCAGGGGAGAAGGGCCTTGGTCAGGAAGGTGACCAAGAACCCGATGGTTCCTCTGTGGAGATGGCAGAACCTTCCAGAAGGACAACCATCTCTGCAGCACTCCACCAATCAGTCCTTTATGGTAGAGTGGCCAGACTGAAGCCACTCCTCAGTAAAAGGCACATGACAGCCCGCTTGGAGTTGCCAAAAGGCACCTAAAAGACTCTCAGTCCATGAGAAACAAGATTCTCTGGTTTGAATGTCAATCGTCACGTCTGGAGGAAACCTGGCACATCCCTACAGTGAAGCATGGTGGTGGCAGCTTCATGCTGTGGGGATATTTTTCAGCGGCAGGAACTGGGAGACTAGTTAGGATCTAGGGAAAGATGAACGGAACAAAGTACAGAGAGATCCTTGATGAAAACCTGCTTCAGAGCACTCAGGACCTCAGACTGGGGCGAAGGTTCAACTTCCAACAGAACAATGACTAAGCACACATCCAAGACAATGCAGGAGTGGCTTTGGGACAAGTCTCTGAATGTCCTCAAATGGCCCAGCTAGAGCCCAGACTTGAACCCGATTGAACATCTCTGGAGAGACCTGAAAATAGCTTTGCAGCGACGCTCCCCATTCACCCTGACAGAGCTAGAGAGGATCTGCAGAGAAGAATGGGAGAAACTCGCAAAATACAGGTGTGCCAGGCTTGTGGTGCCATACCCAAGAAGACTCGAGGCTGTAATCCCTGCCAAAGGTGCTTCAACAAAGTGCTGAGTAAAGGGTTTGAATACTCACTCTTCTCATGTGATATTTCGGTGGTTTATTAAAACATTTGAAAACATCTAAAAACCTGTTTTTGCTTTGTCATTATGGAGTATTGTGTGTAGATTCATTAAATCCATTTTAGAAAAAGGCTTTGTATTTCAAACACTGGTGGTAACCAGATCAAATCAAATCAAATGTATTTATATAGCCCTACTTACATCAGCTGATATCTCAAAGTGCTGTACAGAAACCCAGCCTATAACCCCAAACAGCAAGCAATGCAGGTGTAGAAGATCGATGGCTAGGAAAAATTCCCTAGAAAGGCCAAAACCTAGGAAGAAAACTAGAGAGGAACCAGGCTATGAGGGGTGGCCAGTCCTCTTCTGGCTGTGCCGGGTGGAGATTATAACAGAACATGGCCAAGATGTTCAAATGTTCATAAATGACCAGCACGGTCAAATAATAATAATCACAGTAGTTGTCGAGGATGCAACAGGTCAGCACCTCAGGAGTAAATGTCAGTTGGCTTTTCATAGCCGATCATTGAGAGTATCTCTACCGTACCTGCTGTCTCTAGAGAGTTGAAAACAGCAGGTCTGGGACAGGTAGCACGTCCAGTGAACAGGTCAGGGTTCCATAGCCGCAGGCAGAACAGTTGAAACTGGAGCAGCAGCATGGCCAGGTGGACTGGGGACAGCAAGGAGTCATCATGCCAAGTAGTCCTGAGGCATGGTCCTAGGACTCAGGTCCCCCGAGAGAGAGAAAGAGAATTAGAGAGAGCATACTTAAATTCACACAGGACACTGGAGAAATACTCCAGATATAACAGACTGACCCTAGCCCCCCGACACATAAACTACTGCAGCATAAATACTGGAGGCTGAGACAGGACGGGTCAGGAGACACTGTGGCCCCATCCGATGATACCCCCGGACAGGGCCAAACAAGCAGGATATAAGCCCACCCACTTTGCCAAAGCACAGCCCCCACACCACTAGAGGGATATCTTTAACCACCAACTTACCATCCTGAGACAAGACCAAGTATAGCCCACAAAGATCTCCGCCACGGAACAACCCAAGGGGGAGCGCCAACCCAGACAGGAAGACAACGTCAGTGACTCAACCCACTCAAGTGACGCACCGCTCCTAGGGACGGCATGGAAGAGCACCAGTAAGCCAGTGACTTGGCCCCTGTAATAGGGTTAGAAGCAGAGAATTCCAGGGGAGAGAGGGGAACTGGCTAGGCAGAGACAGCAAGGGCAGTTCGGTGCTCCAGTGCCTTTCCGTTCACCTTTACACTCCCGGGCCAGACTACACTCAATCATAGGACCTACTGAAGAGATGAGTCTTCAATAAAGACTTAAAGGTTGAGACCGAGTCTGCGTCTCTCACATGGGTAGCCAGACCATTCCATAAAAATGGAGCTCTATAGGAGAAAGCCCTGCCTCCAGCTGTTTGCTTAGAAATTCTAGGGACAATAAGGAGTATGGCAGGACCAAATCGTAAAGATAGGAAGGAGCAAGCCCATGTAATGCTTTGTAGGTTAGCAGTAAAACCTTGAAATCAGCCCTTGCCTTAACAGGAAGCCAGTGTAGGGAGGCTAGCACTGGAGTAATATGATCAAATTATTTGGTTATAGTCAGGATTCTAGCAGCCGTATTTAGCACTAACTGAAGTTTATTTAGTGCTTTATCCGGGTAGCCGGTAAGTAGAGCATTGCAGTAGTCTAACCTAGAAGTAACAAAAGCATGGATTCATCTTTCTGCATCAATTTTGGACAGAACATTTCTGACCATTGCAATGTTACGCAGACAGAAAAAAAGCTGTCCTTGAAACAATCTTGATATGTTCGTCAAAAGAGAGATCAGGTTCCAGAGTAACGCCGAGGTCCTTCACAGTTTTATTTGAGACGGCTCTACAACCATCAAGATTAATTGTCAGATTCAACAGAAGATCTCTTTGTTTCTTGGGACCTAGAACAAGCATCTCTGTTTTGCCCGAGTTTAAAAGTAGAAAGATGATCCCAATAAATTAGGCAGCCTCGTAAACTACGCCCCCCTCTGGTATGTTCTATTGCGAACTGTCTGGGACTCATTGTTTCCCTGTTAACTACTCAAAGATATTTAACTTATTAAGTCAAAGATGTAATTAACTGCAATAAACTGGTCTCAAATGTATTTGCATAACTAGGCTACGCAGAACCACGGTGTACCCATTGAGTATTTTCTCGGTTTGTGCACAGGGCACAGAGTCATCTAGAATGTTATTGTATGCTGTAGCATTAAGATTTCCCTTCACGTGAACTAAGGGCCCTAGCTCGAACCATGAAAAACAGCCCCAGACCATTATTCCTCCTCCTGACAGATGGTGAAGCATGATTCATCACTTTAGAGCATGTTTCCACTGCTCCAGAGTCCAATGGCGGCTAGGTTTACACCACTCCAGCCGACGCTTGGCATTGTGCATGGTGATCTTAGGCTTGTGTGCAGCTGCTCGACCATAAAAATGTATTTCATTAAGCTCCCAGCAAACAGTTATTGTGCTGAAGTTGCTTCCACAGGTAGTTTGGAATTCAGCAGACTATTTTTAAGCGCTATGCCCTTCAGCACTCAGAGGTCCCGTTCTGTGAACTTGTGTGTCCAGACGTTGTTGCTCCTAGATGTTTCCACTTCACAATAACAGCTCTTACAGTTGACCGGGGCAGCTCTAGCAGGGCAGATATTTGATGAACTGACTTGTTGGAAAGGTGGCATCCTATGACAGTGCCACATTGGAAGTCACTGAGCTCTAAGGCCATTCTACTGCCAGTGTTTTTCTAGGCTGATTGCATGGCTGTGTGCTCGATTTTATACACCTGTCAGCAACGGGTGTAGCTGAAATAGCCAAATCCACACATTTTAAGGGGTGTCCACATACTTTTGTATTTACAGTATAGTGCTCATATCGCTGTATTCCAATGGAATATCTCACCACACTGGCATTGTGGCAGGACGCACTCAGAACGCACAAAGCCATCATAGTATTTTGAACGGATTCTTTCATTTTCCTGCCAAAGAGAGGAGTCACAAAAAGCAGAAATAGAGATAAAATGAATCACTAACCTTTGACGATCTTCATCAGATGGCACTCATAGAACTTCATGTTACACAATACATGTATGTTTTGTTCGATAAAGTTCATATTTATATCCAAAAATCTCAGTTTACATTGGCACGTTATGTTCAGTAATGTTGTGCCTCGAAAATATCCGGCAAATTTGCAGAGAACCACATCCATTTACAGAAATACTCATCATAAACTTTGATAAAAGATACAAGTGTTATGCACATAATTATAGATATACTTCTCCTTAATGCAACCACTGTGTCAGATTTCAAAAAAGCTTTACGGAAAAATCAAACCATGCAATAATCTGAGTACAGCGCTCAGACACAAAAACAAGCCATACAGATACCTGCCATGTTGTGGAGTCAGTAAAACTCCGAAATAGTGTTATAAATATTCACTTACCTTTAATGATCTTCATCAGAATGCACTCCCAGGAATCCCAGTTCCACAATAAATGTATGTTTTGTTCGATAAAGTCCATAATTTATGTCCAAATACCTCCTTTTGTTAGCGCGTTTAGTTCACAAATCCAAACTCACGAGGCGCGGATAAGTCCAGGCGAAAGTCCAGGCGAAGGGTTCAAAAAGTTATATTACAGTTCGTAGAAACATGTCAAACGATGTATAGAATCAATCTTTAGGATGTTTTTAACATAAATCTTCAATAATGTTCAATCCGGAGAATTCCTTTGTCTTTAGAAATGCAATGGAACTCAGGTTGCTCTCACGGGCGTACGCGTGATCAGCTCATGGCATTCTGCCAGACATCTGGTTGAAACAGCTCTCATTCTCTCCCCCTCCCCCGCCTCAAACAAGGTTCTAAAGACTGTTGACATCTAGTGGAAGCCTTAGGAAGTGCAATAGGACCCCATAGACACTGTATATTTGATAGGCAATGAGTTGAAAAACTACAAACCTCAGATGTCCCACTTCCTGGTTGGATTTTTCTCATGTTTTCGCCTGCCATATCTGTTATACTCACAGACATCATACAAACAGTTTTAGAAACGTCAGAGTGTTTTCTATCCAAATCTACTAATATGCATATATTAGCTTCTAGGCCTGAGTAGCAGGCAGTTTACTCTGGGAACGCTTTTCATCCGAACGTGAAAATGCTGCCCCCTATCCCAAACAGGTTTTAAGCAGCAGAGGAGAAACAAGATGCACTGGTAACATGTCACCATGAGTGACATGCTCTCCTACATTTCCCTGGTGATATACATGGGACTGGCAAAGGTATCAAGACTAGTTGACTAGTGAAAACTGTTTCTTGGCCATCAACTGTACACTTCACATGAGTGACCCACAAAAGGATGAGGAGAATGACAATAAGAAGAGGACTGCAGGGTATGATCCTCTCACAAGAGTCAAGCCCATTTACATTTATAATTTATATCTGTTTTCCAAATATTTCTTGCAAATAGTTCTTCTTAATGTGGGACCAATACCATTTAGGCTTATTCAATGTGTAATAGCAGTGGAATTACCCCATTCTGACAATTTGGAGAGGTTGAAAGGACACTTGGGTGCACCCTTTCCATATTATGTCTATATTTGATAAGCTACCCAGGAAAGGGCGGAAAACAGCCCATATTAATATATATAGCCTTGGAAATAAGGTTCATGAAATCAATAACTTGCTAACATCAGATAACCTGTTATTAGCAATTTCTGAGACTCAGATAATTAATTTGATGATACAGCAGTGGCAATACAAGGTTATAACATCTACAGAAGAGACAGAAATGCTTATGGAGGAGGTGTTGCTGTATACACTACCATTCAAATGTTTGGGGTCACTTAGAAATATCCTTGTTTTTGAAAGAAAAGCTAATTTTTTGTCCATTAAAATAGCATCAAATTGATCAGTAAAACAGTGTAGACATTGTTAATTTTGTGAATGACTATTGTAGCTGGAAATGGCAGATTTTTTATGGAATATCTACATAGGCGCGCCGAGGCCCATTATCAGCAACCATCACTCCTGTGTTCCAATGGCACGTTGTGTTAGCTAATCCAAGTTTATAATTTTAAAAGGCTAATATTGATCATTAGAAAGCCCTTTTGCAATTATGTTAGCACAGCTGAAAACTGTTGTCCTGATTAAAGAATCAATAAAACTGTCCTTCTTTAGACTAGTTGAGTATCTGGAGCATCAGCATTTGTGGGTTCGATTACAGGCTCAAAATGGCCAGAAACAAAGAACTTTCTTCTGAAACCTGTCAGTCTATTCTTGTTCTGAGAAATGAAGGCTGTTCCATGGGAGAAATTGCAAAGAAACTGAAGATCTCGTACAATGCTGTGTACTACTCCCTTCTTAGAACAGCGCATACGGGCTCTAACCAGAATAGAACTGAGCAAGAGGACAAGTGCATTAGAGTGTCTAGTTTGAGAAACAGATGCCTCACAAGTCCTCAACTGGCAGCTTCATTAAATAGTCCCCACAAACACTAGTCTCAACATCAACAGTGAAGAGGCGACTCCGGGATGCTGGCCTGCTAGGCAGAGTTGCAAAGAAAAAAACTTATCTCAGACTGGCCAATAAAAAGAAAATATTAAGATGGGCAAAAGAACACAAACACTAGACAGAGGAACTCTGCCTAGAAGGCCAGCATCCCGGAGACGCCTCTTCACTGTTGACATTGAGACTGCAATGTAGCAGCCATATAGCAAAGTTGCCACATTATGACTAACTGTACAAATCATCCATGGCTTTTGGTAGCTATTGTTAGGTTTGTGCTAATGTTAGCCTTGAGCGCTGAATGTCACAAAAGTTTAGGGATAACAAGTATAATTCACTTGATACATGGAGGGACTGTTGTTAATGCTGTAGGTAATGTCTATCACCTTGGGTACGAAGTATCCCCCCAGTGTTGCGTCTTTGCTTGCCATCTTGGGGAAACCCAGCGGCACAATGTTGCCCATCCTCTGTGTCTCATGGATGACTAGCATAAAAGGGTGGCAACGGTCTTCATCCCAGCCTCGATCAGGTCCAGGGTACATACCATTAGGGTCTCTGTATTGAACACTGACAGACTGAGTTTCAGAATCCACACAGAGCCAACCAAAGAGGGGGAAGTCTGTCATATATGAAAATCAGTGCTCTCCCTTTCCATTACAAAGACATGGTTCCCACACCCTGCTGAACACGGGGTTTCGATTAGTTTCAAATACCACCGACACCAACATCTTCACATTATAAAATGACTCCACTGACAACTATAGGGCAAAATGTCAGAAACGTCATCACTTATAACCTTTTTAATCTGAACATGGACTGTTTGAAGAGTTTTATCTCAAGTTTTTTGTGATCTGCTCTGGTTGGATTTCCCCTCCAGCCCTTTGATGATGGAGATGGAAACTGACTGGGGTAAAGAAATCAGAAATCTAGAGCAACACGACCAAGCTTCCAGCTCTCACACTCTTACACTTTTCATTCACACTCTTCTCAACACACACATGCTCGTCACAATGGAAGAGGCACATGTATAGCTTCCTAATCAATATCTGTTATATTTGGAAGCCTCACACACACACACACACACACACACACACACACACACACACACACACACACACACACACACACACACACACACACACACACACACACACACACACACACACACACACACACACACACACACACACACACACACACACACACGTATACTGTAGTAATTACATTTTCGATATGGTCTTTATAGAATGCATTTGGGACACCATGTGTGGAGTATGCACCTCTGATGAGGAGATGGGACTGTGAGTAGTGCATTGGATTTAACTTGACCGGCATGCAGGGTTGGTGGGGTTTTCACTTTTCAATTGATTCCATTGTAGCAAACAAACTAGATCAAAGATACCATTAAACACACCATAAAATTGCATAACATGGCAGCACTTAATTATTGCAGCCATACCAACAATGATATGCAGAAATGTAGTCTACTTTGTAATCTGCTAACAACACATTTAGTGAAAACAGGTATTGAGGACACCGACCTCTGAGTTAGCTGAGTAAACAGAACCGCTGTGGTTCCTTAAGTGGGGCAAAGTAACATACAAAGTTTCTCATAAAATACCTCAGATCTAGGTCATTGCCTCCTTTAAAGAAGTTTCAACACCAAGTATAAGAACAAAGATGACAAAAACATCTTGCAAACAAGTCGTCAGTACATTACGGTTTAGTAATACCTGGAATATGCTGAATGTTAATTTTTATTTGACTATTTGACATAATCCACAGATGTGTTATCAGTCCTCTTCAAAGTAGGGATGTGGAGACTTTAACATGCTGGTGAGTAACAGTCATCCAAATTTCTTTATCTTGACATTATACCGATACAAAAAACTAGAGAGATCTGGGCAAATAGAAGACTGAAGGAGGTAGACAGACGAAGTGTCATTGTATTACTATTTCAACATGTTGCTTTCTTATTATGTACTTCATGACTTATCCTAAGGTGACTTTAAGAATGTGTTAGGATTTATGTTCTAAAATCATGTGCATACAAAGTTCAAGTTTAAAAAGGTCACATACCTCATGTGTGCAGTTCATGTGCAAATAAAGTTGAAGTCTGAAATTTACATACACCTTAGCCAAATACATTTCAACTCAGTTTTTCACAATTCCTGACATTTAATCAGAGTAAAAATTCCCTGTCTTATGTCTGTCAGGATCACCACTTTATTTTAAGAATGTGAAATGTCAGAATAATAGTAGAGAGAATGATTTATTTCAGCTTTTATTTATTTCATCACATTCCCAGTGGGTCAGAAGTTTACATACACTCAATTAGTATTTGCTAGCATTGCCTTTAAATTGTTTAACTTGGGTCAAACGTTTCGGGTAGCCTTCCACAAGCTTCCCACAATAAGTTGGGTGAAGTTTGGCCCATTCCTCCTGACAGAGCTGGTGTAACTGAGTCAGGTTTGTAGGCCACCTTGCTCGCACACACTTTTTCAGTTCTGACCACACATTTTCTATAGGATTGAGGTCTTTGTGATGGCCACTCCAATAGCTCCAATACCTTGACTTTGTTGTCCTTAAGCCATTTTTTTTGTCCTTAAGCCACTCCAGCATCTTCACAAGGTCCTTCACTGTTCTTCAGGGATTGATTTGGAATTGTGATACAGTGAATTATAAGTGAAATAATCTGTCTGTAAACAATGCATAAAGTAGATGTCCTAACCGACTTGCCAAAACTATAGTTTGTTAACAAGAAATTTGTGGAGTGGTTGAAAACTAGGTTTAATGACTCCAACCTCAGTGTATGTAAACTTCCGACTTCAACTGTATATATCTGTCATGTATCCTAGTCCACTCACTTAGCTATCACAATTTCAACTGCCTCTACTTCGGTTAATTCATGTTATCTACTGTATACAGACATTTCTAACAGGAAGAGCATGGCCAGATCTTGTCTCTCTCTTGGCAAAAACATAACTAGTGCTAAAATTAGCTCAAACATATCAACCAATATGTTCAGTACTCAAAATGTCATTGCTCTTATTAATGACATATAATTATGGCATTGAGATCAGGTTGGTTATTTTTGATATATGAGGCTACAGTTGTGTGTGGCCAATTTGATCTATCATCACAATCAAGATCAAATGTTCAGCTGAAAAGGATTTGTGCTAATGTGTCTGTAGACACGGAGAGCCAGAGAACAGGTGAGATGAGTCTCTTCAGAACCATTTGGAAGACTACCGTCATATTTCTCTTATACAGATGTAAGTGATTCCTGTATTTTTGTAATATGCAAATAAATAATGTTGTGCATTACATTTTACATTCCAATAAATGTTTAGTTTAACATTGTTTAGTATTGCTTAACATTCCAGAGTTGGTTCATTCCTCTCTAGAGAGAACTGCCTGTGACATCACAATGCAGTGCATTCGGAAAGTATTCAGACCCCTTGTATTTTTCCACATTTTGTTACATTACAGCTTTATTCTAAAGTGATTAAATTGTTTCCCCCCCTCATTAATCTACACAAAATACCCCATAATGAAAAAACATGTTTGAAATGTTTTGCTAATTTAAAAAACAACAACTGACATATCATATTTACATAAGTATTCAGACCCTTTTACTCAGCACTTTGTTAAAGCACTTTTGCCAGCGATTACAGCCTTGAGTCTTCTTGGGTACAAGCTTGGCACACCTGATTTGGGGAATTCTCCCATTCTTCTCTGCAGATCCTCTCAAGCTCTGTCAGGTTGGATGGGGAGCGTCGCTGCACAGCTATTTTCAGGTCTCTCCAGAGATGTTTGATCGGGTTCAAGTCCGTGCTCTGGCTGGGCCACTCAAGGACATTCAGAGACTTGTCCTGAAGCCACTCCTGCGTTGTCTTGGCTGTGTGCTTAGGGTCATTGTCCTGTTGGAAGTTGAACCTTCACGCCAGTCTGAGGTCCTGAGCACTCTAGAGCAGGTGTTCATCAAGGATCTCTCCGTACTTTGCTCCATTCATCTTTCCCTCGATCCTAACCAGTCTCCCAGTCCCTGCCGCTGAAAAACATGCCCACAGCATGATGCTGCCACCACCATGCTTCACCGTAGGAGCGGTGCATTCAGGCCAAAGAGTTCAATCTTGATTTCGTCAGACCATTGAATCTTGTTTCTCATGGTCTGAGAGTCCTTTAGGTGCCTTTTGGCAACTCCAAGCGGGCTGTTATGTGCCCTTTACTAAGGAGTGGCTTCAGTCTGGACACTCTACCATAGAGGCCTGATTGGTGGAGTGCTGCACAGATGGTTGTCCTTCTGGAATGTTCTCCCATTTCCACAGAGGAGCTCTGTAAGAGTGACCATTCAGTTATTGGTCACCTCCCTGACCAAGGCCCTTCTCCTCCGATTGCTCAGTTTGGCTGAGCGGTCAGCTCTAGGAAGAGTGTTGGTGGCTTGGATTTTGCTCTGAAATGCACTGTCAACTGTGGAACCTTATGTAGACAGGTGTGTGCTCAATGTTGAGTCTCATAGCAAAGGGTCTGAATACTTATGTAAAAAAGAAATTTGGGGGGTATTGTGTGTAGATTGATGAGGATAAAATAATATTTAATACATTTTAGGATAAGGCTGTAACTTAACAAAATGTGGAAAAATCAAGGGGTCTGAATACTTTCCGAATGCACTGTATGTAACATGTTGTGTTTGTGGACAGGTACATTCCAGGTTCCAGCCAACCCCTTAGGTCCGAGAATGGGTATCATCTGTCAGGGGTCTGTGACTGTAGAACCTGGGCCACTCTTTCGCATGGGTTCCAACCTTACAGTGTACTGCACAACCACAAAGCCCAACTGTGGCCAGAGGTCTGTCTGTCGGTCGATCGGTCGGTAGATAGATAGATAGATAGATAGGTGTCAATCGGTTAGTGTTTGTCTGCCTGCCTGCCTATATGTTTGTATATAGAGAGGAAGGAGAGTGGCATAATGAAGAGAAGGGAACAGAGAGAGACGTTTTGTAGTATTGAAACCTCTTTGTGTTGTCAGTTTATCTGTGGAACTGAATGGGCAGGACCAGACGGCACTAGAGATCTTGAACTGTTCCACTGTCCGGCTGAGACTGACTAACCTCCGCACACCAAACTCCATTCTGGTCTGTAGGCTGCGACAAACAGACGGACGCATACAGACTGTTTGTGGGCTAGACCTTCACACTGGATGTACGTCTACTGTCTTTAGATTCTGGATGTTATCTTTGCAGTGTTGTTTCCTCTCTGGCTGGTTGTTGTTGCAGCAAATTAGCATTAGTTCTCACTTGACCAATTCTGGACTCTTATGAAATAGTAAAAAAAATTATTTTAGATGTTATTCAGAGCAATTGCTAGACCATGTAAGGGTGTGCTGTATACTATTGCTCTACTTCCCTGCAGACTCTCCTGATGAGCCCAGTGGTATAGCCTGCCAGGCTTCCAGGGACTCAGAGGAGATCACCTGTAGCTGGAGCAGAGGACGGGAAACACACCTGGTCACAACCTACAATGTCTCAGTCAGGAGGTGAGCTGGGTGATGAGCCCTGTAGTGTGGTAAAGTCTGCTCACTGTATTTTCCTCCACCTTGGGCTAGGGTTACCACATCAGAAATATATTGTGAATAGATGTGTAGCTACACTCTTAGACAAAAGGGTTCCAAAAGGGTTATTCAGCTGTCCCCATAGGATAACCCTTTTTGGTTCCAGGTAAGAAACCTTTTTGGTTCCAGGTAGAACCCTCTGAGGAAAGAATTCTACATTGAACCCAAAACGGTTCTACTTGGAACCATAAGGGTTCAAGCTGGAATCAACACGGGTTCTTCAAATAATTATCTTATGGGGACAGCCGAAGAAACTTTTTAGGTTCTAGATAGCACCTTTTTTTCTAACAGTGTAGTATACACACAATCAACCTTTTATATACGTGGCTTGAGCACTTAAACAGAATAATTAACAGATTCAAGGCAAGGAAAGCTTTTCCCCATTTGTCCTTCTCTGGAAAAGTAATGTGACTTGCTTATCCACAGTGTGAACAGAGCCCAGGTGTTTAACCGTGGGATCCAGGGTACTGGTGTGTTCAGTATTCCACGGTTGGAGCTGGATGAGAATGAACAGTTCCAGCTGAGTATAAGAGCTCACAACCACCTGGGAACATCACTGTCCCAACCCTTCAACTTCTCTGTCAATGATGTAGGTAAGTTCATGTCTCTGAATACATACATACATACATACATACATACATACATACATACATACATACATACATACATACATACATACATACATACATACATACATACATACATACATACATACATACAGTGCCTTGCGAAAGTATTCGGCCCCCTTGAACCTTGCAACCTTTTGCCACATTTCAGGCTTCAAACAAAGATATAAAACGGCATTTTTTTGTGAAGAATCAACAACAAGTGGGACACAATCATGAAGTGGAACGACATTTATTGAATATTTCAAACTTTTTTAACAAATCAAAAACGGAAAAATTGGGCGTGCAAAATTATTCAGCCCCCTTAAGTTAATACTTTGTAGCGCCACCTTTTGCTGCGATTACAGCTGTGGCAAAAGTGGCAAAAGGTCGTGGAAATGTGGCAAAAGGTCGCAAAGTTCAAGGGGGCCGAATACTTTCGCAAGGCACTGTACATACATACATACATACATACATACATACATACATACATACATACATACATACATACATACATACATACATACATACATACATACATACATACATACATACATACATACACACACACACACACACACACACACACACACACACACACACACACACACACACACACACACACACACACACACACACACACACACACATACACACACACATACACACAAGTTTTTTTATATCTTCATATATTTTGTTACCATAAAGGATGTGCACACGCCACTACCACCAAATCGCATCTCACTCTGGTGCTGGGAATAAAACAAAGAAAAATCCATTTAAAAAATCCTTGTAAATACAGTGCCTTGCGAAAGTATTCGGCCCCCTTGAACTTTGCGACCTTTTGCCACATTTCAGGCTTCAAACATAAAGATATAAAACTGTATTTTTTTGTGAAGAATCAACAACAAGTGGGACACAATCATGAAGTGGAACGACATTTATTGGATATTTCAAACTTTTTTAACAAATCAAAAACTGAAAAATTGGGCGTGCAAAATTATTCAGCCCCCTTAAGTTAATACTTTGTAGCGCCACCTTTTGCTGCGATTACAGCTGTAAGTCGCTTGGGGTATGTCTCTATCAGTTTTGCACATCGAGAGACTCAAATATTTTCCCATTCCTCCTTGCAAAACAGCTCGAGCTCAGTGAGGTTGGATGGAGAGCATTTGTGAACAGCAGTTTTCAGTTCTTTCCACAGATTCTCGATTGGATTCAGGTCTGGACTTTGACTTGGCCATTCTAACACCTGGATATGTTTATTTTTGAACCATTCCATTGTAGATTTTGCTTTATGTTTTGGATCATTGTCTTGTTGGAAGACAAATCTCCGTCCCAGTCTCAGGTCTTTTGCAGACTCCATCAGGTTTTCTTCCAGAATGGTCCTGTATTTGGCTCCATCCATCTTCCCATCAATTTTAACCATCTTCCCTGTCCCTGCTGAAGAAAAGCAGGCCCAAACCATGATGCTGCCACCACCATGTTTGACAGTGGGGATGGTGTATTCAGGGTGATGAGCTGTGTTGCTTTTACACCAAACATAACGTTTTGCATTGTTGCCAAAAAGTTCAATTTTGGTTTCATCTGACCAGGGCACCTTCTTCCACATGTTTGGTGTGTCTCCCAGGTGGCTTGTGGCAAACTTTAAACGACACTTTTTATGGATATCTTTAAGAAATGGCTTTCTTCTTGCCACTCTTCCATAAAGGCCAGATTTGTGCAATATACGACTGATTGTTGTCCCATGGACAGATTCTCCCACCTCAGCTGTAGATCTCTGCAGTTCATCCAGAGTGATCATGGGCCTCTTGGCTGCATCTCTGATCAGTCTTCTCCTTGTATGAGCTGAAAGTTTAGAGGGACGGCCAGGTCTTGGTAGATTTGCAGTGGTCTGATACTCCTTCCATTTCAATATTATCGCTTGCACAGTGCTCCTTGGGATGTTTAAAGCTTGGGAAATCTTTTTGTATCCAAATTCGGCTTTAAACTTCTTCACAACAGTATCTCGGACCTGCCTGGTGTGTTCCTTGTTCTTCATGATGCTCTCTGCGCTTTTAACGGATCTCTGAGACTATCACAGTGCAGGTGCATTTATACGGAGACTTGATTACACACAGGTGGATTGTATTTATCATCATTAGTCATTTAGGTCAACATTGGATCATTCAGAGATCCTGACTGAACTTCTGGAGAGAGTTTGCTGCACTGAAAGTAAAGGGGCTGAATAATTTTGCACGCCCAATTTTTCAGTTTTTGATTTGTTAAAAAAGTTTGAAATATCCAATAAATGTCGTTCCACTTCATGATTGTGTCCCACTTGTTGTTGATTCTTCACAAAAAATACAGTTTTATATCTTTATGTTTGAAGCCTGAAATGTGGCAAAAGGTCGCAAAGTTCAAGGGGGCCGAATACTTTCGCAAGGCACTGTACATAGTGTTCTCTCATATCTGAAAACGTTTATGGGGTTTGCATGTGAAGTAATTACTCATCCTGTAACTTGTTCCTTTTAAGGACATCTTGCTGTGAAATCCTCTGATATGGTTTGAGTTTGACATTGTTTTCAAAGGATCGGCTTCCTGCATGTATTGTCTCTATGTGCTGATTAATACCAGGACTGTCAATGTTAATAAACCGTAAATGAACAGGACATTGGGGCATAACAACTATTAAATGATGAGAACATCCCATTAAGCCCATCTAGGTTTGTAATTTACCTGATGTGTCTCTTGGCATTGCAGTGATACCAGACCCCCCTCAGATCATGAAGCTGGAGTTTTGGAGTGGCTCCAGGGAGGCTGTATTGCACTGGAACTGCTCTGAATACCCCAAACCTTTAAGACCCCACATCAGGCTCAGAACAGGCAATGGCTCCTGGGTGAGTTATATTATATTGTCGTCATCAACATCCCCATTCCTCACCTTGGTTGCATCTAAATGTTCCAATACTGTACATGCACTCTCACAGTTGGACTAATACAAGAATAAAGAGAAGAAGTATGAGTGAATGCCATTATCTGTTGGCGTTTTTGTGCAGCTGGAGCTACACTTGGATCCTAGCAGAGGCCTGGTCAAGGTGGAGGGCCTGAAGCCCATGACGCAGTATGAGTTCCAGATCAGAGTCTGTTTCTCCATAGAGAGGCCAACCTCTGCACAGAGGCCCACCCCTGCGCTCAGGCCCTCCTCCACCCAAAGGCCCCTCTGCAGTAGATGGAGCCCATCAGCTAGTAAAACAAGCCCAGGCATAGGTAAGCCCAGAGCCCAGCATGGTTTTTAAATAATGCACGTTTCAGAGAGAGCCTGTTCACACATTACAGTGAGGGTTGGAAGTCACTGACAACAGATTATTTTGACAATGTTGTGGAAGTTGTCTAAAGAAAAAGTCTAAATGTAGATATTTTTTACTAACCTGTAAAGTGTTGTCATCAGAGTAACTTGTTTTCCTTTATGTTTTCAGCGCCCACTAGAGAGCTGGATGTCTGGAGGGTGTTGGGTATCCCTGGGGTGGATGGGGTTCAGGATGTGACAGTACTATGGAAGGTATCTGCAGAAACACTATCAGTTTTGATTGGTTGGTTAGCACGCTTAGCAACAAAAAGCTGTTCTTTGACCCCAAGAACTTTAAAGAAGATCAAATAGCATACCATGGTGGACTGTTGGTGGTAATTATATTGTTTGAGGTTGTGATTTTTCAATGGTGTTCTGTAGAGCTTTAATCCTTAAATTTTGTTTGGATGATAAACTTGGATAATACTACATGGAAAGGAGATCTGTATCTATTTATCTCTCTATCTCACCTCTCTCTGTCTCATCTCTCTCTGTCTCACTTCTCTCCGTCTCACCTTTCCTCTTTTCTTCCCTCTCTCCATCTGTTCTCCCCTCTCTCTCCTCAGCCCCTGCCTCCAGGTGACTATAGTGGTCATGTGTTGAGGTATGAGCTGGACTACCTGCATGAGGGTCAGAGACAGGAGGAGGTCACGTATCCTGCTGGTGTCACCCAGTGTTCTGTCCAGGTGTCACCTGGGGTTCAGGAGCTGTTTGTAAGGGCTGTCACCTCCTACGGGACATCTCCACCTGCTACCATACAGCTCAAACACACAGGTGAGAAAATATACTTGCTACCATACAGCTCACACACACAGGTGAGAAGATACACCTGCTACTACACACCTCCCAGACACAGGTTTACTTGTTTTTCACTTAAGTAATTGTGATATGATGAACACCAACCATATTATTTGTATTACAGGTGTGTCTGGGCCTGTTCTGAGAAGCCTCAGTCCGGCAAACGTAGAAGGAGGGGATGTAGTTGCCCTGTCCTGGTCACGGGATGGATCTAGTGGGGCTGAAGCGGAGGTACTGTTGGGCTTTTTGGTGGAGTGGAAGAGTCAACATCAGGAACTGGGCTGGCAGAGAGTGGCCAGGGAGAGAAACACAACACTCATCACAGGTAAGTGCATAAGTCAGAAACACAGACACATTTCTGACCGTGTCTTTGTATACAAACTGCTGCTGATTCTGACAATGCATGTGATGGGGCAATGCTCATCATCAACCACAAGAGGTAGCTAGTGGAGAGAATTGACTATTTTGGACTACTGAGATAGACTCATCAAATCAAATCAAATGTCATTAGTTACATGCGCCGAATACAACAGGTGTAGACCTAACTTACAAACCTCTAACCAACAATGCAGTTAAAATGAATAAGAATAAGAAATAAAAGTAACAAGTAATTAAAGAGCAGCAGTAAAATAACAATAGCGAGGCTATATACAGGGAGGTACCAGTACAGAGTCGATGTGTGGGGGCACCGGTTAGTCAAGGTAATTGAGGTAATATGTACATGTAGGTAGAGTTGTCAAAGTGACTATGCATAGCATAGATGATAACAACAGAGAGTAGCAGTGGTGTAAAAGAGAGAGGGGGGTTGGGCAATGCAAATAGCCTGGGTAGCCATTTGATTAGATGTTCAGGAGTCTTATGGCTTGGGGGTAGAAGCTGTTTTGAAGCTTCTTGGACCTAAACGTGGTGCCCTGGTACCGCTTGCCATGCGGTAGCAGAGAGAACAGTCTATGACTAGGGTGGCTGGAGTCCTTGACAATTTTTAGGGCCTTCCTCTGACACCGCCTGGTATAGAGGTCCTGGATGGCAGGAAGCTTGGCCCCAGTGATGGACTGGGCCGTACGCACTTGCCCTCTGTAGTGCCTTGCTGTCTGAGGCCGAGCAGTTGCCATACCAGGCAGTGATGCAACCAGTCAGGATGCTCTCGATGGTGCAGCTGTAAAACCTTTCGAGGATCTGAGGACCCATGCCAAGTCTTTTCAGTCTCCTGAGGGGAATAGGTTTTGTCGTGCCCTCTTCACGACTGCCTTGGTGTGCTTGGACCATGTTAGTTTGTTGGTGAAGTGGACACCAAGGAACTTGAAGCTCTCAACCTGCTCCACTACAGCCCCGTCGATGAGAATGGGGGTAGCTCGGTCCTCTTTTTCCTGTAGTCCACAATTATCTCCTTTGTCTTGAGAGGTTGTTGTCCTGGCACCACATGGCCAGGTCTCTGACCACCTCCCTATAGGCCGTCCCGTCGTTTTCAGTGATCAGGCCTACCACTGTTGTGTCATCGGCAAACTTAATGATGGTGTTGGAGTTGTGCCTGACCGTGCAGTCATGAATGAACAGGGAGTACTGGAGGGGACTGAGCACAGGGGCCCCTGTGTTGAGGATCAGCGTGGCGGATGCGTTGTTACCTACCCTTACCACCTGGGGGTGTCCTGTCAGGAAGTCCAGGATCCAATTGCAGAGGGAGGTCCCAGGGTCCTTAGCTTATTGATGAGCTTTGAGGGTACTATGGTGTTGAACGCTGAACTGTAGTCAATGAATAGCATTCTCACATAGGTGTTCCTTTTGTCCAGGTGCGAAAGGGCAGTGTGGAGTGCAATAGGGATTACATCATCTGTGGATCTGTTAGGGTGGTATGCAAATTGGAGTGGGTCTAGGGTTTCTGGGATAGTGGAGTTGATGTGAGCCATGACCAGTCTTTCAAAGCACTTCATGGCTACAGACATGAGTGCTACGGGTCGGTTGTAATGATTCTCCTCTTCGTCTGAGGAAGAGTAGTCAAGATTGGACCAACATGCAGCATGGTAAGTGTCCATGTTAATATTTTAATATAACAGAACACGCAACAAATATAACAACGAGAATGTAAGAAACGAAACAGTCCTGTCAGGTGAAACAACACAAAACAGAAAACAACTACCCACAAACACAGGTGGGAACAGGCTACCTAAGTATGGTTCTCAATCAGAGACAACGATTGACAGCTGCCTCTGATTGGGAACCATACCAGGCCAAACACAAAGAAGTACAAAACCGAGAACAAAACATAGAATGCCCACCCCAACTCACGCCCTGACCAAACAAAATAGAGGCATAAAACAGGAACGTAGGTCAGGACGTGACATCGGTAGTCATTTAGGTAGGTTGCCTTAGTGTTCTTGGGCACAGGGACTATGGTGGTCTGCTTAAAACATGTTTGATTTACAGACTCAGACAGGGAGAGGTTGAAAATGTCAGTGAAGACACTTGCCAGTTGGTCAGCGCATGCTCACAGTAATCCATCTGGCCCTGCGGGCTTGTGAATATTGAACTGTTTAAAGGTCTTACTCACATTGGTTGCGGAGAGCGTGATCACACAGTCTTCCGGAACAGCTGGTGTTCTCATGCATGTTTCAGTGTTATTTGCCTCGAAGCAAGCACAGAAGTAGTTTAGCTCGTCTGGTAGGCTCGTGTCACTGGGCAGCTCTCAGCTGTGATTCCCTTTGTAGTCTGTAATGGTTTGCAAGCCCTGCCACATCCAACGAGAATCAGTGCCGGTGTAGTACGATTTGATCTTAGTCCTGAATTGACGCTTTACCTATTTGATGATTCATCGGAGGGCATAGTGGGATTTATTATAAGCTTCCGGGTTAGAGTCCCGCTCCTTGAAAGTGGCGGTTCTAGCCTTTAGCTCAGTGCAGATGTTGCCTGTAATCCATGGCTTCTGGTTGGGGTATGTACGTTCGGTCACTGTGGGGACAACGGCATTGATACACTTATTGATGAAGCCAGTGACTGATGTGGTGTACTCCTCAATGCCATCTGAAGAATCCCGGAACATATTCCAGTCTGTGCTGGCAAAACAGTCCTGTAGCTTAGCATCTGCAAGCGGCAGGGTAGCCTAGTGGTTGGACTAGTAACCGAGCGTTGGACTAGTAACCGAAAGGTTGCAAGTTCAAATCCCCGAGCTGACAAGGTACAAATCTGTCGTTCTGCCCCTGAACAGGCAGTTAACCCACTGTTCCTAGGCCGTCATTGAAAATAAGAATTTGTTCTTAACTGACTTTCCTAGTAAAAAAAAAATAATAATAATAATAATCTGACCACTTTTTTATTGACTGGGTCACTGGTGTTTCCTGCTTTAATTTGTGCTTGTAAGTGGGAATCAGGAGGATAGAATTATGGTCAGATTTGCCAACTGGAGGGCGAGGGAGAGCTTTGTATACGGCTCTGTGTGTGGAGTAAAGGTGGTCCAGAGTTTTTTCCCTCTGGTTGCACATTTAACGTGCTGATAGAAATTTGGTAAGACGGATTTAAGTTTCCCTGCATCAAAGTCCTCGGGCCACTAGGAGCGTCGTCTCTGGGTGAGTGTTTTCCTGTTTGCTAATGGCAGAATACAGCTCATTGAGTGCGGTCTTAGTGCCAGCATCAGTCTGTGGTTGTATGGAGACAGGTAGATAGTGTGGTAGATAGTGTAGTCTACAGCTTATCATGAGATACTCTACCTCAGGCGAGCAGATCCTCGAGACTTTTAGATATCGTGCACCAGCTGTTATTTACAAAAATACATAGTCCGCCGCCCCTTGTCTTACCAGACGCCGCTGTTCTATCCTGCCAGTGCAGCGTATAACCAGCCAGCTGTATGTTGATAATGTCCTCGTTCAGCCACGACTCCGTGAAGCATAAGATATTACAGTTCTTAATGTTCTGTTGGTAGTTTAATCTTCCGCACAGGTCATCAATTTTATTTTCCAAAGATTGCACGTTTGCTAGCAGAATGGAAGGCAGTGGGGGTTTATTCGATCGCCTACGAATTCTCAGAAGGCAGCCCGACCTCCGGCTCCTTTTTCTCCGCCTTCTCTTCACATAAATGACGGGGATCTAGGCCTGTTCCCGGGAAAGCAGTATGTCATTTGGGCTCGTCAGACTCGTTAAAGGAACAAATGATTTTGCCAGTTCTTGGTGAGTAATCACTGTTCTGATGTCCAGAAGTTATTTTCAGTCATAAGAGACGTTAGCAGCAACATTATGTACAAAATAAGTTTCAAAAATAAGTTACAAACAAGGCAAATAAACAAACAAATGCAATTGGTCAGGAACACGTAAAACGTCAGCCTTCTCTGGCGCCATCTTATTCATGTATTATATGGTGTGTTTTGTTTCAGGTCTGACGCCGGGAGTGAGGTATAATGTGTCTCTGTATGCTGACACTACATGGGGTGTGTCCAACCCCTCATCTGGCCTGGTTTATTCCAGAGAAGATAGTAGGTTTACATGATTAGGAATTTGTGAAGTTATCCCTCATGTAAAATAACACATTGTGTTTTTGTTTGCTACTTTATGGTATTACTTTGCACTGCTGTTTCGTTACTATCTCCTCCTCTGACGAAGAGGTGTAGCAAGGATCGGACCAAAATGTGGCGTGTAGATTACGATTCATGTTTAATGACAAACACACTAAACACAAACACTACAAAACAATAAACGTAATGAACGTAACGAAAACCGAAACAGCCTATACTTGTGTAAACTATCACAGAACAAGGACATCAGGACACTAAGGACAATCACCCACGAAACACTCAAAGAATATGGCTGCCTAAATATGGTTCCCAATCAGAGACAACGATAAACACCTGCCTCTGATTGAGAACCACTTCAGACAGCCATAGACTTAACTAGAACACCCCACTAAGCTACAATCCCAATACCAACACACCACATACAAAAACCCATGCCACACCCTGGCCTGACCAAATAAATGAAGATAAACACAATATATTTCGACCAGGGCGTGACAGAACCCCCCTAAGGTGCGGACTCCCAGACGCACATCAAAACAATAAGGGAGGGTCCGGGTGGGCGTCTGTCCATGGTGTCGGCTCCGGCGCGGGACGTGTACCCCACTCTATCAATGTCTTAGTCCCTCTTCCTCGCGTCCTAGGATAGTCCACCCTCGCCGCCGACCATGGCCTAGTAGTCCTCACCCAGAACCCCACTGGACTGAGGGGCAGCTCGGGACTGAGGGGCAGCTCGGGACTGAGGGGCAGCTCGGGACTGAGGGGAAGCTCGGGACTGAGGGGAAGCTCGGGACTGAGGGGAAGCTCGGGACTGAGGGGAAGCTCGGGACTGAGGGGAAGCTCAGCACTGAGAGGAAGCTCAGCACTGAGAGGAAGCCCAGCACTGAGGGGAAGCCCAGCACTGAGGGGAAGCCCAGCACTGAGGGGAAGCCCAGCACTGAGGGGAAGCCCAGCACTGAGAGGAAGCTCAGAACTGAGAGGAAGCTCAGGCAGGTAGTTGGATCCGGCAGATCCTGGCTGGCTGGCAGTTCTGGCAGATCCTGGCTGACTGGCGGATCTGGAAGAGTCTGGTTGACTGGCGGATCTGGAAGAGTCTGGTTGACTGGCGGATCTGGAAGAGTCTGGTTGACTGGCGGATCTGGAAGAGTCTGGTTGACTGGCAGATCTGGAAGAGTCTGGCTGACTGGCGGATCCTGGCAGACTGACGTATCTGGAAGAGTCTGGCTGACTGGCGGATCTGGAAGAGTCTGGCTGACTGACGGATCTGGAAGAGTCTGGCTGACTGGCGGATCTGGAAGAGTCTGGCTGACTGGCGGATCCTGGCAAACTGACGGATCTGGCTACTCCATGCTGACTGGCAGCTCTGGCTGCTCCATGCTGACTGGCGGTTCTGGCTGCTCCATGCTGACTGACGGCTCTGGCTGCTCCATGCAGACTGGCAGCTCTGGCGGCTTCTTGCAGACTGGCAGCTCTGGCGGCTTCTTGCAGACTGGCAGCTCTGGCGGCTTCTTGCAGACTGGCAGCTCTGTCGGCTTCTTGCAGACTGGCAGCTCCTTGCAGACTGGCAGCTCCTTGCAGACTGGCAGATCTGGCTGCTCCATGCAGACTGGCAGCTCCGGCTGCTCCATGCAGACTGGCAGCACTGGCTGTTCCATGAAGACTGGCAGCTCTGATTGCTCCATGCAGACTGGCAGCTCTGATTGCTCCATGCAGACTGGCAGCTCTGGCTGCTCCATGCAGGCTGTCAGCTCTGGCTGCGCTAAAACAGGCAGGAGACTTCGGCAATGCTGTAGAGGCGGAAGGCTCTGGCAGCGCTAAACAGGCGGGAGACTCCAGCAGCGCAGGAGAGGAGGAAGGCTCTGGCAGCGCTGAACAGGCAGGAGACTCTGGCAGCGCAGGAGAGGAGGAAGGCTCTGGCAGCGCTGGAGAGGCGAGGCGCACTGTAGGCCTGATGCGTGGTGCTGGCACTGGTGGTACTGGGCCGAGGACACGCACAGGAAGCCTGGTGCGGGGAGCTGCCACCGGAGGGCTGGTGTGTGGAGGTGGTACTGAGTAGACCGGACCGTGCAGGCGCACTGGAGCTCTTGAGCACCGAGCCTGCCCAACCTTACCTGGTTGAATACTCCCGGTCGCTCTGCCAGTGCGGCAAGGTTGAATAGCCCGCACTGGGCTATGCAGGCGAACCGGGGACACTGTGCGCAAGACTGGTGCCATGTAAGCCGGCCCAAGGAGATGCACTGGGGGACCAGATGCGTAGAGCCGGCTTCATGGCATTTGGCTCGACGCTCAATCTAGCCCGGCCGATACGCGGAGCTGGAATATACCGCACCGGGCTATGCACCTGCACTGGGGACACCGTGCGCACCACTGCATAACACGGTGCCTGCCCGGTCTCTCTAGCCCCCCGGTAACTACAGGAAGTTGGCGTAGGTCTACCTACCTAGCATCGCCATGCTCCCTGTGAGCCCCCCCCCAAGAAAGTTTTGGGGCTGACTCTCGGGCTTCCATCCACTTCGCCGTGCTGCCTCCTCATACCTGCGCCTCTCAGCTTTCGCCGCCTCCAGTTCTTCTTTGGGGCGACGATATTCTCCAGGCTGAGCCCAGGGTCCTTCACCGTCCAGTTCGTCCTCCCATGTCCATTCCTTCTCTTGCTGCACCTTGGGGCGGCTACACTCCCCTGGTTTAGCCCAGGGTCCTCTCCCATCGAGGATTTCCTCCCAAGTCCAGAAATTCTTGTCACGCTGCTCCTGCTGCTGCTGTTGCCTGTTACCACGCCGCTTGGTCCTGTTGTAGGGGGGTGATTCTGTAACGCTTTTCTACTATCTCCTCCTCTGACGAAGAGGTGTAGCAAGGATCGGACCAAAATGCGGCGTGTAGATTATGATTCATGTTTAATGACAAACACACTAAACACAAGCACTACAAAACAATAAACGTAATGAACGTAACGAAAACCGAAACAGCCTATACTTGTGTAAACTAACACAGAACAAGGACATCAGGACACTAAGGACAATCACCCACGAAACACTCAAAGAATATGGCTGCCTAAATATGGTTCCCAATCAGAGACAACGATAAACACCTGCCTCTGATTGAGAACCACTTCAAACAGCCATAGACTTAACTAGAACACCCCACTAAGCTACAATCCCAATACCAACACACCACATACAAAAACCCATGCCACACCCTGGCCTGACCAAATAAATGAAGATAAACACAATATATTTCGACCAGGGCGTGACACTATCCCATTATATAAAGTAAACATAATGAGCTGTGGATTGTTCTTATTCTCCAGTGACAGTGTTCCCTGACTCCCTGTCTGTATTTAAGAACCTGTGTCGGTACCGAAGGTGTCAGTGTTGGCCCGTGAAACCAGTCGGGTTCTGATCCAATGGGAGGAGCTACCAGTGGACCAACAGAGAGGCTTCCTAACACACTACAACATCTACCTCAAGACACTGGACTCTGACACAGATCAGAATCAGAGGGGTGAGAGGATAGGAGTGTGTGTGTTGTAGTATATGCATTATCAATATGCATGTGTGTGCATTTTCGGTATGTCTAAGGTGTTCTGCGCATACTCCAGTATTACAATGGAAAAAACATGTCACCTAAAAATGAATTTCGCCCACCAGCCGGCTCTCTCTCTGTCACCAGCAATTCGTGCCTGGGGACGGGGTTACCTAGAAATCAACCTAGTGTCATTTCTTTGATTCACACGCCCCACAAACCCACAGCTGAGAGAGCTGACACAGAGCTGAGACAGGGCTTTCCACCCTTTCACCACACAGAGAAAGACAACACCCCTCTCCTTAGTTCCAGTAATCTGTCTCTCTGAATCACACTGAATTAAACTGTACTGTACATCAGATGTAGAGGGATTAGACTGTGACATTATAAAGTACATCTCAAGAATCTTCAGGAAGTATACTCTGGGAGCCAAATGGACCTCTTCTCAGTCAATGGAAGAGAATGGATGTCTTGTTTGTTTGTATTAGTTAGTCTCAGTTAGCTACAGTGTGCAGTTTCAGGGCTTGGTTCTTCAGAGAATCAGAAGTTATTCTTAAACACCACAGCAGGATGTGGTTGTGTGCACATGCATATCCGACGCTAAAGTCAGACCTGAGTTGTTACCCAACATGCACCACTCCCGTTTGTGGACCCCTATACTGGTGCGGAAAGCAGCTAGAACAACTACTTTTTACCCTGTCCCTGTAGTGTAATGACTTGGTGTGATGAAAGCTGTGTGCAATACTGTAGTTGAACTGTTGTTGTCCTGGCTGTAACAACATGTTGTAGGGAATCTACAGAACCAGTCAAAAGTTTGGACACACCAACTCATTCAACGGGTTTTCTTTATTTTCACTATTTTCTACATTGTAGAATACTAGGGAAGATATCAAACCTATGAAATAACACATTTATGTCATAACCAAAAAAGTGTTAAATCAATCAAAATACAATTTAGATTTTAGATTCTTCAAAGTAGCCATCCTTTGCCTTGATGACAGCTTTGCACACTCTTGGCATTCTCTCAACAAGCTTCACCTGGAATGAGTTCCCGCATATGTTGAGCACTTGTTGGCTACTTTTCCTTCACTCTGCGGTTCAACTCATCCCATACCACATCAATTGGGTTGAGGTCGGGTGATTGGGGAGGCCAGGTCATCTGATTCAGCACTCCATCACTCATCTTCTTGGTAAAATAGCCCTTACACAGCCTGGAGGTGTGTTGGGTCATTGTCCTGTTGAAAAACAAATGATAGTCCCACAAAGCGCAAACCAGATGGGATGGGGTATTGCTGCAGAATGTTGTGGTAGCCATGCTGGTTAAGTGTGCCTTGAATTCTAAATAAATCACTGACAATGTCACCAGCAAAGCACCCCCACACCATCACACCTCCTCCTCCATGCTTCACGGTGGGAACCACACATGCCGAGATCATCCGTTCACCTAATCTGCTTCTCACAAAGACATGGCGGTTGGAACCAAAAATTGTGACTTTTCTTCTTATTGGTGTCCATTAGAAGTGGTTTCTTTGCAGCAATTTGACAATGAAAGCCTGATTTATGCAGTCTCCTCTGAACAGTTGATGTTGAGATGTGTCTGTTACTTGAACTCTTTATGAATTCTTTATCTGGGCTGCAATTTCTTATCTGGTCTTCCTTTCCTGTGGTGGTCCTCATGAGAGCCAGGTTCATCATAGCTCTTGATGGTTTTTGCGACTATACTTGAAGAAACTTTCAAAGTTCTTGAATTTTAGGTGACTACCTCATGAAGCTGGTTGAGAGAATAGTGTGCAAAGCTGTCATCAATGGAAAGGGTGGCTACTTTGGAGAATCTCAAATATATTTTGATTTGTTTAACACTTTCTTGGTTACTACATGATTCCATATGTGTTATTACATAGTTTTGATGTCTTCAGTATTATTCTACAATGTAGAAAATAGTAAAAATAAATAAAAATCCTGGAATCAGTAGGTGTGTCTCAACTTCTGACTGGTACTGTATGTTAGGGGGTCATCTTGTCTGCTCTTTTGTGGATATACATAACTTATACTTACCTACACTTTGTGATAAATGCATTTGTAAAAACATTACATTTAAAGTCGGAATCAGCAGTTGAAACGATAACAAAGTATTCTCCTGCCGTTTTCAGAAAAAAGCTGAGAAATGGGGCTGGAGAAGTTTAACCAAATTCATAGACAGAGCTATGGATGCAAGGACTGACCATCCATGATATCAAAATTATAGTTATAACCATGTTTTCAGGCTATATAGTGTTTATTTACATTTACTTTGTTTACAAACATTGGAGTAAACCAAGCTTATATTTTGGGTTCTGACAGGGTACGACAGTTGAACTGGGACCATGAGGCATTTGCTGCAGAATGTTATATTCCTGAAGTTATATTCTTCAGGAATCAATGGCTACAATTTTTTTTTAATAAAAAAAATGGATGAACTATCTGCTGATTTCCCCTTTAATTGAGTTGGTGATTGATTGATAGGTTGATTGATTCATTGATTGTGTGCATGGTGAAATGCTATATATCTCTGGTCCGCCGTCTTCTCTCCAGTGACTGTATCAGGGTCCATTACAGTGTCAGGGCCCAGTCAGAGGTGGCTGGAATGTCCTGAGGGGGCCGTGGCCCTCAGAGTGTCTGCCTCCACGGCTGCAGGGGAAGGACCACAGGGGGAGTGGCTACTCTCGCACTCTCCAGTCACAGCAGGTCAGTCACATTCACTACCATGGCCATGTTCCAAACTTACTCACAACAACTCACTCCCTCCCTCAGCTCTGCAGGTCTGAAACATTCACAACTAGCCTTGTACGGACATCCTGATCTCGCAAGCTTGCATTCTTATTTGCTAGAATGTAAGCTTGCAAGATCAGGATTGTCGAAGAGGCTAATTCACAACCATGGCCACGTTCCAAACCAATCACGCCTTCTCTTCACTCTGTTCCAAACACATTACGATTGCCTCTCTGATGTCTTAACCTGTTCTTACAGTGTGCTGTCGTTTACTAACATGTACCCTTTTCTTCTCTAGTTGGGTTGGTGGCTGGCATGTCGCTCGTGGCAACCATTGTCATGGTGATAGTGGCGAACCTGATGTGTTGGAGCTGTGTGAGGAAAAGGTACCAAGCTGGTGGCGCTTGCGTTTATAATCCTGTTTCAGCTGTTTATGCTTTAGTTGACGTGGTAACAGACAGTGTATACTTTCTGGTACTTACTTTCCAAAGAAGTACTTTACTCTTTCTGTTTTTAAGTTTACCGTGCTATTGAGGTTGACATTTTTGACTGTGGTGAACAATGTGGTTAACACATCTGTTTGCATGTGATATTTACTGCATGCACTGTAATGCACTGTGTTGCCTAATGAGCTGAGAAAAACTGGTCCTAACAACACTATCACATAACAATACAACCCCAATATGAGACTAAGTGATCAACAGCAAACAAGCAGTAAACAACCCAGCTCATTATGAGACTTCCATTCCCCGCAGGATCAAACAGACATGTTTATCCCTGGGTCCTGTCTGGCTTTCTGAGAACCTCCCCAAGCCTGGAAACAGCAATGCTATCAGACTACTGAAGGTAATCTACTAACAGAAAAATGGTGTCTTCACCTCCCTGTCTACATTTTCAGAATGCAATATGAATGCATCTATATCGTTCAGAATGCAATATAAACACATCTACATCTTTCAGAATGCAATATAAATGCATCTATATTGTTCAGAATGCAATATAAACACATCTACATCTTTCAGAATGCAATATAAATGCATCTATATCGTTCAGAATGCAATATAAACACATCTACATCTTTCAGAATGCAATATGAATGCATCTATATCATTCAGAATGCAATATAAACACATCTACATCTTTCAGAATGCAATATAAATGCAGTGCAACCTTTGATGTTATTGATCAAACATTTTTATTTAAAAAAGGCACTTTCTATGGCTTCACATCACCTGACATCACATGGTTGGAGAGTTATTTATCCAACAGAAACCAGAGAGTGTTCTTCAATGGAAGCTTCTCTAACATCAGATATGTACAGTTCGGTGTCCCTCAGGGCAGGTCCCTTGGGCCATTACTCTTTTCTATTTTTACACATTATTTGCCACTGGTCTTACACAAAGCTAAAATAACTATGTTGTGGAGGATTTCACAATCTACATGCCAGCACCTAAAGCTAGTGAGTTTGCAGGAGTTACAGTCAGTATCCGAATGGGTGATTAATAATAAACTGGTCTTAAATACACTGCTCAAAAAAATAAAGGGAACACTAAAATAACACATCCTAGATCTGAATGAATGAAATATTCTTATTAAATACTTTTTTCTTTACATAGTTGAATGTGCAACAAAATCACACAAATTATCAATGGAAATCAAATGTATCAACCCATGGAGGTCTGGATTTGGAGTCACACTCAAAATTAAAGTGGAAAACCACACTACAGGCTCATCCAACTTTGATGTAATGTCCTTAAAACAAGTCAAAATGAGGCTCAGTAGTGTGTGTGTGGCCTCCACGTGCCTGTATGACCTCCCTACAACGCCTGGGCATGCTCCTGATGAGGTGGCGGATGGTCTCCTGAGGGATCTCCTCCCAGACCTGGACTAAAGCATCCGCCAACTCCTGGACAGTCTGTGGTGCAACGTGGCATTGGTGGATGGAGCGAGACATAATGTCCCAGATGTGCTCAATTGGATTCAGTTCTGGGGAACGGGCGGGCCAGTCCATAGCATCAATGCCTTCCTCTTGCAGGAACTGCTGACACACTCCAGCCACATGAGGTCTAGCATTGTCTTGCATTAGGAGGAACCCAGGGCCAACCGCACCAGCATATGGTCTCACAAGGGGTCTGAGGATCTCATCTCGGTACCTAATGGCAGTCAGGCTACTTCTGGCGAGCACATGGAGGGCTGTGCGGCCCCCCCAAAGAAATGCCACCCCACACCATGACTGACCCACCGCCAAACCGGTCATGCTGGAGGATGTTGCAGGCAGCAGAATGTTCTCCACGGCGTCTCCAGACTGTCACGTCTGTCACATGTGCTCAGTGTGAATCTGCTTTCATCTGTGAAGAGCACAGGGCGCCAGTGGCGAATTTCCCAATCTTGGTGTTCTCTGGCAAATTAAAAACATCCTGCTCGGTGTTGGGCTGTAAGCACAACCCCCACCTGTGGACGTCGGGCCCTCATACCACCCTCATGGAGTCTGTTTCTGACCGTTTGAGCAGACACATGCACATTTGTGGCCTGCTGGAGGTCATTTTGCAGGGCTCTGGCAGTGCTCCTCCTGCTCCTCCTTGCACAAAGGCGGAGGTAGCGGTCCTACTGCTGGGTTGTTGCCCTCCTACGGCCTCCTCCACGTCTCCTGATGTACTGGCCTGTCTCCTGGTAGCGCCTCCATGCTCTGGACACTACGCTGACAGACACAGCAAACCTTCTTGCCACAGCTCGCATTGATGTGCCATCCTGGATGAGCTGCACTACCTGAGCCAGTTGTGTGGGTTGTAGACTCCGTCTCATGCTACCACTAGAGTGAAAGCACTGCCAGCATTCAAAAGTGACCAAAACATTAGCCAGGAAGCATAGGAACTGAGAAGTGGTCTGTGGTCCCCACCTAGAGAACCACTCCTTTATTGGGGGTGTCTTGCTAATTGCCTATAGTTTCCACCTGTTGTCTATTCCATTTGCACAACAGCATGTGAAATTTATTGTCAATCAGTGTTGCTTCCTAAGTGGACAGTTTGATTTCACAGAAGTGTGATTGACTTGGAGCTACATTGTGTTGTTTAAGTGTTCCCTTTATTTTTTTGAGCAGTGTACATCTAAAACTTAAAGCATTGTATTTGGTTCAAAACATTCTCTAAGACCTAAACCTCAACTGGAGTTGTACATAAAGGGGGTGACCATTGCGCAAGTTGAGGAAGCTAAACTCCTAGGTATAACATTGGATGGTTAATTATCATGGTCAAGTCATATTGACAAAGCTGTTGTGAAGATGTGGAGGGGAATGTCTGTTAAAAAAATACGTGTTCTGCGTTTTTTGACGAATCAATTGTAGTAGTTGTTCAGGCTCTGGTCTTATTACTGTCTGGTAATATGGTCAAGTGCAGCAAAGAAATACCTAGCAAAGCTGTAGCTGGTAAAGCTGCACATGTGCGTCAATCTAATTAACATGATTATCAATTCTCCATCAAAATCTACCAGTTTAAGTTAGAGATATCTGTCTTTTGCATGGGGTACATCTAAATCCACCACATCCGCCTATGTTGGCCTTCTGCATCTGCGGTGGAAAGTGGCAGAGCTACAGCGCTGTTTGTCAGACCAGGAGACATCCCAAAAATCAGTATCCTCACGAAAATGTCTGTAGCATTCAAACAGTTTGGCCAATCTAAGGAAAGATGAGACTCTCACGATGGTGTTGAATGGAAGTATGGAGGTATGGAGGTACAGTACCTTCAGAAAGTATTCAAGCCCCTTGACTTATTCCACATTTTGTTGTGTTACAGGCCTGAATTCAAAATGGATTAAATATATATTTTTTCTCATCCATCTATACACAATACCCCATAATGACAAAGTGAAAACATGTCTAAAAATATATATATATCTCATTTACATAAGTATACGCCCCTGAGTCAATACTTTGTAGAAGCACCTTTGGCGGTGATTACAGCTTTGAGTCGTCTTGGGTATGTCTGTATCAGCTTTGCACATCTGGATTTAGGGATTTCCACCATCCCTCCTTGCAGATTTTCTCAAGCTATGTTAAGTTAGATGGAGTGGCGGTGAACAGCAATCTTCAAGTCTTTACACAGAATTTCGAATGGGATTCAAGTCTAGGCTTAGGTTGGGCCACTCAAGGACTTTCACATTCATGTTCTGAAGCCATTTCAGCATTGCTTGGCTATATGCTTGGGGTCATTGTCCTGTTGGAACGTAAATCTTCACCTCAGTCTAAGGTCGTTTTCACACTTTACCATAGAGGCCTAACTGGTGGAGTGCTGCAGAGATGGTTGTCCTTCTGGAAGGTTCTCCCATCTCCACAGAAGAATTCTAGAGCTCTGTCAGAGTGACCATCGGCCTTTCTCCCCTGATTGCTCAGTTTGGCTGGGTGGTCAGCTCATGAAAGACTCTTGGTGTTTCCAAACTTCTTCCGTTTAAGAATGATGGAGGCCACTGTGTTCTAGGGGCTCTTCAATGCTTCAGAAATGTTTTTGAATTGAGGCTTTAACACAACAAAATGTGTAATAAGTCAAGGGGTATGAATACTTTCTGAAGGCACGCACAGTTTTATAAAGAGCCTTGGAACTCCCTTCTATCTCCAATTACTCAAGTAAACAGCAAAATTACCTTTAAAAACACAGATTAAACAGCAACTCATGGAACTGCGGCAACAGTGAGGGGAAACACCTTTTTATTTGTAGTTTATTGTTTATATAAAAAATGTTGTTGTGTTATTTTTTTTACCCTAATCTCATGATATCCAATTAGTAGTTACGGTCTTGTCCCATCACTGCAACTCCCCTACGGACTCGGGAGAGGCAAAGGTCAAGAGCCATGTGTCCTCTGAAGCATGACCTTGCCAAGCCACACTGCTTGCTCATCCCGGAAGTCAGCCACACCAATGTGTTGGAGGAACAACTTTCAGCTGGCAAGCGAGTCAGCTTGCAGGCACCCAGACCACTACAAGGAGTTGTGTGAGCGCAATGAAATCCCAGCCACACCAATGTGTTGGAGGAACAACTTTCAGCTGGCATGCGAGTCAGCTTGCAGGCACCCAGCCCACCACAAGGAGTTGTGTGAGCGCGATGAAATCCCAGCCCGCCAAACCCTCCCCTAACCCAGATGACGCTGGGCCAATTGTGCACCACCTCCAGGTCAAGCTGGCTATGACACAGCCTGGGATCGAACCAGTGTCTGTAGTGACGCCTCAAACACTGCGATGCAGTGCGTTAGACCTCTGCCCCACTCGGGAGGCCATTGTTTTTAAGTTGTATTGTTTGTATCTTTTTGTTGTTGTATTGTTTGTATATCATTATATAAAAAAATGTGTGTGACTGTTCTTCTCTGTCAGTGTATCAGTGTTTTGTTACTTGTCATGTTTTGTGTTTCTTGTGGACCCCCAGGAAGAGTAGCTGCTGCTTCTGCAAAAGCGAGTGGGGATCGAAATAAACAAATAGAGCCCTGTCATCTAAACCAGGCCTACTAGCTTTCTAAGGCCTTGACTTCTTCACAATAACCTCTGTGTTTGTATTGTCCTCCTATAGCATGAAGAGCCAGTGGTCCCAGCTTCGTCCTGGTTGTTCACTGTCAGTGACCCACCACTGTCCCCCATTGAGGAGATCCCTCCTGGGGAGAGGGAGGAACTGTACCCCATCATCCACATCGTGCGGCTCCAGGGTGGGGCTAGGGCCGGGGGAGGAGAGGGGACAGGAGAAAGGACAGCAGCACCTCTGGAGAATATCGGATACAAACCCCAGATTACAATCACAGCTCCACGAGACAAGACGGAGAAGAAGGAATACAGGGGACACATTCCCAGCTGTGAGAGAACAGACAGATGCCCTGAGGAGTCTGGAGGACTGCTAGGAGGCTGGCTGTGTGATGTAACAGTAGATTTCTCTGCCATTTCTCCAGGACTGGATCTGAGCTCAATGGGGCGGAACACCTCCCCAAGCCCTCCTAAGATAACAAGCCTCTTCTCTGGGGACACGTGGCTGGATGAGAAGGGGTTGGAGGTGGGCCTTGGTTCTCTGGACTCAGCACAGGGACAGAAAGTGGCTCTGGAGGACCCAGTCGGCTGTCTGGCTAAGACACTGACCACCGGTTACTTTCCCCAGGCTGCTGACCTCAACACCACTACCTACAACCACTGACAGAGACATCTTTAAAGCATTATCTTCTCCATCCTTCAGTGATGAGAGGAAAGGTATTTTTCTGACCAACTGAACAAGAGTTCCAATGAATGGACTTTTATCCCATTCTAGCTAAATTTACAGTCATACTAGTGTTTCAGAATGATGAACGGACTGAAAGGACACATACCTCAATTACATAATATACTATAACAGTGGATTTATAACAATTTCTGCTCGCTGCTATATAAAGATTATGGTTCACTATAAAGAGTCTTTCAGATGATAAATGTGTGCGAACCCATTACACCCCTTTGTTTACCTGATTATGCAGGTTTTACCCACCAGCCAAGCTTCTGGGAGAGCACGATGGTTCTCTTTTGATTTGTTGATAAATGTTTCCCTGTCAATCCCTGTTTGTCTATTGATGTATACTGTACCACACAATGGGTTTCGTGCCCAAAGAAGACAGATGTTGAGGACATGTTAAGTTTACAACATAGTTACATTCTGCATCTTAGAAGTGAGGGATACAGTATTTGCACACCGCTGTGTAACATGGTATAATAGTAATGGTATAGTAATGCAGGGTAAACTGACCCTAGATCTGTTCCAGGGCTGTGTTCTCCTCATAGAGCCACCTGCTGTACCAGGCAGTTATAGTGACTTCCTTAAACAGACTTCTCACTTCCTCCCTGAGAGCTTATAAAACTGAGGGTGCATCTCAATAGTTTACGATGCCTCATCTCACCCCCTTGTCTCCTTGTATCTTCAGCTCCTTTCCTTCATTTGCTCTTATCAAAAATGTCTGGACTAATGAATTCAAATTTCCCAGGAGGCCGCCGCAATATTGCTTTCATTTGTCCTGTGTTTTAAAATAAGTGCAGATGAAGAGCAGGAGAGGATTAGAGAAGATATTAGACATCCAGTCTTGTGAGTGGAGAACATCTGTAAAAAGTGTTAATCTCCAAATTCAGTGTGAGAGGGGGATCCCCTACAACTGGCAAATATCACTCACCTGGTATGTCACTATGGTTGCATTTAGAGAGGCAGACCAATTCTGATCTTTTTTTCCCCAAAATGGTCTTTTGACCAATCACATCAACTCTGAAAAATAACTGATGTGGAAATATGTGATGTGATTGGTTTTTTAAAAAATGGTGTGAAAAAATGATCAGAATTGGGTTGCCTGTGTGCACACAGCCATTTTAGGATTGGGCTCAGATGTGTAGGCTACTTGTCGTGCTCTGTTGAACCTGCAGAGGACATAGCAGAGGAACTGAGATGAGGGTTGGTCTTATCAAATGTCAACTGACACACATCTCAACCAAAACAGGCTCACACGCTTTCAGCCAAACCACTGACACACACTGCAATGGACTAAGAAGATATTCAGAAATGTAGAGGAAAAATATCAAATGAGTGTAAGTAAAAACATAGGGAGCCCGCTGTGTATAATTAACGAATGCTGTTTGGTCGGGAATTATCAACTGTATGATGTCGGAGCTGGGTGAGTGGTGCTTTCTGTTTGTATACAGCCTACATTCACATGGTCTATTTGACTCAATTGCTGCAGTTGATTATTGTAGTACAGGATCAACCATTTGAGTTATCAGAATAATCTCAATCAATAATCTGTTATGGTGTCATAGTGAACATTGAGCAATGTTCGACATGCATGGGAAGATGTGTAGTCATTTCCTTTTTCTTTTCTTCAAAAAATAAATAAATATTGTTGTCAAAAAGATGGTGTATTTAATAAATAAGAAATACAGTGACATTCTCATGGAGATACATTAAATGACTTGTATATTATACATGTTTATTTCTGTAGTGATACTGAAAGACCCCATGGACCTTCAGCTATGAGACACAAATGGAATGCAGCTCACCACTGGTAGTGAACAACCCAGAGGTCCAATGGCCTATTCACCCCATGGTTGGTGGTCTATCCTCATTGGCATCACTTTGCTGTGTGCCATAGGGTCTGGTAGAGGTAAGTGGTCTATTCACCAATCATGTAGGCTACCTACATAATAAGAGTTATGTCAAGAACACTTGATATTCTTCCTTAGTGATACATCAAAGCATTTGTCCAAGATAGATTCATAACATGTCCAAGACATTCTCCCTGTCCACAGACTGTGTACTCTGCAAGTCTGCGTTTGCCTTGAACTGTTCTCATATGCTGTAGGATTATGCTTGATCCTACACCCTCTGAATATGTCTTTAATAGTATGACTTGATTTCCTCTTGCTGTCTCATTTCTCTGTGTGCCAATAGTCACCAAACCTCAGTACAGACTGTATTGAGCGCAGGCTTTTATTCCAGCCCAGCACAAACACACCTGATTCTACAAATATATAATATATATGGTGTGTTATTGCAGGGCTAGAACAAAAGCCTGTATACCCTGTAGCTTACCAGAACCAGTGCTGGAGACCCTTGTTCTGTTGTGTTTTCTGTTCCGCTTCTATGACAATGCTGCTAAAGCAAGTATTTTTAACTTCCAGTTTACTCCTCTATCATTCCCCAGTGAGATAGCAAGAGTTTTCTTTGTCGTTTTGTTGTGCCTCCAGCTGATAAGCCATGTACTGCATCATCCAGCATTGGGGACCTGGTCCTTCTGGGCTCCAGCTTCCAGGTGTTCTGTACCTATCAGGCCAGCTGCAGAGCTTCCAAATCAATGCACATCGACAAGAAGAAAATGCTCAAAATACAGCCCTACAACTCTACAACTATATTCCTCAACGTGACAAACATAAGTAAAAACACAACGTACACCTGCCTGTGTGAAGGAGAACCTGAGCCTTGTGGACTCGATATTGATACTGGATGTAAGTATGGAACAGTATATACTCTGCAATATAGCACTCCGCAATACCAGAGCACTCGGCAATACAAAACAAGGTGTCAACAGTGACCAGAATAACTATAGGGCTGGGGGTGTGAAACCAAACTGAATGGGACAGATGGAGAAAAACAACTTGTGCCTTTTTGACACTCATGAAGGAGAACACCGCTCCCTGAATTAGCCAGTCAGATATGCAGTGTGACATCTTTTCATCAAGTAGTCTTTAAGTACAACATGTGGTGGAGGAGTTGCATTATAAAGTCTGCTCTATACCTCTTGGACCATCTAGTCTGACTACTAACTAGTTCAACCCATGTCAGTGTCGGCACTTTTAACAGTTGTGTCAGAGGTGCAAGTTTAAATGATACACATTTAACTCATGTCAGGGGTCTTTAAAGGAACAATACCATCACATGCTGGTTACTGGTCCAAAGCACAATGAGAAAAACACTTTGTACCAGACCACGTCCATTTGTGTTGTTGATGTATTGTCATGGTTACCTTGCAGACACACCTGACCTGCCAGAAAATGTAACCTGTGTCCAGAAAGGTCCATTTGGAGAGGTGATGTGTACATGGAGGAGAGGAAGGGAAACTCACCTGACAACCACTTCAGAGCTCTGGTGAGTTTGGAAGAGAAAGAGAAAGGGACAGACAGTACTATGCCATGCGCCATATCATAGCTTTAATAAGGAGCTGAGAAATCGCAGGGTTGGTGGTCTCTCTCACATGTTGGAGCAGAGCAGCCTTGGTGGTCAAGCATACTTCTGCTACCAACAACCCAATATGGTTTCTATGGCAAGACAACGACACGTTTAAGTAAAAACAGACTTGTCACTGTTATGTTTTGCTCAGTATAGTTTTTTCACCATACAGACTCAAGTACGGAGAATTAAAGAAAAAGAGAAAAGAAGAAAAGGAAAATGCATGAGATAGAAAAGCCAGTTGGTATGGATGAGGTGTACTGTATAGTACGTTGTGGATGACTTGTATGTGTTTCATGTGTTTCAGGGTGAGAGCTGTGTTTGGTAACAGCACAGCAGGATCTGTATCCTACCCTGGTTCTGGTTCCAGGTCTGATCCTGGTCTAGTCTCAGCTAATTTCCCTGTGTCTGGTTCTGTCCAGACTGAATACTCCGTATGGGCCAGGTCCTCCAACAAGCTGGGCTCTGCTGTGTCCACCACCCTCAACTTCACACTCGACCACATTGGTATGGCAGCTGCAAAAAACTAAAAAGAATATAACACTCATTATGCAATTTTGATCATTCTGCACCTATACGAGGAAATGTGCACCTACAGTTGAAGTCGGAAGTTTACATACACCTTAGCCAAATACATTTAAACTCAGTTTTTCACAATTCCTGACATTTAATCCTTGTAAAAAATTCCCTGTCTTAGGTCAGTTAGGATCACCACTTTATTTTAAGTATGTGAAATGTCAGAATAATAGTAGAGAGAATAATTTATTTCAGCTTTTGTTTCTTTCATCACATTCCCAGTGGGTCAGAAGTTTACATACACTCAATTAGTATTTGGTAGCATTGCCTTTAAATTGTTTAACTTGGGTCAAACATTTCGGGCAGCCTTCCACAAGCTTACCAAAATAAGTTGGGTGAATTTTGGTCCATTCCTACTGACAGAGCTGGTGTAACTGAGTCAGGTTTGTAGGCCTCCTTGCTCGCACACACTTTTTCAGTTCTGCCCACAAATCTTCTATGGGATTGAGGTCAGGGCTTTGTGATCGCCACTCCAATACCTTGACTTTGTTGTCCTTAAGCCATTTTTCCACAACTTTGGAAGTTTGCTTGGGGTCATTGTCCATTTGGAAGACCCATTTGCGACCAAGCTTTAACTCCCTGACTGATGTCTTGAGATGTTGCTTCAATATATCCACATAATTTTTTCTCCTCATGATGCCATCTATTTTGTGAAGTGCACCAGTCCCTCCTGCAGCAAAGCACTCCCACAACATGATGCTGCCACCCCCGTGCTTTACGGTTGGGATGATGTTCTTCAGCTTGCAAGCCTCCCCCTTTTTCCTCCAAACATAACGATGGTCATCATGGCCAAACAGTTCTATTTTTGTTTCATCAGACCAGAGGACATTTCTCCAAAAAATATTATCTTTGTCCCCATGTGCAGTTGCAAACCGTAGTCTGGCTATTTTATGGCGGTTTTGTAGTAGTGTCTTCTTCCTTGCTGAGTGGCCTTTCAGGTTATGTCTATATAGGACTAATTTTACTGTGGATATAGATACTTTTGTACCTGTTTCCTCCAGTATCTTCACAAGGTCCTTTGCTGTTGTTCTGGGATTGATTTGCACTTTTCGCACCATAGTACGTTCATCTCTATGAGAAAGAACGCATCTTCTTCCTGAGCGGTATGACGGCTGTGTGGTCCCATGGTGTTTATAATTGCGTACTATTGTTTGTACAGATGAACGTGGTACCTTCAAGCGTTGCTCCCAAGGATGAACCAGACTTATGGAGGTCTACAATTTTTGGCTGATTTCTTTTGATTTTCCCATGATAACAAGCAAAGAGGCACTGAGTTTGAAGGTAGGCCTTGAAATACATCTACAGTTACCCCTCCAATTGACTCAAATTATGTAAATTAGCCTATCAGAAGCTTCTAAAGCCATGACAACTTCTGACCCACTGGAATTGTGATACAGTGAATTTTAAGTGAAATAATCTGTCTGTAAACAATTGTTGGAAAAATGACTTGTGTCATGCACAAAGTAGATGTCCTAACCCACTTGCTAAAACTATAGTTTGTTAACAAGAAATTTGTGGAATGCTTGAAAAACTAGTTTTAATGACTCCAACCTAAGTGTATGTAAACTTCCGACTTCAAATGTATCTATGCATTTAGCAATCATTGCTTTATTTTTGATTTGTTTTTGCATCCCATTACACTTAATATACAGAAGACGGAAACATAACAGAACCGTTCGACATACAAACACTGAAGTTTTGTCTTTAAAAAAAGAAGAACTTTTATTAATTATGAAAAATATGAATAACATTCCACCACGAGGCCACTAGAGGGCGCTTTGGTCATTTGACTACTAGGCTATGTTATCCACCTAACGTTTGTTTTAGAAATGACCAGTGTAGCAGTTATGATGCATTCTAGATGAGTACTAGATGTTTGTCAGGTTTGGGTGAGTAATATCACTGGTGATATATCACTGGTGCTCTCTGCACTCTAACCACAAGCATCCACTACTGTACTCTCTCAGTCCGTACTAACTGTCCTATGTGTATCCCTGTCCATTTTGACTGCTCTCTCTCTCTCTCTCTCTCTCTCTCTCTCTCTCTCTCTCTCTGTCTCTTTCTTTCTCTCTCTCTATAGTGCAGCCCTTGCCCCCTGCTGTGTCCCAGGTAGAGTGCTGGTCGCTGGGCTGTAATGTCAGGGTGAAGAGGGCTCAGAGAGCTCAGCTCCTGGAGGTCCAGCAGAGAACCGCCCAGGGACCAGGACCATGGATATTACACCCACACACCGTAAGAACCACTGTCACACAGTCACCCACGCACTGTAAACTTCACCTGCCATATAGGGAACTGACTGGGTATTGACCATTATACACATACAATCCAATGCTGCTTTGCTAGATGTTGAGTTGCAGAAGCGTTGCAAGACACAACCTCACATGTAAGATTTGTGCTTAAATCACAAGACCTCTCGGCTGAGTCAGAAGCCGAGGCAGATTTGACTGGGGTTTGCAGATCCCTGCCTCCTGCTGTTCCGAGATGCTAGACTGCCAAAGCCAGTCAAGCATCTACATGTCTTCACTTTTTAGTAGTCCTCTCATGCCTTGTCTGCCTTGGCAGCCCCCCACATGCAAGTCTTATGATTGTGTAATGAATGTGTAATAATTATTTAATAAATGTGTGATACATGTCTTATAAAAGTAATACTGTGTTCTGACTGCTGTGCCTCACAGGCAGGTTCAGTGTGGAACCAGTCCATTGTGTCTCTGCAGCCCTACACAAAGTATGAGTTCCAGGCCAGGGTCAGACTGAGCCATAGGAGAGGCATCTGGAGTGACTGGAGCCAACCCGTCTCTAACTGGACACAGGAGGAGGGTAAGAACACTAATACTGCACTGTGTGGGTGATTTGTTGGTCCTGCAGATGGCCTTTATAGACAGGTTGGTTGTTTAGCAACAAAGCTGAATGTGCGCAACTATTGGGCAAAACAGACAGGGTTGGTTTAGATTGTTGACAACATGTTAACTATACTTCGTCTCCAATGTTTATTGAAAGCATGAATAAAGTTTCACAATATGCACTTGTTGTCTAACAAAATACACTGAACAAAAATATAAATGCAACATGCAACAATTTCAACAATTTTACTGAGCTACAGTTCATATAAGGAAATCAGTCAATTGAAATACATTTATTAGGACCTAATCTATGGATTTCACGACTGGGCAGGGGCACAGCAATGGGTGGGCCTGGGAGGGCATAGGCCCACCTACTTTGGAGCCAGGCCCAGCCAATCAGAATGAGTTTTCCCCCACAAAAGGGCCTTATTACAGAAATAAATACTTCTCAGTTTCATCAGCTGTCCAAGTGGCTGGTCTCAGACAATCCCGCAGGGGAAGAAGCTGGATGTGGACGTCCTGGCATGGTTACACGTGGTCTGCTGTTGTGAGGCCGGTTGGACTTACTGCCAAAATCTCTAAAACGATTTTGGAGGTGGCTTAGGGTAGTGAAATTAACATTAAATTATCTGGCAACAGCTCTGGTGGACATTCCTGCAGAAAGTCCAAACTTGAGACATCTGTGGCATTGTGCTGTGTGACAAAACTAAACACTTTGGAGTGGCCTTTTATTGTCCCCAGCACAAGGTGAACCTGTGTAATGCTCATGTTGTTTAATCAGCTTCTTGGTATGCCACACCTGTAAAGTGGATGGATTATCTTGGCAAAGGAGAAATGCTCACTAACAGGGATATAAACAAATTTGTGCAATTTATTTTTTTGCAGTAAGCTTTTTTGTGCATATGGAACATTTCTGGGATCTTTTATTGCAGCTCATGAAACATGGGACCAACATTTTACATGCTGTGTGTATATTTTTGTTCAGTGTACATCGTTACAGTTGCTGGCTAGATACATAGAGAATTTGAGCAATATTAGCATAGACGTGACAAGACATGGTATCCATGGTATCCAGAACAAGATAAAACTAACAAACGAGCCACTTAAGATTCCCCACATGGCAGTTTCTTGTCATTGTTGTTAGCTATACGGTCATCCAGAATCACAACAACACACATCCTTCTGTCCCACTGAAGTGTGCGGATCGTTTTTGTGACATTCTCAGCTAACCCATCTATAGCAGAACCAGGGATGTACAGTAACATACGCCTGGTAACTGGTGTTTTATCATACATCTCTATCAGTAACAGATTCAGTTGACATGTGTGACTTTATTAATGATGCCCTTTGGCATACTGTACTGGTTGGTTGTGACTAAGTTATTGTGCAGTTGTGTGCCACAGAGTATGATTTGTATTACGCTGAGTTGTATCACAGAGATGTTGTCAGATAAGCTTGTCCCTCTCCATACCTACACATACACCTACACTCACATAGAGCATTGTGAAAAGTGTATCTCAGGTTTTATCTTATCCCAGACCAGCAGATTTCAGGTGTTTCTGGAAACACCTCATAACATCATCATACTGAGAGGAACAACAAAGTCTCCTCATGGTCAATACTAAGCAGGATCATATCGTATAATGATTGGTATCACACATTTAGAATTGACCTGTACTGGATAATTTATCATCTGGCAAAATATGGTAACACTTCCTTCATTCAGTGAAATTACTTCATTAATTTACAGCGAAACAACACTGGTCTTCATTTCATGTGTTGTTTTAGCAACCAGTACTTATGTAGAAGTAGAAGATGAGAAAATGATGTCCCTCGGGAGTATTGAGACAGTCTTTGAGAGTGTCTTTGAGAGTGTCTCTGCACCTCTGAGCACTATCAACCACACCATCACCCTGTAGGAGAGATAGTCACAGTGTGGTAGCCTCACTATAACCTCACCTCCCTTCTCTGTCATCACTCATCTGCTCTGTAAGCCACATGGCCCACTGCTGTGCGTATTTGTGTTGGTGTGTGTGTGTGCGCGCCGCAACCAAAATTCCCCCTCTCTCACTTCCTGATCATCAAGGGAGGAGTTTATTTTTCATTGAAGAAAAAGTAAGATATGGAACGATATGGAAAAACATTGAACAACGACACACATTTTGAAACTTAACAAGATTAGGCATGACAGGTCAACATGTATCATGTAGGACGGTGAAGCATAAAACTCTGAACTCCCCATTTTGTAATTACGAGGATGAGCAGCTACCCACTAATCTTGATGACATTATTCTGGTGAAATACATGAGAGATACATGAGAGAAATACATGAGACATTGTTTGCTTTTTGGAGGTGGACACCTCATTTTTGCCATAATTTCTGGGAGATGCCATCACCTCTTTTGGAATACTTTTGGAATTTGACTTAACCCAGATAAGCACCTCATGCCAGAGAAGCCTTTTAGTGGCACATCTGAATTCTACTTGATGATGCTGTGTTTGTCCTGTCTGCTGACTTACAGGATGCAGATCACATCAGTCTGGAGCTGTATGTCACTTTGGGTGGCAGGGTATTATTTGACGCAAAAACTTTTTAAAAAATAATTGTTTCCAGGAAATATTAGTCATGTCTGAGACACATCCTTGTTCTTAGGAAAACATAATGAAGGTTGTCAGATGGTTATCAAAACACAAAATAGGCTGAAGGCTGATGGCTGATGGCTGATGGCTATCACAATGACCTTGTACATACAAGCTATGTACTTAATGGATAGAATAGGACTTTATTGATGCCAAACCCCCAGACATCACACAAATACATAGAAAACGTTTTGGGAGTATACATCCATTTTGGGAGAACACAGGGTCAGCCACAGCTAACTGTTGCAATGAATAAACGGTTTGTATCCTGTGCTCTTTTACAGCACCTGCCAAGGCTCTGGATGTGTGGTACACAACCTCCAACTCTCCCAACTCCATCACTTTATACTGGAAGGTGAGCATTCAAAGAGATGTCTTAATATTGTCAGACTCTCTCTCTCTCTCCCACATGGGAAAAAATACTTTAGTATACTGTAGTATTCACGGTGGTGTTTTTGTGGACATGACTGTTCTGTAGTATTTAGGATGGGACATTGATACCGGTACTCCAATGCTCCAATGCAGTTTTCAAAGCACTACTGATCCAATACAATGTACCGATGCTCATTTCAAAGTATCATTATCGCTTGATCAATGACGCCCAAAGCTTAGTTTGATCACATGGTTTTTCAAACCGTGGTTTGCAAAATGAGAGATCCCACAGATTACGTGACGGTGCTTTCTTCGATTCCAAGTTGCTTTCAAACCCCAACCTCTACTGGAAACCATACTTATAATGTACAGGATTTTGTGATGCTGTGTCACCTGAATGGTAAATAAGCAGGTAGAGTCGGGGACCATAAAACAATGAATGGGGTCGAGTCCTGGTGAAGGCTTATTATTTAGAGAATTGTTTTTATATGACACCACACTCTACACATTATTGTTCAAACAATTTGTTTTATTTAGTATGGTATAAGCGTATGTCTTAAGCATCCTAAATAATGCGATCATTTCAGTTTTTGACAGCAACTTGTAATGGTAAATTATAGCTAGTAGGCTATTAACACCTGCAATGAAAATCTGTGTCAATGAGATTTTATGAATATTGTGGGAAAAACTTCCATATGGACACCCTCGCTGCTTTATATTGCTAATCAACAAATGTCACTAATGTGCATTGTGTTAAAAGTTGTAAGTAATGAATTGGTGAAAGCCCCAAACGCTTCAGAAAGCCTTGGTTTCCCATCACTAGTATTTACTGTTGTGTTTTTTGTTGTTGTACATATACACTGAGTGTACAAAACATTATGAACACTCGCTCTTTCCATGACATAGACTGACCAGGTGGATACATGTGAAAGCTATGATCCCTTATTGATGCCACCTGTTAGATCCATTTCAATCAGTGTAGATGAAGGAGAGGAGACAGGTTAATTAAGGATTTTTAAGGCTTGAGACAATTGAGACATGGATTGTGTATGTGTGCTATTCAGAATGTTGAATGGGCAAGAAGACAAAAGATTTAAGTGCTTTTCAATGAAGTAGTGTCAGGTGCACCGGTTTGTGTTAAGAACTGCAACCCTGCTGGGTTTTTCACGCTCAACAGTTTCCATGTGTATCAAGAATAGTCCATCGCCAAAAGGACATCCAGTCAACTTGACACAATTTTGGGAAGCATTGGAGTCAACATGGGCCAGCATCCCTGTGGAACGCTTTCGACACCTTGTAGAGTCCATACCCTGACGAATTGAGGCTGTTTCTGAGGGCAAAAGGCGGGGGGATGCAACTCAATATTAGGAAGGTGTTCTTAATGTTTTGTACACTCAGTGTATATGTTGTTTGTCATAAAATATGGTGTCTCTAGTTCTACCTGAGTAATTAGGAAAAAAAATGTTACTTTCTTCCTGTTTCTGTCCTAAACTGTAGCATTTTTTCATGTGGGTGTGTAAAGTTTTCTTAGCCGCATGAGGTAAAGGGCAAACTCAGACCACTTCTGAGAGGTGACATTCTCCCCCCCCCTAACCTCACCCCATAGGTGTGAGAGGCTCCCTCCCCAATGATGTGTGAGACTGAAACCTGGGCCAGACACGTGACAGTTTCAGTTTACAAGAAACAGAAAAGACGAGCAGTTTAAAAGAAATGATAGATCCCTTACACACCTCTCATCGCCCAGCAGAGATGCTGCAGGGATAGCATGCCTTCTTAGCTGCTCCTGGGCAATACAATAAAGTTGAATTAAATGTTAAGCTAACACAAGGGTAGGGGCATGTTGATATAGAAACAGTCAGACTCTAGGGGAGAATCTCAATTGCATACTCCTCTCTCGTTGCCTCGTTCTCGAAACCCATTGAATGAGGAAGCCAGAGGTCTCTCTCCTTTGACCTTCTCCTCCAATGGATTTTGAGAAGGAGAAAGGAGACACAAGGAGTATGCAATTGAGATTCTCCCTTGCTTTAGGATTCTATGCTGGGAAACAGAAGTGCGATGAAAACACTGATAGCCAATCCTATCACTGCATCATTTGTGATTGTTGCCCATGGAGTGGGCCTGTGTTTTATATGTGGTTCTGAATCTGATTGCAGAGGCTGAGTCACACAGAGGCCAGAGGGAAGATCAGGGGTTACAAGGTGATAGTTCACGACACCCTGGCAGGGAAATCTGAGAGCAACACCTCCATTAATAATATTTCAGGCCTGTCCTGCTCTCGCTGTAATGTCACTGTCTACGCCCTGAACTCCAAAGGTTCCTCACCCCCTGCCCGTGTCACCATTCCCCTCAGAGCAGGTAAGGCATCTCCATTTCCTCCCCGTTTTCCCCCCTTTTCCTCCATCTTCCTATTCAAGATTCAGACTCTTCAGAAAAGTGAAAACTATAAATGCAAGAATTTGTTCCACTTCTTGGCTTCTTTAAGTTAAAAGACAATTAACATTTAAAAACCACATAGACATAAATGTAACATCCAATTGACCGTAGTTGACAGGGAATGGTGACTGCTCTACTGACAGTGTCATACACTCCTCTCCCTTCACAGCCCAGCCCCCTCAGAATGTGATGTGTAGAAATCACAGTAACCACAGCATCACCATCTCCTGGCGGAGGCCTGTAACTGCAGGAGCAGCCAGTGGGACAGGAGATGGGGCAGTAAGTGGCTACCTGCTGGAATGGTTCCCTGTTGGCAGACAGGTGGAGAAGCTCAGGTGGAAGAGACTGGGTCCTAATGAAACCCATACTGTCATTAGAGGTACATGTAGCGGATGGATGGCCAGCTTAGCATTGCATTAGATCTTATTGGATCCCTGAGTGATGATACAGCCAGTTGATCCCTCCTCTTGATCTCATTCCCTCTCTCTCGATCTCCACCCCACCCACTGTCTCTCTTGTGTGTAGATAACATTAAGCCGTTTGAGTGCTATGAGGGAGCAGTTTATGCTCTGTATGAGCAAGCAGTGGGCAGGGCCCAGTTTGAAGACTTCTACACCTTGGAATTAGGTAAGGAAACAGGAGATCAACATTTTTCCGAAGGTTTCACATCAATGGAACAGTGCTAGAGTTCGATTCCTATTTGTTGTGTGACTGTGTCCTGTAGTACCTTCCGCGGGTCCGTCTGTCCATCAGCCGGTGGTGGAGGGGGACAAAGTGACCGTTTCCTGGTCAGAGGTCCCTCAGGAATACAGGAGGGGCTGTATCATCAACTACACCATCTATGTGAAAAACTCAGAGGGAAAAGACGTTGGAAACTACGGTATGGAGAAGAACTATCAAACACAAAGTGCATTGTGTGTGTGTGTGTATACTGTGTTCATGACCTGTGGTTTTGTTCTAGTCTGCAGAGCATCAGAGAGGTCCTTCACCATCAGGGACCTTCCCCCTGAGTACTACCGTCTATGGATGACCGCATCGACTGCCTCAGGACAGGGCCCCAGAGCCGGACACTCCTTTATCATCAAACCTCAAAGTGAGTATAACGAGAGAAAGAGTGAAAATAATCTGTTTCTCAGAATAATCTAGCTGAAACACTCTCAGTACTATCATTCCAGTTATGTGAAGTGTTACAATAAATACAGAATGCTTATGTTTATTATACTGTATAATGTTTATACTGTGTGCTTATTAATGTATGTACCACTGTAGGTTTGCTTTCAGACAGCTGGCTTTATACCATGGTCCTGGTAGGGATCACCTCCTTCCTGGTGTTCTTTGTCCTGTTGTGCCTGTACCAGGTCTCCTCGTTAAGACGACGGTAATACATTAGGAACAGGAACAGCCTCTAGTCCTAATGGGGAGTCACAAGACAGCAATACTCGAAGGAAATGGAAATATTGATTGACCGTGTTATTAACTGTGTGCTCTGTTCCTGACTCACTGTGGTTATTTTCCATGTTCTCTCCTCCTCAGAGTCTCAACACTCGTCCACTGCCTCATGCCAGATATCGTCCCTGATCCTGCCAACAGCAAATGGGCACAGGAGTGTGCCAAAGAGAAGGTACGTTCACGCAGACGCCAGAGTGCACACATGCAAGCACGCACACACACACAAACAAACACAGTCTGAATACTTCATTTGGATCCACAGTGATACATTCGTCTGACCCCTTCCTGTCTTCCCCCAGGGTGAGTTGACCCTACACCTCTACCTCAGTGAGTCTAGTGTCAGTGAAGAGGAGGAGCCAGACACTGTGGAGGTCCAGGAGCTGCCTGAGGGCAGTTGGAGCTCATGGAACCCAGCACAGCGCACTGACATCTCCGGAACTCCAGAGGGTGCTATTCACCCCTCCTTACACCTCCTCTTCATGCCCCAGCAGATCCCTGCGACAGACCCGTCAACAACAGCCTACTTCCAGAGCTCCTACCTCAAGAGCTTCTCCCAGGAGTCAGGCTCCTCAGGCCAGACACAGGGTTCCCAGGGAACAGATATGACTGTAGACTACATCTCAACACACGTCCTAGAGGGCAGAGAGGAGAAGGAAGAGGAAGGTCTGGATGTGATGGGATTCTTCTCCTGTCCGCAGAACCCCCTGAGTCCGTTCATGAACCCTTTGGTGTCTTTCGGAGGGAAGCTGACTCTGGATGCGGTCAGGATCGACTGCAGTGAGTTCTTAGACTGATGGGTTAGACTGATAGCCATATAAAATAACCCAAGGAGCAGGTTGTGTGAAGACTCTGTGTAATCTTTGATTCTCACTAACCAACAATCATTATAAACAGTTATATTGCATTACAGTACAATAGTACACTATCTATCAGAGATGGGAGACTACAGACCTCGGGGTCCATAGTGGTGGAACACTTTTTCACCATAGCAAACACTAATTGCATTCTAAACTGAAGATGATGATGAGTTGATTTTTGGAGTCAGGTGTTAGCTGGGGCAAAAGTGTGACATCAATCCGGCCCCCGAGGACTGGAGTTGCCCATCCTAGATCTATGTCTTGGATAACAAAAAAGATCAATACAATACAACTCACCTGTCACTTTTCCCCCAGTTTACAGGGACTGTAAGCAATGAGCTTTTCTGAAATAAACCATGGGAGTTATGTAAAGTGCACTATGAGTTCATATCTGGAAGTGTATTTATTATTTTCACAAAGAGATAGTACTGGAATATGCAGGGTCAGCCTTAGCATAGAGTCCTGGATCCTTGCAGAGAGTACAGGTGCTCTATAGTGTAAATGTAATATTGGGGATTCTTAAACCCTAGTGAAAGTTTAATACATTTAATATAGGGGATCATTGTGATGAGAAAAAAGGAGACTGGAGATGCTAGTGAGGTTAAACTTGTATTTGTTATTTGGGGTCTTTGAATCAGTTACATTTCGTTATCAACAAATCAGCCTGCATCTCAAATCGACAGTTAATCAGAGCAGCAAGAAGCAAAAAACACAACCAACCTGCGGTGAGCAAACAGGCATGTATTCTGAGAAGAATAACAGATAGATATTAGGATACAGATTACAGATGGATCAATGTATTTAGCTTTCAAACATAATTTACACTATTGTTTAACAGTGGTTTGTTATACACAAAAAGATATGTGAACCCTTTAGAATTAGCTGGATTTCTGCATAAAGTCACTTTTGTCTATTAAAGTCTATTTTGTTAATAGACAAACACAGTCTGCTTAAACTAATAACACACAAACAATTAGAATTTGGATGTTTTCATTGAGCACACCGTGTAAACATTCACAGTGCAGGTTGGAAAAATTATGTGAACCCTTGGATTTAATAACAAGTTGACCCTCCTTTGGCAGCAATAACCTCAACCAAACGTTTTCTGTAGTTGCGGATCAGACATGCACAACAGTGAAGAGGACTTTTTGACCATTCCTCTTTACAAAACTGTTTCAGTATTATATTCTTGGGATGTCTGGAGTGAACCACTCTCTTGCGGTCATGCCACAGCATCTCAATGTGGTTGAGGTCAGGACTGACTGGGCCACTCCAGAAGGTCAGGACTGACTGGGCCACTCCAGAAGGTCAGGACTGACTGGGCCACTCCAGAAGGTCAGGACTGACTGGGCCACTCCAGAAGGTTAGGACTGACTGGGCCCAGGAGGTCAGGACTAACTGGGCCACTCCAGAAGGTCAGGACTGACTGGGCCACTCAGACTGACTGGGCCACTCCAGAAGGTCAGACTCAGGGCCACTAGAAGGTCAGGACTGGGCCACTCCAGAAGGTCAGGACTCTGACTGGGCCACTCCAGAAGGTCAGGACTCTGACTGGGCCACTCCAGAAGGTCAGGACTCTGACTGGGCCACTCCAGAAGGTCAGGACTCTGACTGGGCCACTCCAGAAGGTCAGGGCTCTGACTGGGCCACTCCAGAAGGTCAGGGCTCTGACTGGGCCACTCCAGAAGGTCAGGACTGACTGGGCCACTTGTCTATTAAAGTATATTTTGTTAATAGACAAACACAGTCTGCTTAAACTAATAACACGCAAACAATTAGAATTTGGATGTTTTCATTGAGCACACCGTGTAAACATTCACAGTGCAGGTTGGGAAAATGATGTGAACCCTTGGATTTAATAACAAGTTGACCCTCCTTTGGCAGCAATAACCTCAACCAAACGTTTTCTGTAGTTGCGGATCAGACATGCAAACAAGTGAAGAGGACTTTTTGACCATTCCTCTTTACAAAAATGTTTCAGTTTTACAATATTCTTGGGATGTCTGGAGTGAACCACTCTCTTGCGGTCATGCCACAGCATCTCAATGTGGTTGAGGTCAGGACTGACTGGGCCACTCCAGAAGGTCAGGACTGACTGGGCCACTCCAGAAGGTCAGGACTGACTGGGCCACTCCAGAAGGTCAGGACTGACTGGGCCACTCCAGAAGGTCAGGACTCTGACTGGGCCACTCCAGAAGGTCAGGACTCTGACTGGGCCACTCCAGAAGGTCAGGACTCTGACTGGGCCACTCCAGAAGGTCAGGACTGACTGGGCCACTCCAGAAGGTCAGGACTGACTGGGCCACTCCAGAAGGTCAGGACTCTGACTGGGCCACTCCAGAAGGTCAGGACTCTGACTGGGCCACTCCAGAAGGTCAGGACTCTGACTGGGCCACTCCAGAAGGTCAGGACTGACTGGGCCACTCCAGAAGGTCAGGACTGACTGGGCCACTCCAGAAGGTCAGGACTCTGACTGGTCCACCCCAGAAGGTCAGGACTCTGACTGGGCCACTCCAGAAGGTCAGGACTCTGACTGGGCCACTCCAGAAGGTCAGGACTCTGACTGGGCCACTCCAGAAGGTCAGGACTCTGACTGGACCACTCCAGAAGGTCAGGACTGACTGGGCCACTCCAGAAGGTCAGGACTCTGACTGGGCAACTCCAGAAGGTCAGGACTCTGACTGGGCCACTCCAGAAGGTCAGGACTGACTGGGCCACTCCAGAAGGTCAGGACTCTGACTGGGCCACTCCAGAATGTCAGGACTCTGACTGGACCACTCCAGAAGGTCAGGACTGACTGGGCCACTCCAGAAGGTCAGGACTCTGACTGGGCCACTCCAGAAGGTCAGGACTCTGACTGGGCCACTCCAGAATGTCAGGACTCTGACTGGACCACTCCAGAAGGTCAGGACTGACTGGGCCACTCCAGAAGGTCAGGACTGACTGGGCCACTCCAGAAGGTCAGGACTGACTGGGCCACTCCAGAAGGCGTATTTTTTTCTGTTCAAGCCATTCTGTTGTTGATTTACCTTTGTATTTTGGGTAGTTGTCCTGTTGCATCACCGAACTTCTGTTGAGCTTCAATTTGCCGACAGACTCATTCTACTGCAAAATGTCTTGATAAACTTGGGAATACATTTTTCCGTCGATGATAGCAAGCTGTCTAGGCCCTGAGACAGCATAGCAGTCCCAAACCATGATGCTCCCTCCACCATACTTTACAGTTGGGATGAGGTAATTGATGTTGGTGTGCTGTGCCTTTTTATCTCCACACATAGTGTTGTGTGTTCCTTCCAAACAACACAACTTTAGTTTAATCCGTCCACAGAATATTTTGCCAGTAGCGCTGTGGAATATCCAGGTGCTCTTTTGAAAACATCAGACGTGCAGAAATATTTTTTGGGGACAGCAGTGGCTTCTTCCATGGTGTCCTCCCATGAACACCATTCTTGTTTAGTGTTTTACGTATTTTAGACTCGTCAACAGAGATGTTAGCGTCTTCCAGAGATTTCTGTAAGTCTTTAGCTGACACTCTAGGATTCTTCTTAACCTCATTGAGCATTCTGCGCTGTGTACTTGCAGTCATCTTTGCAGGACGGCCACTCTTAGGGAGAGTAGCAATAGTGCTGAAATTTCTCAATTTATAGACAATTTGTCTTACTATGGACTGACTTTTAGAGATACTTTTGCAACCCTTTCCAGCTTCTGACATTTTTTGTTCAAGGCATGGTTCACATCAGGCAATGCTTCTTGTGAATAGCAAACTCAAATTTTGTGAGTGTTTTTTATGGGGCAGGGCAGCCCAAATGAATATCTCCAATCTCGTCTCATTGACTCGACTCCAGGTTAGTTGACTGCTGACTACAATTAGTTTTTGGAGAAGTCATTAGCCTAGGGGTTCACATACTTTTTCCAACCTACACTGTGAATGTTTAAATGATGTATTCAATATGGACGAGACAAATACAAAAATGTGTGTGTTAGAGTGTTGGACTAGTAACCAGAAGGTTGCAAGTTCAAATCGCTGAGCTGACAAGGTACAAATCTGTCGTTCTGCCCCTGAACAGGCAGTTAACCCACTGTTCCTAGGCCGTCATTGAAAATAAGAATTTGTTCTTAACTGACTTGCCTAGTAAAATAAAGGAAAACAATAAATAAAATAAGCACACTGTGTTTGTCTATTGTTGTGACTTAGATGAAGATCAGATCAAATTTTATGTTACATTTATGCAGAAATCCAGGTATTTCCAAAGGGATCACCTACTTTTTCTTGCCACTATATATAAAATGGATGTATTCGTTAGCAACGAGTGGAGGACAGAGGAGCCTCTTAAAGAAGAAGTTATGGGTCTGTGAGAGCCAGAAATCTTGCTTGTTTGTAGGTGACCAAATACTTATTTTCCACCATAATTTGCAAATAAATTCATAAAAAATCCTACAATGTGATTTTCTGGATTTTTTTCTCATTTTGTCTGTCATAGTTGAAGTGTACCTATGATGAAAATTACAGGCCTCTCTCATCTTTTTAAGTGGGAGAACTTGCACAATTGGTGGCTGACTAAATACTTTTTTGCCCCACTGTATATATATATATATATATATATATATATATATATATATATATATGTGTGTGTGTGTGTGTGATACCTGTTAGATATTGGGGGCTTCCTGTGATGTACTTTTGTATGTCTGATTGCTGTATAAGTGAGTTAGCTAGCATAATCGAGATGTAATGGGCACATTAGCCCCTGCTAATACAGTGTTACAGATTCATGCTATCAACAGCCATCAATATAATCAAACCGGAGGGGATGGCTGCTGGTTTATGGGCTACTGACCAATTGTGCTATTTTGTGGGCTACTGACCAATTGTGATATTTTGTGGGGGGGTTTTCTATTTTTTTGTAACTTATTTTGCACATAATGTTTCGGCTACCGTCTCTTACGACCGAAAAGAGCTTCTGGATATCAAAACAGCCATTACTCACCTCGAACGGGACGAAGATCTTTTCTTTAATGAATCTGAAAGTGAAGGATTTACTGCTTATGGTAGATAAATTACAAGATTATGTTATAATCCTGTTTATGCATTGAATAGCTATGATGAATCATCTATTTCATTGAATCATCTATTTCTGTGGGACTGAGTTGGGCCTCTGGGGCTTGAGCTGATAATTTACCTACAACTGGCATTCCATAGATAAGATGTGGTGGGTGTAACCGAGATAGAAAGAGCCTGGAGGAGTAGAACAAAAACCCTTATTGTTCCTAATCATCCTGTAATTTGGATTTAAACAACACCAGGTGCAGATAACCACCAAATGAACCCAAAGTGGCTTGTGATGCCCCCCAATCTGCATGGGAGGGGTGGAACCAGCCATGACTAAGCATTCTTAGTGTGAGCTATATAAGAACCACGATTCCTCTGTAAATGTTAAGCTCTCGGCAACACACTCAAGAGTGTGGGGTCGACAGTTTCAATATTGCTATAATTAATCGATATGAAATAAAGATGATTATTTGAATAATTGTCCAAGTCGCTCTCAGTATACATGAATTTCCACGACATGCTGCTCCCGGACCAGGCCCACATCCCCGTCATTCGCATGAAGAGGAGACGGAGATACAGAGACCGCAGATCCGAGTGCCTTGTGAGAATTTGTTTGCAAGTGCGTAACCCGCCTCTACCATCCTTCCTATTGGCCAACTTGCAATCACTGGAGAATGAAATGGATGAGCTCCAATCAAGACTATCCTACCATCGGGACATTAAAAACTGTAATATCTTATGTTTCACTGAGTCGTGGTTGAATGACGACATGGATCTGGATTTTCTGTGCATCGGCAAGACAGAACAGCTACTTCCGGTAAGATGAGGGGTGGTGGTCTGTGTATATTTGTCAATAACAACTGGTACGCAATCTCTAATATAGAGAACCTCATGATAAGCTGTAGACCACACTATCTACCAATCAAGTATTTTCGTAGCTGTCCATTTACCACCACAAACTTATACTGGCAATAAGACAGCACTCAACCAACTCTATAAGGCCATTAGCAAATAAGACAATGCTCATTCAGAAGCGGCTGGGACTTTAATGTAGGGAAACTTAAATCCATTTTACCTCATTTCTACCAGCGGGAAAAAAAACTCTAGACCACCTTAATCTACACACAGAGATGCGTACAAAGCTCTCCCTTGCCCTCCATTTGGCAAATCTGACAATAATTATATTCTCCGGATTCCTGCTCACAAGATGATGAAGCTACTCGGGCAATTCAGACCATGCAGAGCGGTAAAGCTCCCGTGCCTGATTGCTTCCCTATTTAATTTTTTAAAGCATTCTTCTCTAAACTATCCCCTATCTTTAGCTCAATGTACAATGAAGTCCTTTCCAGTCAGAAACTGCCCCAGACACTTACCCAGGTGACTATTTTGGTTGTGCTTAAAAAGAACAAGAATCCTTAGGCCTAGACTGTGGCTCATACCGCCCTATAAGCGTTTTGTGCGGCGATTATACAATTCTCACTAAGGCCCTTTAAAGACAGTGATGCCAAACTGGATTAAGGGAACACTAAGGGGCGAAATAACTCACAAGGTGTCTTTATATGCAGACAATCTTCTTTTAAACATCTCTAACACTGTGTAGACTATTCCCTATCTCTTGGACATGCTACAAGGTTTTGGGACATTCTCTGGATACAAGTTAAACCTAACAAAAAGTGTGCTCCTCCCCATTAATCAGTTAGCAGAAGGTATTGGATATCATTTAAGGCTTTGTTTAAACATAACTTCATCCTGTTAAGATGACTGTACTACCTAGGTTTTTGTACTTATTCCAAATGATTCCTATTTTTCGGCCAAAGTCGAAGTTCAAACAACTGGACAGCTATATTTCCAACTTAATTTGGAATAAATCATATCCACGAATGAGAAAGGTATATCTAGAGAGACCTAAGCTGGCAGATGGGATGGGCCTTCCCATTTTTTACACTACTACTGGTCAGCAAATATATCTAAATGTGTTTATTGGCTTTCTACATTTGGAAGACGTGTGCGAGCAAGGAGGCCTACAAACCTGACTCAGTTACACCAGCTCTGTCAGGAGGAATGGGCCAAAATTCACCTAACTTGTTGTGGGAAGCTTGTGGAAGGCTACCCGAAACGTTTGACCCAAGTTAAACAATTTAAAGGCAATGCTACCAAATACTAATTGAATGTATGTAAACTTCTGACCACTGGGAATGTGATGAAAGAAATAAAAGCTGAAATAAATCATTCTCTCTGCTATTTTTCTGACATTTCCCATTCTTAAAATAAAGTGGTGATCCTAACTGACCTAAGACAGGGAATGTTTACTAGGATTAAATGTCAGGAATTGTGAAAACTGAGTTTAAATGTATTTGGCTAAGGTGTATGTAAACTTCCTACTTCAACTGTATGTGACTCATTGTTAGTAGTAGTTGTGACTGTATTGCCATGGCACAGGCGGAAGTGGAGGAAATGTTTGCCCCCTAGTCCCCAGCAAGATGGCCATCTTTAAAGGGGGCTGGGCGATTATTATGATGGGAGGTCCAATAGCTCCTCCTCATCCCCTGTTTCCTGTCTTTCTAGATTTTTACTGTCCCACCCTAAATCCCCATTTAGATTTTACCTCCAAATGAGTGATGTTTTTTCCCCCATTTGAAGACTGCAGCCCTTGAACAATTCTGATATGGCAGGTGTAACAGTGAGTTAGCAAGATATCTCTCTGATACTTGTATGAGTCAGAAAGAGATTTGACAGGGTTTTCATTGTGTACCAGAGTAATTCAACTCGAGATAGAATGAACTCCCTCTCCGTCTATGTCATACTGGGTGAGCTCCTATACATTTTAATTTCCTCATTGACTAATTAGAATTGTCTTAATTGTTCATATACATTTCCAGTGGTGTAAAGTACTTAAATAAAAATACTTTAAAGTACTACTTAAGTCATTTTTGGGGGTATCTGTACTTTACTATTTATTTTTTTGACAACTTTTACTTTTACTTCACTACATTCCTAAAGAAAAGAATGTGTTTTTTGCTCCATACTTTTCCCTGACACCCAAAAGTATTGTGAATGCTTTGCAGGACTGGAAAATGGTCCAAATCATGCACTTATCAAGAGAACACGTGGTCCCCAATCCCTACTGCTTCTGATCTGGCAAACTCACTAAACACAAATGCATCATTTGTAAATGATGTCTGAGTGTTGGAGTCTGCCCCTGGCTATACGTAAATGTCTTAAACAAGAAAATGGTATCGTCTGCTTTGCTTACTATAGGGAATTTGAAATTATTGATGCTTTTACTTTTGATACTTAAGTATATTTAGAACCAAATACTTCTGGATTTTTACTCAAGTCGTATTTTACTGGGTGACTTTTACTTTTACTTGAGTAACTTTCTATTAAGGTATCTATACTTTTACTCAAGTATCACAATTAGATACTTTTTCCACCACTGCACATTTCAATGGTCAATTATTGTCATTGATAATGTGCATGATGATATAACCAGGGCTGAATTTTGATTAACTGCAGGGCACTCTGCATAGGCTACATTTTTAAAAATATGTTTAGTGTAGCCTATTAGTTGAATGTGAGAATGGGGTAAAATGTCACTCTTAAGAGAACATGTTTAGGTGGGTTTATTTGAGTGCTATCTACTCTTGTATTTTTCTTGACATAAGCTCCATGACCATGATTGTAGGTTGTGTGGAGTCTTGTTGTGAAGGAAAGGATCAGAAATGGCAGGAAAGGACATGCGTGTACATTCCTCCTACCCCCATGGGGATGATATCCATCTACAGACTCATTAGAGACTGTTTCCCATTCCTCTGCCCACTGAGTGTATATACAGTAATGTTGTTACTGCTCTATTTCCTACTCCTGAATAGTAAACAGAGTTAACTTCTGATCACATTGATCAATGATCCTTTTTTTCTTCATCAGGTCTAACAACATTGATGATCCAGACTACAGACTCTAAAGGTAAAACACACACACATACTCATATACACATACTCATATACACACACTCATATACACATACAGAAATGTCCAGAAATAATGAGCTTCCCTCTTTCTCTAGGGTCTCCCAATATCAGAGTGGTTCTGTCTGTTTGGCCCCCAGGATCAACCATCTACTTAAGGGAATCTGTGGCCCTGAGATGCCGTGTGGAAGCAGGTGCTAACTATTCTTGGACCTATCACTGGTTCAGACACACATCTCACAAACTTGTGACCCCAAACGCTAGACACATGATCAGTGGTGACAGTTACTCCATCACTGGGGTTGCCAAGGCTGACGGTGGTAGCTACTGGTGCCAGGCTGAGCGGAATGGCTCAACCACACCCTTACTCAGTGACCCTGCCCACTTGACTGTGTCAGGTGAGACAACCTTCAGTCTAATCACTGTTCACTGATTGGTTGGATGAAATATGGCTACTGCTATTGGTATCAATGCACACATAACCTCATCAAAGACGAGTAGCCATTTGGTGTTATGGCATTAGTAGAGTGAGTAATCCTGAAAATGTCACCCCCACTTATTGTACCCATCTCTCTCGCAGAGCTGACCCCACCCTCTTTGGCAGTGATCCCCAACAGCCGACAGCACTTCCAAGGGGAGCACTTCTCTCTCCAGTGCCCTGCTGTGTCTGAGAGCAACTCCACAGAGAGTAACTCCACAGACTGGACATTGTGGCAGCTCACTGACTTTGGAGTTAGGTCTGGGTGTCAGACACTAGAGGGCACTGTCAGGAAGGAGGTTCCTGGAGCATGCAGCCTCTCCTCTCTATACAGTGGGTTGTACTGGTGTGAGAGCAGCAAATGGCGCAGCAACACGGTCAAGATCACAGTGAGCTGTGAGCCATATCTGTATCACTGATGTCTGATACATTAGCAGCATTGTGATCATGTGGTTGGGGGGAAATAATGCCATGTGCCTGTGGAAACCGAGATTATGCATAAGAAAGCAAGTAAGATGCACTATATGTAATGGTCTATGTATCTGTATCTGTAGTGTCTTCTCTTGTGTCTCACAGATGGTTCCATGATCATTGTTGGCCCTGCTCACCCTGTCACAGAGGGAGATCAGGTGACTCTGCATTGCCGGTACTGGTTCCACAAACCTAACCTGACCACCTTCTACAAAAACGGAGTAGAGGTTGTTCTGAACGTCACAGAGATGACCATTGACAATGTGAACGGTGCAGACGAGGGCTTCTACAAGTGTGCTGAACCTGAGGAGAAGTTGGAGAGCCCAGAGAGTTGGCTGTCTGTGAGAAGTAAGACCAAACGGTTGGGCACAACTGCGGCCCAAATATTTTACTGCCTCCCAATACTGCTTGAAATACAGATTAACTTCATTTTACGTTGCGTTGCTTTTAATGCCTTTATTTTAGGGAACTCCACCTCAGAAGAGAGAAAGACATTGTCCTCTGAAGGTACAGTGTCTACACATAAAACCCTTCAATCACCTCAACCCCCCTCCTCCAACACACACACGCACGTGCGCGTGCACACTCGACTTATATGGTTTCATGTTTTTCCCCATTCAGGTACCTGGATATGGGTGTTGCTGTTCTGTTGCATTGTGGTTATCCTGTTGCTTATTCCTGTTGTTATGTTACTGGTTCGTCACTACAGGTTAGTAGTTATTACCTTCAACAAATATCTCTGTTTACTAATCACATTCAATGGACATAAAAAATAGAAACACTCTGTAGTAAGCAGGAAACTCTGTATGTGTCACTAACCCGTCTGTTATTGGGTTCAAGGTTGCGTATGTGGTGCACCCGCAGCTGTTTCTCCTCCAAAGAAGGGCCACCCCCAGGAGAGGCACCCCAGACCAAGCAGGATGTGACTGAGGTACAGTGGGATCTGGGATGGATGGAGATGGCCAACCTGTTGGACAAGCAGCAGTACCCTGCCACTGCCAGCTAAACTCTACCACTCAAACCAGAGACTAGTGTGCTTAACACTGTACAGAACATACCAGAGGAGGCTGGTGGGAGAAGCTATAGGAGAACAGGCTCATTGCAATGGCATAAGTTAAATAAATGGAACGGAGTCACACGTGGTTTCCATATGTTTGATACTGTTCCATTTATTCCATTCCAGCCATTACAATGAGCCTGTCCTCCTATAGCTCCTCCCACAAGCCTCCTCTGGTACAAACATATTAATTATCCTTTGTATCTGTTTTTCACTGGTTTTGTTTCTCACCAGAGTTTTTCTTTTATCTGGTCAAATTAAGAAATAAAGAGGATGTACAGTATGAGCTAAAAAACTATTGTGTACAAGCACAATATTTCCATTGTATCATTAAAGTCACTCCATCTTCATGTTACACCTGTTGGTGAACTACTAATGAGTATCAGAAATGCCGTTTCTGTACAGTAAATCCCTTCCATTTACTGTAAGGTACTTCCCTACTTATGAATAGGCTTTCACTTGGCTGCTGAAATTTGAGGCTTACTGGGAGAAAATTCATTTTCACCGATATCTGCACAGCTCTAGTGTAACAGTATAACTTTAGATCGTCCCCTCGCCCATACCCGGGCGCGAACTAGGGACCCTCTGCACACATCAACAACAGTCACCCACGAAGCATTGTTACCCATCGCTCCACAAAAGCCGCGGCGCTTGCAGGGCAAGGGGAACCACTACTTCAAGGTCTCAGAGCAAGTGACGTCACCGATTTAAACGCTATTTAGCGCGCACCTAGCACACCTACCTAGCTAGCCGTTTCACATCCGTTACACTACGACACCACGGTCACTACTGTTAAAACAGAAGAGTGATTGCAACAGCTGGTGAGTTTTACAATACTTTCAAATGTATTTTACTCACATTATTGTCCTATTTTTTAATTGGTATTTAATTTCCAAAAGCATTGACTTGAGAGTTAAATATCTCAAATAGTAAATATAAGAATTTACACAACCACAGTTTTGCTTGTTTAAAGGGATGCAACCCTTTTTTTCCATTTTCGCCTAAAATGACCCAAATCTAACTGCCTGTAGCTCAGGCCTGTAGCTTAAGCAAGGGTATGCACATTCTTGATTCCATTTGAAAGGAAACACTTTGAAGTTTGTGGAAATGTGAAATTAATGTAGGAGAATATAACACATTAAAAGGTAAAAGATCATCCAAAGAAAAAAACCTGTGGATTTTTTTTGTACCATAACCTTTGAAATGCAAGAGAAAGGCCATAATGTATTATTTCAACCCAGGTGCAATTTACATTTTGGCTACTAGATGGCAGCAGTGTATGTGCAACGTTTTAGACTGATCCAATTAACCATTGTATATCTGTTCAAAATGTTGTATCAAGACCACCCAAATGTGCCTAATTGGTTTATTAATACATTTTCAAGTTAATAATTGTACACTCTCTTCAAACAATAGCATGGTATTAGTTCACTGTAATAGCTACTGTAAATTGGACACTGCAGTTAGATTAACAAGAATTTAAGCTTTCTGCCCATATCAGATATGTCTGTGTCCTGGGAAATGTTTTTGTTACTTACAACCTCATGCTAATCGCATTAGCCTACGTTAGTTCAACTATCCCGCAGGGGGGACAACAATCCCGTAGAGGTTTTTAAACAAATGTGGTTTCTACTGACAATTGAGATGTACAAATTTTGGCATATGGGGACGACAAGCAGATAAGAGACTATCCTTACTTAATTTCAATTAAGACATTAATGAGCAAGCTACGACGGACATAGTCAATATAACTATTTGTTCAGCACTTTTGAAATGTACAGCGACAGAATTCAGAACATGGGCTGTTCTTACAGTCTACTCCTTGTACAAGTTAGAACCGTAGGATCAAATCAAACGTATTTATATAGCCCTTCGTACATCAGTTGATATCTCAAAGGGCTGTACAGAAACCCAGCCTAAAACCCCAAACAGCAAGCAATGCAGGTGTAGAAGCACGGTGGCTAGGAAAAACTCCCTAGAAAGGCCAAAACCTAGGAAGAAACCTAGAGAGGAACCAGGCTATGTGGGGTGGCCAGTCCTCTTCTGGCTATGCCGGGTGGAGATTATAACAGAACATGGCCAAGATGTTCAAATGTTCATAAATGACCAGCATGGTCAAATAATAATAATCACAGGCAGAACAGTTGAAACTGGAGCAGCAGCACGGCCAGCTGGACTGGGGACAGCAAGGAGTCATCATGTCAGGTAGTCCTGAGGCATGGTCCTAGGGCTCAGGTCCTCCTTGAGAGAGAAAGAAAGAGAGAAAGAGAGAATTAGAGAGAGCATACTTAAATTCACACAGGACACCGGATAGGACAGGAGAAGTACTCCAGATATAACAAACTGACCCTAGCCCCCCGACACATAAACTACTGCAGCATAAATACTGGAGGCTGAGACAGGAGGGGTCAGGAGACACTTTGGCCCCATCCGATGAAACCCCCGGACAGGGCCAAACAGGAAGGATATAACCCCACCCACTTTGCCAAAGCACAGCCCCCACACCACTAGAGGGATATCTTCAACCACCAACTTACCATCCTGAGACAAGGCCGAGTATAGCCAACAAAGATCTCCGCCACGACACAACCCAAGGGGGGCGCCAACCCAGACAGGAAGAGCACATCAGTAACTCAACCCACTCAAGTGAAAGCAAGTAAGCCAGTGACTCAGCCGCTGTAATAGGGTTAGAGGCAGAGAATCCCAGTGGAAAGAGGGGAACCGGCCAGGCAGAGACAGAAAGGGCGGTTCGTTGCTCCAGGGCCTTTCTGTTCACTTTCACACTCCTGGGCCAGACTACACTCAATCATATGACCCACTGAAGAGATGAGTCTTCAGTAAAGACTTAAAGGTTGAGGCCGAGTTTGCGTCTCTCTCATGGATAGGCAGACCATTCCATAAAAATGGAGCTCTATAGGAGAAAGCCCTGCCTCCAGCTGTTTGCTTAGAAATTCTAGGGACAATTAGGAGGCCTGCGTCTTGTGACCGTAGCGTACGTGTAGGTATGTACGGCAGGACCAAATCAGAGAGATAGGTAGGAGCAAGCCCATGTATGCTTTGTAGGTTAGCAGTAAAACCTTGAAATCAGCCCTTGCCTTGACAGGAAGCCAGTGTAGGGAGGCTAGCACTGGTGTAATATGATCACATTTTTTGGTTCTAGTCAGGATTCTAGCAGCTGTATTTAGCATCAACTGAAGTTTATTTTGTGCTTTATCCGGTTAGCCGGAAAGTAGAGCATTACTGTAGTCTAACCTAGAAGTGACAAAAGCATGGATTAATTTTTCTGCATCATTTTTGGACAGAAAGTTTCTGATTTTTGCAATGTTACGTAGATGGAAAAAAGCTGTCCTTGAAACAGTCTTGATATGTTCTTCAAAAGAGAGATCAGGGTCCAGAGTAACGCCGAGGTCCTTCACAGTTTTATTTGAGACGACTGTACAACCATTAAAATTAATTGTCAGATTCAACAGAAGATCTCTTTGTTTCTTGGGACCTAGAACAAGCATCTCTGTTTTGTCCAAGTTTAATAGTAGAAAGTTTGCAGCCATCCACTTCCTTATGTCTGAAAACATGCTTCTAGCGAGGGCAATTTTGGGGCTTCACCATGTTTCATTGAAATGTACAGCTGTGTGTCAATCGCATAGCAGTGAAAGTTAACATTTTGTTTTCGAATGACATCCCCAAGAGGTAAAATATATAGTGAAAACAATAGTGGTCCTAAAACGGAACCTTGAGGAACACCGAAATTTACAGTTGATTTGTCAGAGGACAAACCATCCACAGAGACAAACTCATATCTTTCCGACAGATAAGATCTAAACCAGGCCAGAACTTGTCCGTGTAAACCAATTTGGGTTTCCAATCTTTCCAAAAGAATGTGGTGATCGATGGTATCAAAAGCAGCACTAAGGTCTAGGAGCACGAGGACAGATGCAGAGCCTCGGTCTGATGCCATTAAAAGGTAATTTACCACCTTCACAAGTGCAGTCTCAGTGCTATGATGGGGTCTAAAACCAGACTGAAGCATTTCATATACATTGTTTGTCTTCAGGAAGGCAGTGAGTTGCTGCGCAACAGCCTTTTCTAAAATTTTGGAAAGGAATGGAAGATTCAATATAGGCCGATAGACATTTTCTGGGTCAAGGTTTGGCTTTTTCAAGAGAGGCTTTATTGCTGCCACTTTTAGTGAGTTTGGTACACATAGGATACATAAATGGGGCATATAAACAGACAATGAAAGCTCTTACAATATTCAATGATTACATTTCTCTGTAACAGGTTATAGGATATTTGTGCACCACCAAGTTAGAACACTAAGAGGTGAAAATAGACCACATTGAACGCCGTTTGGGTCTTTGTGTGTCAAAAAAGAAACACGTTAAATAACACAATTATATTATAGAATGTTGTGTGTGCTGAATTTGTACGTGCAAGCCAAGCACCACAAATACTATCAGTAGCATTGTCAAAGCTGTACAAAAAAGTAGCCAAACAAGCACACACCCGGCCACGAACAATGTGTTTACAATACCGCGTTTGTGAAAATAGACCGAATTATTAGGGTGAGGCACAGTTTACTACACAATATACACTTAGTATTACTTTCTTCGCTACAGTATACATTTCTTCCTTGCATATTACATCATTTTTGCAGCAGCATACAAGGCATTTTTGGAGTCATCTTTTGAAGGTGGCGTAGCGGTCCTTTGTGGGCAAATTTTGTCAACAAACTTTGTCATCAAAGTCTGGCATTCCCTGGATTTATGATGGGTACTCGTTAGTTAGATTACTTGTTGGTTATTACTGCATTGTCGGAACTAGAAGCACAAGCATTTCGCTACACTCGCATTAACAGCTGCTAACCATGTGTATGTGACAAATAAAATTTGATTTGATTTGATTTGATTTGAATAAAACAGCCACTACATTGAATAGCAGGTTAACGTTAGTGGTTTCTTGCTATGCTTGCAGTTAGCCACTGATTCCTTCCAAACAATTCATTGTTGTGTAATCTTTATGTACAAATTCCGAGCACGGACACGTTTTATCTATAGTTTCTCTTCATTATTTTTCTTCATGTGACAAGGATTAGAAAGGATTTGCCAGTAGATTGTCGACAATTGATGATGACTGCTATCTAAGACTTTGAGTCATTCTATCTGAGTTATTCTATTTGATGTCATTCTGTCTGTGGCAAGAGCAGGTATTCTCAATGTTTTGTATTCTCATACTATACTTGGCATGTAGGTTTCTCACTTATGGGTGGCACAGTATCCCTGCAGGCCAACTCCTGACGGACATCCTCGCACAGGCTGCTACGGTAGTGGTCGATAAGGGCCCTGTCATTCCATCCCGCTCCTGCGGCCAGGGTCCGAAATTCCAGGGTGAACTCCTGGGCACTCCTCGTCCCCTGCCTCAGGTGGAAAAGACGTTCACCCGCCGCTGTACCCTCGGGCGAGTGGTCAAAGACTGGCCGGAAGTGGCAGGTGAACTCTGTGTAGTCGTCCAACGCCGCATCTCCTTCTTCCCACACAGCGTTAGCCCACTCCAGAGCTCTCCCTGAGAGGCACGAGACGAGGGCGGACACCCTCTCCCTTCCCGAGGGAGCCGGGTCAACGGTGCCCAGGTATAGGTCCAGCTTTAGCAGGAAACCCTGGCACCATGCCACCGTCCCATCATACTCCCCGGGAAGGGCGAGACACATCCAACTGGAACCGTGTACAGGAGGGACGAGTAGTGGTAACCCCTGTTGTGCTGGTGGAGGCGCTGGAGGGACTCCCTGTCTCTCCCAGCGGTCCATGGTCTGGACGATGCGGTCCATCGCGATGCCGCAATGTTGTAGCATCGCGGCGTGTTCTCTGACGCGCTCCTTGACTCCTATAACCGGGGTACCTGCTCCTGCTCACTCCATGGTGTGGTGTGGAATTCTGTAAGGGGTGCGTAACTGGTGGCAGTGAAGTCAGACGCAGGAGAGCCGAGCTAGGTAATAGCCGGAGCAGTTTAATTCCAAAACCAACGGCATCAAGAAATAACCAACATGGGTACAAAACCCGACGCGCACCAGTAAACACGTGCACAAGCACTTACAACAAACAATTCCACACAAAGACAAAGGGGAACAGAGGGTTAAATACACAAAACTTAATGAGGGGAATGAGAACCAGGTGTGTAGGAAAACAAGACAAAACAAATGGAAAATGAAAAGTGGATTGACGATGGCTAGAAGACCGGTGACGCCGACTGCCGAGCGTCGCTCGAACAAGGAGAGGAACCGACTTCGGTGGAAGTCGTGACAGCAGGTTACCTTAGTGTTCTTGGGCAAGGGACTATGGTGGTCTTACTTGAAACATGTTGGTATTATAGACTCAGACAGGGAGAGGTTGAAAATGTCAGTGAATACACTTGCCAGTTGGTCAGCGCATGCTCGGAGTACACATCCTGGTAATCCGTCTGGCTCTGTGGCCTTGTGAATGTTGACCTGTTTAAAGGTCTTACTCACATCGGCTGCGGAGAGCGTGATCACACAGTCGTCCGGAACAGCTGATGCTCTCATGCATGTTTCAGTGTTACTTGCCTCGAAGCGAGCATAGAAGCTATTTAGCTCGTCTGGTAGGCTCGTTATTTAGCTCGTCTGCTTCTCCTTCATTTTGGATAAAAAATGTTTTTCAAAACTGTTAAACTATTGTCTTTCTCTCTGTTTAAGTCGACTACTCAACACATTTTATGCACTGCAATGCTAGCTAGCTGTAGCTTATGCTTTCAGTACTAGATTCAATCTCTGATCCATTGATTGGGTGGATAACGTCAACGGGCATGACTTTAATGGCAGAGTAATACTTTTTTTTTCACATTCATGAGCAGTCCAAATAACTGCTTTCGCAGTTTTAGTGTTAAATACTTTCCTTTTGTGCTGCTTAGTGCTCACTGTGTTTGTTTTTCATTCCATTCTCATCCCTGTATTGAAGCCTACTGTAGGTTTCATCATTATTAGCATGCCTCTTATTGATTAGAGCTCTTCATATCTCTGAAATGTGTCACTGGAAGGCTGGGTTGAGAAAGAAACCAAGGAACTTTTACAGACACATAGAGAATGACTTTATCTCTACATCTCTGCTATTGTAACACAGTACCATGCAGGGATCTTTGCTGAACCTGTCTTAGAGATAGCCCATGCTCAATGTGAGATGATGTTATGCAACATATGACGTTATACACATGCATCCAAACACACTCTTCGGTGTACCTTAACATGGTGCCAGATCTGTGAGTTTTCTTGGACTATCGGTGACATCAGTAATAAACACAACCTGGCTGTGCACTGGACTGAGAAACACACTCACAGAGACTGTGCTCCATACACAGAGATAATATGCTCGTATGTACTGTCTGTGTTAGGAACGTGCTCATGTGTATTGTCTGTGTGAAGATGTCTGAGATGGGCGTGTGTGCGACTGAGACTTTGAAACTTGCTCTGTACTGCCCTCTAGCCTCACCTCACATAATTGTCTCAATCTTTCCCAGGTCCGTCTGAAAGTTGGTGTAGGTATTGTGCCACTGACTAGGAACTCTTCGGGAACAGTGTGTGTATGAATATAGAATATCCACACTTTAGAAGGTTCTGTGGTATATCAGACTTTCTGTTTACTGATTGGAAAAACACCTCAGCATCTTTTCTGTCTGTGATATGAGTGAGCTGTCGATGGAAAATACCTCTGTGTTGTAGTCTGAACTACAGTCCTGCAACCAACTGCTGGAGCCTCAGAGCAAATGTAAGTACACACTTTGAGTGTTGTGTGTATGTTTGGTTTTGTATCGATCTATGACTATTGGAAACTTGTCATAAACTAGTAGTAAGAAGTTTTGACAAGCTGAATGCACCGAGCTGTCTGTTTAAACTACTAGCACACAGCTCGGACACCCATGCATACCAAACAAGACATAACACCAGAGGTCTTTTCACAATCCCCAAGTCTAGAACAAACCATTGGAGGAGCACAGTACTAAATAGAGCCGCGGCTACATAGAACTCTATTCCTCATCAGGTAACTGATACAAGCAGTAGAATCAGATAAAAAAAACAGATAAAAATGAACCTTATGGAACAGCGGGTACTGTGAAGAGACACACACACACAGGTACAGACACACATACACACATGAACACTAGAACACGCACTCTACACACATGTACATTGTAATATTGTTGTATGGTGGTATTATACATTTTGTATTGTAGATACAGTTGAAGTCGGGAGTTTACATACACTTAGATTGGAGTCATTAAAACTTGTTTTTCAACCACTCCACAAATTTCTTGTTAACAAACTACAGTTTTGGCAAGTTGGTTAGGACATCTACTTTTTGCATGACATAAGTAATTTTTCCAACAATTGTTTACTTGGTGTGAAAAGTGCAAATCCAGAACAACAGCAAAAGTAATTGTGTTGATGCTGGAGGAAACAGGCACAAAAGTATCTATTTCCAAAGTAAAACAAGTCCTATATCGACATAACCTGAAAGGCTGCTCAGCAAGGAAGAAGCCACTGCTGCAAAACCGCCATAAAATAGCCAGGTGACGGTTTGCAACTGCACATGGGTACAAAAATCATATTTTTTTGGAGAAATGTCCTCTGGTCTGATGAAACAAAAATAGAACTGTTTGGCCATAATGACCATTGTTATGTTTGGAGGAAAAAGGAAGAGGCTTGCAAGCCGAAGAACACCATCCCAACCATGAAGCACGGGGGTGGCAGCATCATGTTGTAGGGGTGCTTTGCTGCAGGAGGGACTGGTGCACTTCACAAAATAGATGGCATCACGAGGAGAGAAAATTATGTGGATATATTGAAGTAACATCTCAAGTATCAGTCAGGAAGTTAAAGCTTGGTCGCAAATGGGTCTTCCAAATGGACTATGACCCCAAGCATACTTCCAAAGTTGTGGCAAAATGGCTTAAGTACAACAAAGTCAAGGTATTGGAGTGGCCATCACAAAGCCCTGACCTCAATCCCATAGAAAATTTGTGGGCAGAACTGAAAAAGCGTGTGCGAGCAAGGTGGCCTACAAACCTGACTCGGTTACACCAGCTCTGTCAGGAGGAATAGGCCAAAATTCACCCAACTTATTGCGGGGAGTTTGTGGAAGGCTACCCGAAACATTTGACCCAAGTTAAACAATTTAAAGGAAATGCTATCAAATACTAATTGAGTGTATGTAAAACTTCTGACCCACTCGGAAATCTGAAATAAATCATTCTCTCTACTATTATTCTGACATTTCACATTCTTAAAATAAAGTGGTGATCCCAACTGACCTAATACAGGGAATGTTTACTAGGATTAAATGTCAGGAATAGTGAAAAACTGAGTTTAAGTGTATTTGGCTAAGTTGTATGTAAACTTCCGACTTCAACTGTTTGTAGTGGTGTAATAATGTTATATGATGTATTATTTCATCTTTTGTTTTATGTGTGACATCAAGTGCCTTAATGTGTTTGGACCCCAGGAAGAGTAGGACTGTACCATCTCCCCAAGTTGGAAGAAGTGTCCTAGAAGACCAACAGTCTCCTTGCCTTTCTCTTTTGATCAGTTTTATTGTGGTAATACATTGCAATCTTTTTAATACTGTTAGAGTTGTTGTCATTTTCTTTTAACTTAATATGCATCAATATCTAAACTCTCTGACATTCAACCCCTGACTTACTGCCTGAAGCTGACCGGCCTTGATGTTAGTGGCAACCCTGTCACTCAGATTGCCAACATCCAATCTGAGTTGTCCAAGCTACTGCCCTAAGTCACTGACCTCCTGATCTGATTGGGCAAATGGCAGGGCACATTCTAAGTTTCCCTTAGACACAGATCTAGGATAAGCTTATCCTACCCCCAAATCCTTATTCATAACTATTCTAAACGGAGAACTGACATTAGATCAGTGTCTAGGGGCAACCCCCCTATTCCCGACATACTACCATCAGCAGAATATGTTTGTGTGTGTCTATGTTTGTGGGCATGCATGTATGTGAGAAGCAGAGGGGTGGTTTTTTAGAGGGGTGGTGTTTTGTGTCTCTTTTCCACCATTTATTCCACTTGTGTGGGGACATGGATTCACAGTGACCCCCACTATTGTGTAAGTTAACAATTTGGGTAAATATACATATACTGGCACAATCCACAACTGTTAAAGTTAAGTGATAAAATAAAGTGTGTGGTTAATCTATGTAGGGTTGAATTCTAGTGACACGCTGTATTCATTCTGAGTCATTAGGAAATTCTGGCAACGATTGCCTATAAGTTTGCGTTTCATCTCCATGGTACGTGAACCTGGGTCCTAAGAGCCATTCCACTAAAACTATTAATTCATGATAAATACTTACCCTCACTGTTGACATACAGAAATTAATTTAATTGACATTTCTACAAAATAATTTGAGATGAATGTTGAGAAATGTGAAGCATCAAGTTATGAGATATCTCACTATCATGTGATAAGGGCTATTGTCACGCCCTGGTCAAAGTATTTTGTGTTTATTTTTATGTATTTGGTCAGGCCAGGGTGTGGCATGGGGTTTTTGTAATTGTGGTGTGTTTGTCTTGGGGTTTTGGTGGTGGTATTGGGATTGTAGCTTAATGGGTTGTCTAGCAAGGTCTATGGCTGTCTGGAGTGGTTCTCAATCAGAGGCAGGTGCTTATCGTTGTCTCTGATTGGGAACCATATTTAGGCAGCCATATTCTTTGAGTTTGTCGTGGGTGATTGTCCTTAGTGTCCTATGTGTACTCGTTGTTAGTTTGCACCAGATAGGCTGTTTCGGTTTCGTTTATTGTTTTTTTTGTAAGTTCGTGTTTCTTTGGTATATTAAACATGGATCGCAATCGACACGCTGCAGTTTGGTCCGACTCTCTTTCATCACCACTAGAAAACCGTTACAGAATCACCCACCACCAACGGACCAAGCGGCGTGTCAACAGGCAGGAGCAGCCGAAAAAGGAGATGCTCACCAAGGATTTCTGGTCATGGGAGGAGATCTTCGACGGGAGAGGACCCTGGGCTAAACCAGGGGAGTGTAGCCGCCCAAAGGAGCAACAGGAGAAGAGGCAACAGAGGCAGCAGCAGCAGGAGCAGCAGCAGCTACAGTGGGAGAGGTTGCACCACCTGGAGTTATGGACATGGGAGGAGGAATTGGACGGTAAAGGACCCTGGAATGAGCCTGGAGATTATTGTCGCCCCAAAGCCGAGCTGGAGGCAGCAAAAGCAGAGAGGCGGCATTATGAGGAGCTAGCACGGCAGAGCGGATGGAAGCCCGAGAGTCAGCCCCAAAAATTTCTTGGGGGGCTTACAGGGAGTATGGCTATGCCAGGTAGGAGACCTGCGCAAACTCCCTGTGCTTACCGGGGGCTGGAGAGACCGGGCAGGCACCGTGTTATGCTGTGGAGCGCACGGTGTCTCCAGTGCGGGTGCACAGCCCGGTTCGGTATATTCCAGCTCCGCGTATCGGCCGGGCTAGATTGAGCGTCGAGCCAAATGCCATGAAGCCGGCTCTACGCATCTGGTCCCCAGTGCGTCTCCTTGGGCCGGCTTACATGGTACCAGCCTTGCGCTCGGTGTCTCCGGTTCGCCTGCATAGCCCAGTGCAGGCTATTCCACCTCGCCGCACTGGCAGGGCAACCGGGAGCATTCAACCAGGTAAGGTTGGGCAGGCTCGGTGCTCAAGAGCCCCAGTGCGCCTGCACGGTCCGGTCTATCCAGTACCACCTCCACACCCCAGCCCTCCGGTAGCAGCTCCCCGCACCAGGCTTCCTGTGCGTGTCCTCGATCCAGTACCACCAGTTCCAGCACCACGCACCAGGCCTTCAGTGTGCCTCGCCTGTTCAGCGCAGCCAGCGCTTTTCTCCTCTCCTGCGCTGCTGGAGTCTCCCGCCTGTTTAGCGCAGCCAGAGCCTTCCTCCTCTACAGCGCTGCCGGAGCCTCCCGCCTGTTTAGCGCAGCCAGAGCCTTTCTCCTCTCCTGCGCTGCCGGAGTCTCCCGCCTGTTTAGCGCAGCCAGAGCCTTCCTCCGACACAGCGCTGCAGGAGTCTCCCGCCTGTTCAGCGCAGCCAGAGCTGCCAGTCTGCATGAAGCAGCCAGTCTACATGGAGCAGCCAGAGCTGTCAGTCTACATGAAGCAGCCCGAGCTGCCAGTCTGCATGAAGCAGCCAGTCTACATGGAGCAGCCAGAGCTGTCAGTCCGCATGGAGCAGCCAGAGCTGTCAGTCCGCATGGAGCAGCCAGAGCTGTCAGTCTGCATGGAGCAGCCAGAGCTGTCAGTCCGCATGGAGCAGCCAGAGCTGTCAGTCTACATGAAGCAGCCCGAGCTGCCAGTCTGCATGAAGCAGCCAGTCTACATAGAGCAGCCAGAGCTGCCAGTCTGCATGAAGCAGCCAGAGCTGTCAGTCTGCATGGAGCAGTCAGAGCTGTCAGTCTGCATGGAGGAGCCAGAGCTGTCAGTCTACAGGAAGCAGCCCGAGCTGCCAGTCTGCATGAAGCAGTCAGTCTACATGGAGCAGCCAGAGCTGTCAGTCCGCATGGAGCAGCCAGAGCTGTTAGTCTACATGAAGCAGCCCGAGCTGCCAGTCTGCATGAAGCAGCCAGTCTACATGGAGCAGCCAGAGCTGTCAGTCTGCATGAAGCAGCCAGAGCTGTCAGTCTGCATGGAGCAGCCAGTCTGCATGGAGCAGCCAGTCTGCACGGAGCTGTCAGTCTGCACGGAGCTGTCAGTCTGCACGGAGCTGTCAGTCTGTAAGGAGCTGCCAGTCTGCAAGGAGCTGCCAGTCAGCACGGAGCCGCCAGAGCGGTCAGTCTGTAAGAAGCCGCCAGAGCTGTCAGCCTATATGGAGCAGCTAGTGCCGCCAGTCTGCCCAGCGCCGCCAGTGCCCCCAGTCTGCCCAGCATCGCCAGTCTGCCCAGCATCGCCATCAGTCTGCCCAGCATCGCCATCAGTCTGCCCAGCATCGCCATCAGTCTGCCCAGCATCGCCATCAGTCTGCCCAGCATCGCCAGTCTGCCCAGCATCGCCAGTCTGCCCAGCACCGCCAGTCTGCCCAGCGTCGTCAGTCTGCCCAGCGTCGTCAGTCTGCCCAGCACCGCCAGTCTGCCCAGCACCGCCAGTCTGCCCAGCGTCGCCAGTCTGCCCGGCGCCGCCAGTCTGCCCGGCGCCGCCAGTCTGCCAGACTCTTCCAGATCTGCCAGTCAGCCAGACTCTTCCAGATCTGCCAGTCAGCCAGACTCTTCCAGATCTGCCAGTCAACCAGACTCTTCCAGATCTGCCAGTCAACCAGACTCTTCCAGATCTGCCAGTCAACCAGACTCTTCCAGATCTGCCAGTCAACCAGACTCTTCCAGATCTGCCAGTCAACCAGACTCTTCCAGATCTGCCAGTCAACCAGACTCTTCCAGATCTGCCAGTCAACCAGACTCTTCCAGATCTGCCAGTCAACCAGACTCTTCCAGATCTGCCAGTCAACCAGACTCTTCCAGATCTGCCAGTCAACCAGACTCTTCCAGATCTGCCAGTCAGCCAGGATCTGCCAGTCAGCCAGGATCTGCTGAAACCACCAGCCAGCCAGGAGCTGGTAGAGATATCTACCTGCCTGAGCTTCCTCTCACTCCTGAGCTTCCTCTCACTCCTGAGCTTCCTCTCACTCCTGAGCTTCCTCTCACTCCTGAGCTTCCTCTCACTCCTGAGCTTCCTCTCACTCCTGAGCTTTCTCTCACTCCTGAGCTTTCTCTCACTCCTGAGCTTTCTCTCACTCCTGAGCTTTCTCTCACTCCCGAGCTTCCCCTCAGTCCCGAGCTGCCTCGGTCCCGAGCTGTCCTTCAGTCCCGATCTGTTCCTCAGTCCAGTGGGGTTCTGGGTGAGGACTACTAGGCCATGGTCGGCGGCGAGGGTGGACTATCCAGGGACGAAGGGAGAGGGGACTAAGACATTAAAGGAGTGGGGTCCACGTCCCGCGCCGGAGCCGCCACCATGGACAGACGCCCACCCGGACCCTCCCTATTGTTTTGAGGTGCGTTCGGGAGTCCGCACCTTAGGGGGGGGGTTCTGTCACGCCCTGGTCAAAGTATTTTGTGTTTATTTTTATGTATTTGGTCAGGCCAGGGTGTGGCATGGGGTTTTTGTAATTGTGGTGTGTTTGTCTTGGGGTTTTGGTGGTGGTATTGGGATTGTAGCTTAATGGGTTGTCTAGCAAGGTCTATGGCTGTCTGGAGTGGTTCTCAATCAGAGGCAGGTGCTTATCGTTGTCTCTGATTGGGAACCATATTTAGGCAGCCATATTCTTTGAGTTTGTCGTGGGTGATTGTCCTTAGTGTCCTATGTGTACTCGTTGTTAGTTTGCACCAGATAGGCTGTTTCGGTTTCGTTTATTGTTTTTTTTGTAAGTTCGTGTTTCTTTGGTATATTAAACATGGATCGCAATCGACACGCTGCAGTTTGGTCCGACTCTCTTTCATCACCACTAGAAAACCGTTACAGCTATGTTTGAGATACAAATGTATTATGTTTAAACTCAAAGAGACCCATAGGGATCTTACATCACAATTGTATGTCTCAGATATGTTCAACTTTTACATGTACAGCATGCATCCCCATGAATTCTCTCAGAATGCACAGCCAGAGCTAACTGTTTTATAATATAAAATACAACATGTCTTAACAATGTCTTAACTCATTTTCAAACTGCAGTGGTTACATATCATGTCCGAAAATGACTGCTCAGTGTTTGAAGTGTAGCATTCATCTGTGTTTGGATGGGTTTGTTTTAACTTAATCAGAGGCAACTTTCAACTTGGGGTCACAAGATTTATGGAAAATTCAACTCTGAGGGGCTCACATGGATGCGAGCGTGACATCACAAGTGAATATCTGAGATGTGTTTGGGGGGTGTCAAATTTGGAACCATTTGTCTTGACTGGTGTTCAGACAGCACAGTGGTAGAGAGACATGTTGCATAGAAGCCTGCCTGATTAAATGACTGCTTTCATGTGAACAGTCTCATGACAAATCCCCTGTGTGTGTATGATGCCTTTTCCTCCCTTTATCCTCTTTTTATCATTGTCATCTGGTTGTCTGGAGTTTTCACTGTTTTCTTCTGTGTTGAAATGTGTGTAGCCATTCACTTTGGTGTCAGGCTTGCTTAAAGTATCAGATTGTCTATTACTTTTAGAAAAAGTCAAAGTCATCGGTGGACTGAGAGTTTAGTTTGAAGGTTCGACACAAGTTAGGCTATTCGTGGTTTAGATTTTGACATTGAATAGATAGTTTGACATGTACACACACAATGCTACAGTAAGCAACTAAGCGGGACACACGCCACTGCACTGATTCTATTATGGGAAATGGGATGGGCCAATTTGGGGAAAGTGCCCAGACTGACTGACTTCATACTGTATCAATGGACTAGGGGAGGAGAATGAGGAGGCAAGGAATGTTTTTCTCCTGTCTATCTCATAATCTTGAGTTTAAAAGTTCTCTCAAAGAGGATACTAAGTAGTTCAACACAGTGTGAAGACTGCACAATCTGTGAAGAAGAGAGGACACGCACAGCATACCACGGCGATATTATTTTGACCTGCGCACAGGACTGTTTAGTCAGCGGCTGCCAGTGGGGATTCAACAAACACTAACCATCGGAGAACTCAACACATAGATTACAAAGTAAGTGAATATCTGTAAATGTCTGACAGTTAAAATCATGATTCATGAATTCAATTAATTCTCATCCAGATAGCCTGCTGTTTTTAAACTTAGTGGTGTTTGACACATTGTGAAATAGAATTCACTATGTCTCTGTTCACACCGTGAGTCACAGATTATCTCATCCAGTTTGAGGAAAAAGATGGGAGATGAAACTATGTCTTTGGTCGGGGTTCACCTGTGATTGGTTTCTGGCAAAGTAACATGCACCTTGAACTAATTTGTTTGGCCAATCAATTAGTGGCTTTATCAGCAGTCTATACAAGTTGTTCAGTGTCAGATAGATTCCCAATGTTACAACAAATGTATTTGTCCACATTGAAGAACATTGTAATTTAAAGAATAGAAAAACAGATTTTCACAGAACAGAGACTAAGGAAAAGGACAAAAAAAAACAGTATGACACGGTGTGGTAATTAGCTAGATTATTGTCTGTGCTTATTGTATGATATAGTACTTACTGTGTGTCGTTATAGAGAATTGGTCTGTTATTTTGTGACCTGCCTTATTTAATTGCTATTTTTAATTGCTCGTTTTCTGCAGTATTATGTCAGAAAGGTAATAACAAAGAAACAAATCATTCAAAAATAAATTGTCATTGGTCGTGCACAGATTTTGCAGATGTTATAGCAGGTGCAGCGAAATGCTTATGTTTCTAGCTCCAACAGTGCAGTAATACCTAACAATACAAAACAATACACACAAATCCCCAAATAAAGCAATTAAGAAAGTTCAGAACAAGCAATAGCAAAGTCTGGAATATAAATATATATGTGTATATATACAGTATATTTGGCACTTGTAGGCAAGAGTTCACTCACATGCATACACCTCACCAGCCTACAATACTTGACTTACAGTATGACTATCTCAACCGCTCTCTTCAGTCCCACCCTCATCATATAAATACATACATCTACCATATAAATACATACATCTACTACACTAGACACTACTGCACATATACCACCTACTGTAGCTGCATCCAAGCCTGAGGGCAAACCCTATCAACAGTGACTGCTGTACAGTACTGTATGTAATCAAGTCTACCAGGTGAGAGTTCATGCTTCAATGGTCTACTCCTTTCTTTGTATCAGTCAAAGTCTAGCCATGCCTAACCAACAGACTTCTGAAACATGCTCACAGCCACAGGCAAAACATTCACTCCTGGCAGATTAGATGGTGAGCATATTCGTTCAGCTCTGGATAAGTGAAAATGATTCCTCAATTGCATTGGGGTGTGGTTTCTGGCCCTCCCTTGTTTCACAAAATGTCATAAAAAAATATTTAGCTGCAGTGACTCAAGCTCTGAGGTACACTCCTCCACACTTAGCGGCAATTCATTAATTGTACATTTTCCGTCTGTTCACTGTATGTAATAATATTGTACTTACAAGCTAGATACAACACAGAGCAGGTCTACTGGACATGGCTAAATGCCACCCAGCAAGCTGGACATTCACCCATTCTCAAATGGAACACATTCCCATTCCGTACAATCCTGCCCTCAACCCGTTCATATTTTTGGCACTGGGGCAGGTGGTGTACTTCTTACCCTATCATTGTGTATATGTATAAGCATGTGTCCGCATGTCTTTAATGGTTTGTGTGTGTGTGTGTGTACATATTATGTGTTTGAAATGTACAGTATGTGTACATATCCATGTACATACCGCTTGTGTCAGGATTCAAGTTATTGTTGCAGTAGTTAGGTATTTCCATTTTTAGTTAGATTTCCTATATCCCACTTTTCCACTTATACATCTCAGCAGTTGCTCAATTTCTATTATGAATTCAAAATCAGTGTAATATTTTCTCACTCTCCCTTTCCCAGTTGTTTCTCAGTCTGAGGGCAGAGGTGTTGTGTATTAGTAATGAAGAAGAAGCATTCCTTTCTTTCTCTGCCTATAATTGATCTTCCATTTCTCCACTCCTTTCTTTGATTGTCCTCATTGGCACGTAGGTAAGGAATGAGCCGGCCCTCTTCCAGTGTTACCTCGTTGAGACTGTGATCTGTCACTATGTAGCAACAGTTAGTGAGAGGCAAGAATGCAGACAGTGTGGGAAAGACTTTCAGAGGGACTAAAGAAGTGACTGGATAGGCCTCTACAAAGAGGATTATGAAAAAGTTGGATGAGAATGAAAGAGTTAGATGAAGGAGCAATAGGACAGGAAAACAACATACACACATGATAAGGAGATGCTAGTTAGCTTTCATGCACTCATAAGAGCACAACATTTGATTTGTGATGCAAATTGACCAATTATAATGACATCTGTTCAAAAGTTATCGGATGGATCTGGATTGATGATAGAGTACTAAGCACAAGCAAAATGACAACAATACATGCTCCTCTGTTTTTTTTTAATTCTCAGGATGCCTGTGGAAATGCTGTCAGTCAGACACTCTCTGTCTAATGTGGGTAGGTTCCCATCAGTCACATTGGGATGGGGGCAGGATGAGCCAGAGAAGGAGGAACCAGAGGAGGAGAACACAGAGGAGGGGGCATGTCGACAATGGTTGCGTAAGATCTGTCCTTGCTGCTGTCAAAGACTGAGCGATGATGATGACATCACAGATATGGTCGTGACTGGGATCCCGGATGTCGACAACAATGCAGGGATGAATGGCGACAAGCCAGTCACTGGTGGAAGTGAGCTCGAAGGTAATTTACTCTTTTAAAACTATTATTATTACTACGCTAGACGTTGTGGCATTTGTGACAAAATGGTTGACATTAAAATGGCCTTCCTTCATTATATCCCTGTCTCAGAGCTGTTGTTGACAGTGCGGTCCATAGACCTGATGAAAACCAAGATGGGTCTGAACCGCCTGGAGCATCACACAGACCGTTACTATGGTGATGACCTCATCATCCGCAGGGGGAATACCTTCATGATGTGGCTTGACCTCTCACGACCTTACTACCCCAACACAGACAGACTCCACCTGGAGCTTAAGACAGGTCAGTGAGACATTCTGCAGAATCATGATAGGCTACTATGACTCAATGGCCTCGTCGTCCCCCTTCTGGGAATCCCTAGGGCTAATAAGTGCACATGATAACAGCAAGCCCTTTATAATCAATCATGCGAACTCTGAGAGTAACTTTAAGTGGTTGTGTGTTTACGGGTATGAGCGTGTGTGCTTCTTTGTGTGTGCTTGTGTCTCTGAAGCCCTGTGCCTCCACTATGTTTTGGTGGTTATCTCCATGGTAACTGATTCATCCATGTGGTTGGTGGCAAGTCTCCAGTGTTTTAGAGGAGAATTTCTCACAGTCCTGATCAAATCCCCTCTTTCCACTGAAGACTATCGCCTACCATAAACAGCTTTAATAACCACCAACCAGCACACCAACTCAATTCACAATGCCCTTTCAGCTTCTTGATTGTAAACTTTATCTTAGAGTATGAGTGTGTACCATACTGTATGAGGAGATGTGTCTTAAGCTTGCTGGGTTGTAGCCAGTGTATTAATAGACAGGCAGCAAATCACCATCTACGCCATGCTGGTATTTATAGAACAGCAACATGCAGGACAGATACTGTATGGAGCTTTAGAATGAGTATACTGTGGGTGGACTGTAGGTGTGTGTGTGTGTGTGTGTGTGTGTGTGTGTGTGTGTGTGTGTGTGTGTGTGTGTGTGTGTGTGTGTGTGTGTGTTTGAGGAAGATATAGTTTCGCTGCTTGTTTTTTCAAGCACACCCTATTGTGGCAGGACAGCACATTTGGTTCCTTGGAAGTTTTGGGAATGTACAGAATGTTTTTGGTTTAACATTGGTTGTGGGAACAAAGCCATACGTTTCCTGATTGGTAAAACTGCATGTTTTTTAAACGTTCTGAGAACAAAAGTGAAAGTCTTGCTTGTCCTGGGAATGTTTATTTTAATAGGTTGCAGGGAGGTTTTACTCTGGTTCCTTGAATGTTTTCTATAAGGGCACAAGGCCAGACCCAGACACGGGAGGCAGATGTTCTTTGATATGTATTATATTCCAAAAGGGTAGGCAAGAGAATGGTCGTGGACAGGCAAAAGGTCAAAACCAGTTCAGAGTCCAGGAGGTACAGTGTGGCAGGCAGGCTCGAGGTCAGGGCAGGCAGGTACAAAGTCCAGAAACAGGCAAGGGTCAAGGGACTAGCAAAAGAAAATAGAAAAAGCACGAGCACGAGAAAAACACGCTGGTTGACTTGAACAGACAAGACAAAGTGGCACAGTGTCAGAGTCATGTGTATAGGTGGCAGGGAAGTCAGGCGCAGGAGAGTACAACGAATGTAATGGAGACTTTTTAATATATGTCCGCTAAACATGCTCCGAGCACTAAATGTACATACATAATTAACATGGGTACGAGGACCAGTCGCGCACCTATACAAACATAAACAACACTAACATAAAACAATCTCTGACAAAGACATGAGGGGAAACAGAGGGTTAAATACACAACAGGTAATGAATGGGATTGAAACCAGGTGTGTAGGAAGACAAGACAAAACCAATGGAAAATGAAAAATGGATCAATGATTGCTAGAAGACCGGTGACGTCGACCGCCAAGCACCGCCCGAACAAGGAGAGGCAACGACTTCGGTAGAAGTCGTGACACACAGAGAGACAGGAAACACAGGGATAAATACACCGGGGAAAATAAGCAATACCTGGAGGGGGTGGAGACAATCACAAGGTCAGGTGAAACAGAGCAGGGCCACTGTGAGACATGGGCTTAATCCTGGACACATGAAAAGTAGGGTGATCACAGAGGGTACGGGGCAACAGCAGTGGGAATAATGACTCTAAAAATGGGGAAAGGACCAATGAAACGGGCGGGTTAGTTTTTCGTGAATCTACCCGGAGGGGTCGGTCCCGAGTGGACAACCATACCCTCTGCCCAACCCGATAGCGAGCAGCCAGTGTCCGGTGGCGGTCCGTTTGTCAACGATACCTGGAGGTGGTCTTGAGAAGACCCGCCGAGCTCTTTGCCAGGTAAGGCGACAGCGGCGAACGAACATCTGGACTGAAGGTATGTTCACATCAACTTCTTGCTCTGGGCTGATACCCCCATGGAGCATTCGAAGGGGGAGAGTCCAGTAGCCAAGCAGGGGAGAGTGTTCCTGGCATATTCCACCAGGATCAGTTACTGACTCCAGGTGATGCGATTACTGGCAACAAGACCCCAGAGTGCCGTCTCCATATCTTGATTGGCTCGCTCCGACTGGCCGTTAGATTGGGGATGAAACCCAGATGACAGGCTGGCTCACGACCCGATAAGAGTGCAGAACGCCTTTCCAGATTTGGGATGAGACCTGAGGTCCCCGGTCCGAGACAATGTCAACCGGGAGTCCATGGATTCGGAAGATGTGCTGCAGCATAAGCTGGGCCGTCTTCTTGGCTGAAGGTAACTTCGGGAAGAAGGATGAAATGGGCGGCCTTGGAGAATCTTAGCCCCCAAGGATGACACTGGAGAGGCGATTCAGATACGGGGAGTCAAACATTTAATAGGGAACGAGACAGGAACAGCGTCAGCACACGGGTAACACAGACATATCACAATCAATGCAGCAGCGGGAACAGAGCTGGGGAACTGACAAATATAGGGGAGGTAATAAACAGGTGATTGAGTGAGTCCAGGTGAGTCCAATATCGCTGATGCGCGTGACCAGGGAAGGCAGGTGTGCGTAAATGATGGTGGCAGGAGTGTGTAGTGCAGGGCAGCCTGGCGCCCTAGAGCGCCGGGGGGAAAAGCGGGAGCAGGCGTGACAGCAAGTATAACTGAACAAATGATGAAAGACAAGCATTGTAATTTTGTGGAAGAGGTGAAAAGGTATTGTTGTCTATTAACAATGACAAGCCACCGAGGTCTGTCAACTTGGATGGAAAATTACTGAGGATAATAGCGAACGATATTACCACTCCTAGTTGCCATATCTTCAATTTAAGCCCACCAGAAAGTGTGTGCACTCAGGCCTGGAGGGAAGCGAAAGTCAATCCCTTACTTAAGAATAGTAAAGCCCCCTTTACTGGCTCAAATAGTCGACCAATCAGCCTGTTACCAACTGTTAAGGGAATTTTTTATCTATAATGACTAATTATGTATACATTTCAATCAGGATGTACTAATCAGAATACTATTATGTTACTGTATATGTACTAATCAGAATACTAAATGTTACTGTATATGTATGAGTTTTCTTTCTTGATCCCAGTACTGAAGATAATGTGTGTGTGAATGTAGTCACGAGTTTAGAACAATGACGGTCTGTTCCTTGGTACAGATGAATGAACTATATCTCCAGACTGTCTAGAATGCTTATCTACACTGACTGACCTTGGCTCTAGGCGAGGAGGGAAGGCTTGAGAGCTATAGAGCCTTTCTACCAGTATCAAGAAGAGACGGAACATTTAGAAAACGCTGACGTCATTTTCAGTTTATAACCTGTGGTAAAATGTGTGTGTACTGAGTACTCTCTTGAATAAAGGCTGTTACTTGACTTTTAAGACCGGGCTCTGTCCATTCCTATAAAATAAGGGTCTTACAAATTCTTATGAATTGACAGAGTGTTTAATTGTAATTGGGAATTCAATTCCTTCAACACCAACCTTTTAGTAAACTTTTGGAAAAAATTGTTTTACCAGATACAATGCTATTTTACAGTAAAAAAAATGGACAATAGACTTTCAGCACGTTTATAGGGAAGGACATTGAACAAGCACAGCACTTACACAAATGACTGTTGATTGAATGAGAGAAATGTACGAAAAAAAAATTGTGGGCGCTGTTTAGTTATTGTTATTATTTTGACATTATTGTTCATAGTCTTTTGCTGGAAAAATGTATGTGTTATGGCTTTACACCCCCTGCTATATTGTGGATAAAGATTTACCTGCCTAACACACCACAGAGGGTGTTCGGAAGCCTTTTCAACAAAATCCAGGTAGAATTAGATATTTCCAGGGCAGCTGTCTAGATCCCTTACTTTTTTCCATCTTTACTAACGACATGCTACTGGCTTTGAGTAAAGCTAGTGTGTCTATGTATGCGCATGACTCAACACTATACACGTCAGCTACCACAGCGACTGAAATGACTGCAACACTTAACAAAGAGCTGCAGTTAATTTCAGAATGCATGGCAAGGAATAAGTTAGTCCTAAATATAAAAAAGTAAAAACCAAAGCATTGTATTTGGGACAAATCATTCACTAAACCCTAAATCTCAACTACATTTTGTAATGAATCATGTGGAAATTGAGCAAGTTGATGTGACTAAACTGCTTGGAGTAACCCTGGATTGCAAACTGTCATGGTCAAAACATATTGATACAACAGTAGCTAGGATGGGGAGAAGTCTGTCCATAATAAAGCGCCGCTCTGTATTCGTAACAGCACTATCAACAAGGCAGGTCCTACAGGCCATAGTTTTGTCGTACCTGGTTTACTGTTCAGTCCTGTGGTCAGGTGCCACAAAGAGGGACTTAGGAAAATTGCAATTGGCTCAGAACAGGGTAGCACGGCTGGCTCTTGGATTTACACAGAGAGCGAACAATAATAATAAGCATGTCAATCTCTCCTGGCTCAAAATTGAGGAGAGATTGACTTAATTTACTACTTGTATTTGTGAGAGGTGTTGAATGCACAGAGCTGTCTGTTTGAACAACTGGCACACAGTTTGGACACCCATGTATACCCACAAGACATGCCACCAGAGGTCTCTTCACAGTCCCCAAGTCCAGAACAGACTATGGGAGGTGCACAGTACTACATAGAGCCATGACTACATGAACTCTATACCACATCAAGTAACCCATGCAAGCAGTAAAAATTTGATTTAAAAATATACCTTTACGGAACAGCAGGGACTGTGAAGGCACAGACACATGCATACAAACATATGTACAATACACACACGTACACATGGATTTTGTGTTGTAGATATGTGGTAGTAGAGTAGGGGCCTGAGGGCACACACTTAATATGTTGTGAAATCTATTGTTAATGTATAACTGCCTTAGTTTTGCCGCACCCCATGAAGAGTAGCTGCTGCCTAATGGTGATCTGTAACAAATAGAAATACCCCATAATGAAAAAAATGTTTTTTAGACTGAAATATTACATTTAAATAAGTATTCGGACGCTTTACTCAGTACTTTGTTGAAGCACCTTTGACAGCGATTACAGCCTCGAGTCTTCTTGGGTATGACACTACCAGCTTGGCACACCTATATTTGGGGAGTCTTCTCTGCATATCCTCTCAAGCTGTCAGGTTGGCTGGGAAGTGTCACTGTACAGCTATTTTCAGGTCTCTCCAGAGAAGTTCGATCGGGTTCAAGTCAAAGCTGAGAAGGTTCTCCCATCTCCACAGAGAAACTCTCGGGCTCTGTCAGAGTGACCATTGGGTTCTTGGCTTGGTTTTTGCTCTGACATGTACTGCCAACTGTGGGACCTTATATAGACAGGTGTGTGCCTTTCCAAATCATGTCCAATCAATTGAATATACCACAGGTGGAGTCCAATCAAGTTGTAGAAACATCTCAAGGTTGATCAATGGAAACAGGATGAACCTGAGCTCAATTTCGAGTCTCATAGCAAAGGGTCTGAATACTTATTATTATTTTTTATTTTTTCATAAATTTGCCAACATTTCTAAAAAACAATTTTCGCTTTATCATTATGGGGTATTGTGTGTAGATTGATGAGGCTAAAAAACGATGTAATCAATTTTATAACAAGGCTGTAACGTAACAAAAATTGTGGGAAAAGGAAGGGGTCTGAATACTTTTCAAATGAAACTGCACAAAGCTGTTCGTTTCAGTCTACTCCTGGGGTGTCTAAATCATTCCGTGGAGTGCCTAGTGCAGGGTTTCCTAAACTCGGTCCTGAGGATTCCAAAGGGTGCACGTTTTGGTTTTGGCCCTAGCACTACACAGCTGATTCAAATAATCAACTAGTCATCAAGATTTGATTATTTTTTATCAGCTGTGTAATGCTAGGGCCAAAACCAAAATGTGCACAACTTGGGGTCCCCAGGGCCGAGTTTTGGAAACGCTGGCCTAGTGTCTGCTGGTTTTGGGGTTTTCCTTTCAATTAGGACCTAGACATCCAGGTGGGGGGACCCCATTTCAAGAAAACATGCACTCATTAAGATCAGGTATGGCCAATTAGTGGGTGTGGCCAACACACCTGAACACACTTAACATGATAGAGAATAGAGAGAGTTTTGTTGATGCTGAGAACAGAATGTTTGTTTTAAAATAACAGAAGTTTCTTGTGGTTTTATGGACAGTTTTCTTAACGTTCTAGGAACAATTTGAGAACATGGCTTTAAATAGAACCATGAGGAAACCTGTAGGAAACATGATGAAGTACTGAAATTCCTACAGAAGAACATTGTTTCTTAACATTCTCTGATTTATTTGATTTCAGAGAACTGTTTAAATGTAGCCATGTTTGAACTTTTAGAAAACATTCTGTTAAAGTAATAAAACACCATGAATATTCAGTTTTTTTGTGAAGTTCCTTAAATGTGCTGAGAATGTTCCAAAGCCAAGCAACTGTCCTTTACCATTCCCAGAAAGTAGTTGTGGGAAGGGTTGTTGCCTTACAACCTGGAATTAACATGGATTTTTTGGGGGGGTTCGTATAATTTGATTTACACAACATGCCTACCACTTTGAAGATGCAAAATATGTGTTATTGTGAAACAAACAAGAGATAACTTGAGCGTGCATAACTATTCACCCCCCAAAGACAATACTTTGTAGAGCCCCCTTTTGCAGCAATTACTGCTGCAAGTCTTTTTGGTATGTCTATATAACCTTGGCTCATCTAGTCACTGGAAGTTTTGCCCATTCAAGGCAAAACTGCTCCAGCTCCTTCAAGTTGGATGGGTTCCACTGGTGTACAGCAATGTTTATGTCATACCACAGATGTTCAATTGGATTGAGGTCTGGGCTTTGACTAGGCCATTCCAATACATGTAAATGTTTCCCCTTAAACCACTTGAGTGTTGCTTTAGCAGTATGCTTAGGGTCATTGTCCTGCCGGAAGGTGAACCTCCGTGCCAGTCTCGAATCTCTAGAAGACTGAAACAAGTTTCCCTCAAGAATTTGCCTGTATTTAGCACCATCCATCATTCCTTCAATTCTGACCAGTTTCCCAGTCCCTGCCAATGAGAAACATCCCCACAGCATTGATGCTGCCACCACCATGCTTCACTGTGGGGAGGGTGTTCTCGGGGTGATGTGAGGTGTTGGATTTGCACCAGACATAGTGGGGTTTTTTATGGCCAAAAATATACATTTTAGTCTCATCTGACCAGAGTACCTTCTTCCATATGTTTGGGGAGTCTCCCACATGCCTTTTGGCGAACACCAAACGTGTTTGCTTATTTTTTTCTTTAAGCAATGGCTTTTTTTCTGGAGGAGTGTACGGCTTAAAGTGGTCCTATGGAGAGATACTCCAATCTCTGCTGTGGAGCTTTGCAGCTCCTTCAGGGTTATCTTTGGTCTCTTTGTTGCCTCTCTGATTAATGCCCTCCTTGCCTCTTCTGTGAGTTTGGGTGGGCCTACCTCTCTTGGCAGGTTTGTTGTGGTGCCATATTCTTTCCATTTTTTAATAATGGATTTAATGGTGCTCTGAGGGATGTTCAAAGTTTCTGATATTTTTTTATAACCCAACCCTGATCTGTACTTCTCTAAAACTTTGACCCTGGCCTGTTTGGAGAGCTCCTTGGTCTTCATGGTGCCGCTTAGTGGTGTTGCACACTCTAGGACCTTTCAGAACAGGTGTGTATATATACTGACATCATGTGACAGATCATGTGACACTTCGATTGCATACAGGTGGATTTTATTTTAACTAATTATGTCACTTATGAAGGTAATTGGTTGCACCAGATCTTAATTAGGGGCTTCATAGCAATGGGGGTGAATACATATGTGCGCACCACTTTTCAGTATATATTATTTTGAATTTTTTGAAACGTGTTTTTTATTTTTTTATTTCACTTCACCAATTTGGACTATTTTGTGTATTGTCCATTATATGAAATCAAAATAAAAATCCATTTAAATTACAGGTCGTAATGCAACAAAATAGGAAAAACGCCAAGGGGGATGAATACTTTTGCAAGGCACTGTAGAACTCCTTTGGGAGGGAATACATTGATGGGGTTTATAACTAAGTACAGGAAATGAGCTAACGTGTGTCTGTGAAAAGTTTTATTACGATATGCAACTCTTGTTTTTGGCAGCTTTGCCAACATTTTTTTCATGATAGCAACAAATGACAGCAACTTCATGTCATTTTTTGCAAAAAGTGATACATTCTGTTAAAATAGGAGTAAGAGATATTGCACCACAGAATTACACCACATTTTGTTCTTATCCGACTGAGTAATATGTCTGTGTGTTTATGGGACAGGATCCCTGCCTACAGTGGCAAAGGGCACCCATGTCATCATCCCATTGGTTGAGGAGCTGGAGGATGACCGTTGGGAGGCCAAGATCGTGAAACGGGACGGCAACAGGATCAAGCTGTCTGTTAACTCCCAGCCCACTGCCATGATTGGCCGATACCAGCTCACTGTGGCAACGCATAGCCCGAAGGGCAAGGCCACATCTACACATGACCCAGGGAATGACATCCGCATGCTGTTTAACCCTTGGTGTGAAGGTGAGAGAGAGAGAGAGAGAGAGAGAGAGAGAGAGAGAGAGAGAGAGAGAGATATATTAAATTAGTTAATACAAAGAGAGCTTATCCCTGTTCTCAGCCCACTGACTCTTAAAGATAATACTCACACCCAACATAATAGATCTCTGGGTGGTATAATGAAACATAATCTAACCGGTCAGGTAAGCCATATATTTGTGTAAAGGAAATATGTGTCATTCAGAAGATCTAGTCTTACACCCTTCTGTAAGCTCAGAGACTCTCCATAGTCCACTCCACCCTTATTTCAGGCTGATGACATGACATGGAATTGTTTTATTTTTGAATAACTGAATCTGACCGCTCTCTCTCTCTTCATCAGATGACACGGTGTACATGGACGATGAGGATGAGAAGAATGAGTATGTCCTGAATGATGTCGGCAGGCTTTACTATGGCACAGAGAAGCAGATTGGTGCAAGAACATGGAACTATGGACAGGTGAAGGAACATAAAGATTGTCAGTCAGGTGATGGGAAAATGTGGCCTGAGTAAGTCAGACCCAACTAACTCATTTCTATCATTGTCAATGCTTCTCTCTCTCTCCTTCCATCTCTACCTCCCTATTTCTCAGTTTGATGAGGGGATCCTGGATGCCTGTCTGTATGTTTTGGAGAAGAGTGTAACCCCCCCCTCAGGCTGGGGAGACCCTGTCAATGTGGTCCGAGTCATTTCAGCCATGGTGAGTTCTCCTCGCAAACACAAGGTGTCTTAAAAACCTCACACTATTACCTCTAACATCACTTCTAAGTCCAATCAATGTCCAACCAAACTGGCACCTCCTTATTCCAACTCTAAACTGAATCCAATGTGAACCTGTAATCTCCTTCATCCCAGATCAACTCCCCAGATGATTGTGGGGTCGTGGAGGGTAATTGGTCAGGGAAGTATGTGGGAGGGACTTCCCCTACAGCCTGGAGTGGCAGTGTGGACATCCTGAAGAAGTACCAGAAGGACGGAGGCATACCAGTCAGATATGGCCAGTGTTGGGTCTTCTCTGGGGTCACTACCACAGGTTAGTTACTGTATGTGTGTGTTTGTACATGATCAAATTACTTTTATGAGAGGGTGCTAGGTTGATATGCATGGACCCCTATCCTCTCACCATCCTATCTCTTTCAGTATTGAGGTGTTTGGGCATTCCCTCCCGTAGTGTGTCCAACTTCAACTCTGCCCATGACACAGATGTCTCCCTGACAACAGACGTGTACTTCAATGAGAATTTGGAGTCTATAGATCACCTCAACACTGACTCCATCTGGTTAGTAGAATACAGTCACACTCTGACACAATATCTCATTCAGTGTATCATCTTAGTCATGTCATCACACACCACTCTTACAATATGGATTTACTAGATTCCATCTAAATTATAACCCATCCCTCCATCATTTCTGTCTTTAGGAACTTCCACGTGTGGAACGACTGTTGGATGGCTCGTCCAGACTTGCCACCAGGTCATGGTGGCTGGCAGGCGGTAGACTCCACCCCCCAGGAGACCAGCCAGGGCACCTTCCGCTGCGGCCCTGCCTCCATCACCGCCATCCGCAATGGACAAGTGTTCCTCAAACATGACTCACCCTTCATCTTTGCCGAGGTCAGTCTAGCCTAGTGTGTCTTCCTCTTTCTTTCTTTGTCTTTCCTGAGATGTAATTATCACACCTCTCTCTGCTTGACTTCAGCTTTCCATGCTAACAGGGTACGTTTCACAAATAATCTTCTGTCTATCTCAGATGCACAGTGATGACCTCACATGCCCCTGTCAGTCTCAGCTGTCCTCCATCTCGACCATCTCTACCTTTCTCTTCCTGCTGTACCTGTCCTGTAGGTGAACAGTGATAAGATATACTGGCAGAGGAACCTGGATGGCACCTTCACCCAGATCCACAGTGAGAAGAATGCAGTGGGCCACTGTATCAGCACCAAGGCTGTGGGCTCAGATGAACGCAACGATATCACACACCTTTACAAGCACCCAGAAGGTAGCTTCACATAGCTGTGCAAACACTGACATTCATTGTTTTATTACACACGTATACAAGCAGACTCCTGTACAGGGCAAGCACCCAACAGGTAAAATGCATTAATTCCCACTTTATTGTCATTCTATCAGGCACAGAAGAGGAACGCATTGCTGTGGAGACTGCCAGTCGCTATGGTTCCAAACCAGATACCTACTCCTCTCCAATCGCTGAGGATATATCAATAGAGGTGACCATGGATGGGGAGGGGCCACGCATGGGGGGAGATGCAGAACTGAACATTGTCATGCGAAATGCTAGTTCTCTACCACGCACTATCAACCTCCACAGCCAGGTGGCAGTCATGTACTACACTGGCGTGCTCAAGGCCACCGTCAAGAAGGACGAAAAGCCGGTGGAGCTGCTAGCCAATGAAGGTGAGCCAATGAATATATTGTATTACACATCAGTGACGTTCAGTCAGACAGTGTTATGTATTGCATGCCCAGGTGTTTCTGATCCCTAGTTCTGTCCTGTCCCCCTCTCCTAACAGTGAAGACCCTGGAGTGGATCCTTGAGTACCAGCACTATCAGGACCAGCTAGTGGACCAGGCTGCTCTGATGCTGACCCTCTCAGTCCGGGTCACTGAGACACAGCAGGTCCTTGCCACTCAGTTCAGCTTCCGCCTCCGCACCCCTGACCTCATCATTAAGGTGAGACAAAACTACACAGACTGAATTAATCCTATCTACAGCATTTTTCTTTCTGTATATAATCTGTCTTTCTCTGTGTCTGATATTGTCTACTGATAATATGATTCAGAGATGTTCTGTAGTGGTAACAGTTTCCTATACTTTTCCCTCCTAGCCGGTAGGGGAGGCTGTGGTGGGGAAAAAGATGGCGGCTGAGATTTTCTTCACTAACCCTCTGCCACGCACACTAAAGGGAGTGGTGTTCCATGTGGAGGGACTGGGCCTGCAGAGTGTTCGACAGATCGCTGTTGGGTGAGAAACAATTATAATTCTGTTCATTATCTGTAGCTTCATCTAAGCACGGCTTTAGTCCTTATGACTCTGAAGGTGCACAATGTGTGACGTATGTTGTCACTGTTCTTTTATGTTCTGAACAAGCACAGGTCTGAGTGTCTCTCTCATTTCCTCTCTCAGTGACGTGGCCAGTCGCTCCTCTGTGACTCTGACGGAACACTTTGTTCCTACTCTGCCTGGATCCAGGAAACTGGTGGCTTCTCTGGACTGTAAGCAGCTCACACAAGTTCACGGCGTCGCCAACATTGATGTCAAGGAGAAATGAGCCTTTGGACACCATAGACCCCTTTTGGTCTGCTTTACTATTGAGGCATAATCACTGTGGATGACAGAAGACGTCACCACCCTCTCCTCTTCCATACCAGAGCACTAATGTTGCTGTTGAGTTCATTATGATGTTTGAAAGTACAGTCTAAGTTTGAGACACAGGAAAACCAAACACCAAGACAAACCTTTTCAATCATCATATGTTTCCACTTGAGGATTCCTGTCCCTTATATTGTAAAGTTTTTTCATCCCTTCCACTCAACATCAGATTGGACCTGTATAATGTGCCTTGGAAAGTAACTAAGCATATGTTTGCAGTCTTTACAAGATTGGTATTAGAACTTGTATAATTGCATGACATTTCAAAATGTATCTTATCTACTGAACAGAGCACAAGCTACAGTATATGACACATGGGAACAATAATGTTTGTTTAGTATGCTGTGCAGTAAAGCACAAATACTGTGTACAGTGGTTTGTTATGTTGCCAGAGCATTGTATATCTATGACACAATCAGCTTTTTCTCAGATATTATTTTCTAACACTTATTAGAAGGGGTATGTGTTACCTTACACTCTACATTTGAATAATGCTATGGTGTTATTAATTCGTAAAACATTGTTGATTTTAAGAGATCAGTTCTTTTAAACATACAGGTAACTGCCAAAATAAAGGAAACACTTGAGTAAATGAGGAATACATTGTATATTGAAAGCAGGTGAATCCACACAGGTGTGGTTCCTGAGCAATTGACATCCCGTTATGCTTAGGGTCATGTATAAAAATTCTGGGCAGGCCAAGTTGCCCATTATTTTGCTACCATGGTTATGCCCTCATAGGATGACAATGCCCCCATCCACAGGGCACGAGTGGGCACTGAATGGTTTGTTGAGCATGAAAATGATGTAAACCATATGCTATCACCGTCTCAGTGACCAGATCTCAACCCAACACTTATGGGAGGTTCTGGAGCAGTGCCTGAGAGCATCCTCCACCACCATCAAAAAACACCAAATTATGGAATTTCTTGTTAAAGATTGGTGTCGCATCCCTCCGATAGAGTTCCAGACACTTGTAGAATCTATGCCAACGCACATTGAAGCTGTTCTGACAGCTCGTGGTGGCCCAACATCCTATTAAAACACTTTATGTTGGTGTTTCCTTTATTTTGGCAGTTACCTGTATATCCACCTGTATTTATGCACGACAGTGTAACTGTCTAAAAGTAATTCTATGTGAAATTGATGAATATGAGTGTATTATGAAGTCAAGTTAAAGATGCTCCAGCCCAGGTTTTGTAGTAAAATCTGCTAGCTTTTCTAAATGGCAGCTTTGGCATTTAACAAAATTAACAACCCTGAAGTGTCACAAACTGATGTAACGGCAGCTACATCACAAACAGTAGTCTGCAACTGCTTTAACTGTTTGAAAACAGAAAAGATATTGTATTTGTGATATTTACATTTGTATACTGTATTATACCATGTAAGTAAATGATTTCACTTCAATATTTTGCCCTTATTCTGTATGTGTGAGAGAGCGAGCGAGAGGATAGGATGAACTTTGTCCCTGAGGGGGAAATTATCTTAGGCACACAGTGCGAGAGAGAGAAAGTGTTATAGTGACAGAAACAGGTCTACACAAGTACAATATTTGGTTGAGCAACCTCTCCCCTCCACCTTGCTGCAAAACATAAATTATTAGTGACCCTCCTTTGGACGGTTAATTTCTACACATTTTGCTATGGGGCATAGAGAAAATGTTGCAGTTTTTATACATGTTTTCTGCAATTCTACATATTTTGCCATTGGGTGGTGTGAACATTTTATAACATATTTCATGCAATTCTACTAATTTTGCAATGGGGCAGAGATTTAAAAATCTGTTTTAAAGCTAAGTTCCTGCAATTTCACATATTTTACCATGACTTATGCCATGCTAATATGATATCGGAGTGAGAGTCAGTAACAAAATTAATGGGGGCCACCTGGAGGTCAGAGCCCTTGGCACGTGCTCCGTCAATATTCGGCCTCGATTACTACAAGTTTAGATAGTCTAGCCAGCTAACTACGAATAAAAAAAATGGAAGATGACATGGCTAATTGAGTGACTGTCAGTGACTGACATAACAAGAAAAACTGCTGAACGATGCACAACCAAATGTCAAAATTGCACCTGGTGTATTCTACTATTCTTACACTTATAAGTTGAGACCCCGACTGTGTTCCTGATTGTCACTTATGCCTGTAGCCGGCCCTGCATACACATACAGTGCATTCAAAAAGTATTCAGACCCCTTCACTTTTTCCACATTTCGTTACAGCATTATTCTAAAAAAAAAAACATTTCCTCCTCAATCTACACACAATACCCCCATAATTACAAAGCCAAAGCGGGTTTTTAGAAATGTTTGCAAATGTATTAAAAAACAGAAACAGCTTTTTTACATACGTATTCAGACCCTTTGCTATGAGATCCGAAATTGAGCTCAGGTACATCCTGTTTCCATTGATCATCCTTGAGATGTTTCTACACAGGAGTCCACCTGTGGTTAATGCAATTGATTGAAGATGATTTGGAAGGGCACACACCTGTCAATATAAGGTCCCACAGTTGACAGTGCATGTCAGATCAAAAACCAAGCCATGAGGTTGAAGGAATTGTCCGTAGAACTCCGAGACAGGATTGTGTCGAGGCACAGATCTTGGGAAGGACACCTAGCAATTTCTGCAGCATTGAAGGTCCCCAAGAACACAGTGGCCTCCATCATTCTTAAATGGAAGAAGTTTGGAACTACCAAGACTCTTCCTAGAGCTGTCCACCCAGTCAAACTGAGCAATCGGGGAGAAGGGCCTTGGTCAGGGAGGTGACCAAGAACCCGATAGTCACTCTGACAGAGCTCTAGAGTTCCTCTGTGGAGAAGGGAGAACCTTCCAGAAGGACAACCATCTCTGTAGCACTCCACCAATCTTTATGTTAGAGTGGCCAGGCGGAAGCCACTCCTCAGTAAAAGGCACATGACAGCCAGCTTGGAGTTTAAGCACACAGCCAAGAATACTCAACAGGAGTGGCTTCAGGACAAGTCTCTGAATGTCCTTGAGTGGCAGAGCCAGAGCCCAGACTTGAACCCGATCGAACATCTCTGGAGAGATCTGAAAATAGCTGTGCAGCGACGCTCCCCATCCAACCTGACAGAGTTTGAGAGGATCTGCAATGGGAGAAATTTCCCAAATACAGTTGTGCCAAGCTTGTAGCGTCATACCCAAGAATTGAGGCTGTAATCGCTGCCAAAGGTGCTTCAACAAAGTACTGAGTATAGGGTCTGAATACTCATGTAAATGCTTTTTTTAATAACTTTGCTAAAATGTCTAAAAACCTGTTTTTGCTTTGTCATTATGGGGTATTGTGTGTAGATTGATGAGGGGGGATCATCAATTTTAGTACAAGGCTGTGAAGTAACAAGCTGTGGAAAAAGTAAAGGGGTCTGAATACTTTCCGAATGCATTAATATATAGACACACACACACAACTGATTTGCTCAAACGCATTAAGGAAAGTAATTCCACAAATGAACTTTTAAGAAGGCACATCTTAATTGTAATGCATTCCAGGTGACTACATCATGAAGCTGGTTGAGAGAATGCCAAGAGTGTGCAAAGCTGTCATCTAGGCTATGGGTGGTTTTTGAAGAATCTCAAATATATTTAAATTTGTTTAACATTTTTTGGGGTTAGTACATGATTCCACGTGTTATTTCATAGTTTTGATGTCTTCACTGTTATTCTACAATGTTGAAAATAGTTTTTAAAAACACAAAAAAACAATTGAATGAGTAGGTGTTCTAAAACTTTTGACTGGTAGTGTTTATGTATGTATGTGTACAAATCACATCTCTCTACAGTTATTTAGCCTTGTTCATATTGAGTAGTTCATTACAACACAATATTGGCAGTCATAAAACAACCTCTTCAAATAAAATGTTATTGGTCACATACACATGGTTAGCAGATGTCAATGCGAGTGTAACGAAATGCTTCTTAGTTCTGAATGAGCAGTAATATCTATCAAACAAGTAATCTAACAATTATACAAGTGTAAAGGAATGAATAAAAATATGTACATTTAAATATATGGATGAGCGATGGCCGTGCGACATAGGCAAGATGCAGTAGATGGTATAGAGTACAGTATATACATATGGGATGAGTAATGTAGGGTATGTAAACATTATATAAAGTGGCATTGTTTAAAGTGACTAGTGATACATTTATTACATCCAATTTAATTATTAAAGTGGCTAGAGATCTGAGTCAGTTTGTTGTCAGCAGCCATTGAATGTTAGTGATGTTTGTTTAACAGTCTGATGGCCTTGAGATAGAAGCTGTTTTTCAGTCTATCGGCCCCATGTTTGATGCACCTGTACTGACTCAAGGGGTTGTTGTCCTTGATGATCTTTTTGGCCTTCCTGTGACATCGGGTGCTGTAGGTGTCCTGGAGGGCAGGTAGTTTGCTCCCGGTGATGCGTTGTGCAGACCTCACTACCCTCTGGAGAGCCTTATGGTTGTGGGTGTAGCATTTGCTGTACCAGTCGGTGATACAGCCCGACAGGATGCTCTCAATTGTGCATCTGTTAAAATTTGTGAGTGTTTTTGGTGACAAGCCAAATTTCTTCAGCCTCCTGAGGTTGAAGATGCGCTGTTGCGCCTTCTTCACCACGCTGTCTGTGTGGGTGGACCATTTCAGTTTGTCCGTGATGTGTACGCCGAAGAACTTAAAACGTTCCACCTTCTCCACTACTGTCCCGTCGATGTGGATAGGGGGGTGCTTACTCTACTGTTTCCTGAAGTCCAGGATCGTCTCCTTTGTTTTGTTGACATTAAGTGCGAGGTTATTTTCCTGACACCACACTATGAGGGTCCTCACCTCCTCCCTGCAGGCCGTCTTGTCGTTGTTGGTAATCAAGCCTACCACTGTAGTGTCGTCTGCAAAGTTGATGATTGAGTTGGAGGCGTGCATGGCCACCCGGTCATGGGTGAACAGGGAGTACAGGACAGGGCTGAGCGGAATGGAGATGTTGTTTCCTACCCTCACCACCTGGGGGCGGCCCGTCAGAAAGTCCAGGACACAGCTGCACAGGGCGGGGTCGAGACCCAGGGTCTCGAGCTTAATGACAAGTTTGGAGGGTACTATGGTGTTAAATGCTGAGCTGTAGTCGATGAACAGCGTTCTTACATAGGTATTCCTCTTGTCCAGATGGGTTAGGGCAGTGTGCAGTGTGATCGCGTCGTCTGTGGACCTATTGGGGCGGTAAGCAAATTGGAGTGGCTAGAAATAAAGTCAAGATACTATAATGGTGATCTTACTGTCAGTCATGACAACCTTTTGAAAAGAGAAACTTAAAAAGTCACATAACTCACACAGTAGGCTGTATAATATAAATAAAATGAAACAGCATCATTAAATCTGTGAAACACACAGACTTTGTGAGGCTACAATGTCGCAGATGCTCTGCACAACTCCGTTGAACTCCTCAGCATAGTCATTGTGAGCTGCTCCTTCAACCATCTGAGACTAAGAAAGAAAAAGGGAGGCAGTGTGAGGTTCAGCTTTCCATTTCACTCTGTGATTTCAATATGGGTTTGGCAGTGATTTCTTATTTACATGTTTTCTCCTTCCACAATGAGTGATTGGTGTGTTTTTACACTCCATCTCACCACAGTGCAGGTGTAGCTCCTTCTAGAGCATCAACCTGAAGATCACTGATCAGCCCCGCAGAGTTCCTAGGTGTCTTGATAGCACCATAAATCCAGAGAATGCCAGGCAGATGACAAAATTTGCCCACAAAGGACCGCCGTGCCACCTTCCTGTTCAAGTGAGCACAGCACAAGGCGAGTCCAAAAATGTATTGTATGCTGCTGCATAAATTATGTAATATGCCAGGGAGATGTAATGTTGGGAGATGTAACTAATGTATGTTGTGTAGTAAGCTGTTAGTAGCCCATGTATGTTGTGTATGTTCACCCAGCTGTTAGTAGCCCATGTGCCTCACCCTAATAATTAAGGTCCCTTTTCCCCTCATAACTTAGTCTACTGTTCTGACTTGGTGGTGCACATTTAACATATAGCCTGTATCAGAGAAATGTCATCAGTCGCGTTGTACAAAACTGGCGATAGCTTTCCGAGCTAAAGGATAGCCGTGGTTAGCTCGGATATGAGGTGAATAATACTTTTGGGGAAAAAACAGATCCGCACCACATTTGGTGAGGCGGGTTGCAGGAGAGTGTTTTGAAGTTGAGTTTTTAGAAAAAAATATAGAAAAAGACAAAAAGATACAAAACATATATACACGGGACAAGACGAGGACGTCTGACTACGTCATCTTGGAAACCTTGAAGAAGCTATAGAAATAGAATTTAAACGCAATAGAAGAGTTGTTTCTTGTACTATTGTCTCGTGTCTTTAGAGAACTGTTTCACTTTGATGTACTTTTTCTTCTGTCCTTATTTTGTCTTTCTTTTCTTCTGTTAACTAGATCTTCTTTGTTAGCTAGCTAGCTTCTTCCAGGAGAGTCCCTAGCAACTGCTTAGCAACTGGTAAACAATTTAGCTAGCTAAGGTAACTGTACAATTTTATAAAAAAGTTACTTTTTCCAAAGCCTATCTTCTTTGTTTGTTGCTTGTTTTGTCTCCAATTCAGTCTTGCCGTTCTTTTGCTTTTTCCAATGTACTTCACTCTAAAAACCATGTAGATTTCAATATTTGTAGGAGCTCATTTTTTTCAGTAGCTGCTGCTCAATTTGGAATCCGGAATAGTCCTTATCCCTTGCTTGTTAGCTAGTCAACTATGGCTATTTGACATCTCTTTGTATATATCCATAAAAATTATGCCCGTTGATTCATGATTTTGACTGGCTGAGAAATACTGCCGATCTGTCTCACCCAGACTCCCAATATGTTCAGTACTATGGGACTGCTGTAGATCGAATTTGAATAAACAATGTTGCAAATGTTGGAGAGACAGACAGCAAGGTTTATGCAAATCTCCACTGTTGAAATACATGTTAGTCTAAAAGAAATGTGAGATAATGCCTAGATGATGTTTATAGTGGATATCAAGTGTATTAATTGCCTGGCTGGGTTGATGAGACAGTGGATTGCACAGTCAGATGGAACAGAGTAAATAGGCATTTTAAAGTAATATATTTAGCCAGTGGTAATTTGTGGATTATAAACTGGGTGGTTCGAGCCCTGATTGCTGATTGGCTGACAGCCGTGGCATATCAGACTGTATACCACAGGTATGACAAAACATGTAATTGTACTGCTCTAATTAGATGGTAATCAGTTTATAAAATCAAATCAAATCCAATTTTATTTGTCACATACACATGGTTAGCAGATGTTAATGCGAGTGTAGCGAAATGCTTGTGCTTCTAGTTCCGACAATGCAGTAATAACCAACAAGTAATCTAACTAACAATTCCAAAACTACTGTTTTATACACAGTGTAAGGGGATAAAGAATATGTACATAAGGATATATGAATGAGTGATGGTACAGAGCAGCATAGGCAAGATACAGTAGCTGATATCGAGTACAGTATATACATATGAGATGAGTATGTAAACAAAGTGGCATAGTTAAAGTGGCTAGTGATACATGTATTACATAAGGATGCAGTCGATGATATAGAGTACAGTATATACGTATGCATATGAGATGAATAATGTAGGGTATGTAAACATTATATAAGGTAGCATATAATAACAATAAGGCACCTCAGGAGTTTGTGGTATATGGCCAATATAACAAGGCTAAGGTTGTATCATGGCATTCCGTGTTGCTTTGTGCCTAAGAACAGCCCATAGCCTTGGTATATATGGGCCATATACCACACCACCTCGGGTCGTGTTGCTTAAATAGACACAGGCTGGAATGCAGTTTTAACTAATCAGCGTTCAGGATTAGACCCACCCATTGTATAAAGCGGCATGACAACGAACGCGATTGGTCGACGGTCTGCTGGGTGGGGTTTTACGTGTCAAATCAAATTGTATTTGTCACGTGCTGAATTACAACCAGTGTAGAAATTAAATGTTTGCTTATGAGCCTGTTTTTCCATTCATTGTCCAATTTAATTCCTATCTCATCCTTTCTGTAATATCTCTGGTTAGGGTTTAGGACACTGAGGTATAGGTTTAGGGTAGGGACGTCCCAAGGATTCCGGATAACACAAACCTTTTTCCATTCGCAGGTTTGCAATAAACGAAACGTTTGGCAGCAGAATCGGCGTAATGAATACACCCCAGTTTCAGTGACACGTCATTTTTGTGCGGCATCTGACGGAAGCGACTTGCATCCTGATTCTCTTTGCACGTTTTGAGGCTTTTGTTAATAAGAAAACATGTCTAACTCGGTCATTTCAGTTATTTCTCGATTCTTGGAGGAATACAGGACCAAAACATCGAATAAATTGAAAGTGGTCGACGCCTACCTTTTCTACATCTTGTTAACTGGTGCATTGCAGTTTCTGTACTGCTTGCTGGTTGGCACCTTCCCATTCAACAGCTTTCTGGCCGGGTTCATATCTTGTGTTGGAGCCTTCATCCTGGGAGGTAATTTAAACACTCAACTGTAAATGTATTTGCATAATCTTGTGATATTCAGCTGTATTGTACATCAGTGAAGCGTGAGGCCAACCAATGGCAGCCACCATTATTGTGAAATGGTTTCTGATCAACTCACCCCATTTTTTTCTGACCTTCCTACAGTCTGCCTGCGTATCCAGATCAATCCAGATAACAAAGGAGACTTCCTGTCCATATCCCAGGAGAGGGCCTTTGCCGATTTCTTATTAGCCCACACTGTCCTGCACCTCGTGGTCATTAATTTTATTGGTTGAGAAACAAATTATTTGAACCCTCAAACCAGGTGTGAACAGTATGCACGAAGTACATCTTCACAGTAATTGTTATCCAGTGTTATGAATCTGCATGTTACTGACATGATTCTTGTTTATTTCATTTCACAGATTAACAACAGACTTGACCAAAATGCACCTGTCACCTCAAGACAACATTCATACAATAAGATTTTGCCTCCCTAATTTACCCTAACTGTAAGTGCATGGGCCGATCAATAATGACTGTGATAATACCCACATCTTCTACAAATTTGTCACTCAACTGTCAGTTTCTCAAATAATTATTTTGTACTGTTTGTATGATTGTTGCAAACGACTTGAGATTGTTGAAATAAAATAAAAACAATTGTTGAAGAGTTGTGATTTTAATGGAATATCTCTTTAGCATTATTGATAATGATTTTCTGAGCAGACCATTCAATAACTAGGACTGGAGACAACTCTCCAATCAGACTTATTCTAAAGCTACTTGAACTGTAGGGCTGTTTCATACTACATGTGTATGACCTAATGATTAGCTATAGACAGCAGTATTCAAATATAAAAGACATGCTAAATTCCCAGATTCTTTTTTCTCTGACACCCTCCAAATCTGTCTATTTTTCATAACTAATGTAATGATTACACCTTTATTAATTGCTAGCAATCAAAACTTGGCCAAGTCTGTTCATCTTGGTACATTGATCTAGTTCAAAATAAGGCAACAGTAAACACGTTGTCCCCCACGAATGATGCAGAAATAAGCGAAAGAAAAAGGACAGCTCTCCACACGACCTTTTCAATAAGTCTTGCGAGAGCTTGGTAAGTATGTTCTGTCTCGTATAACTGAGTATCACTAACTATGATGAAACAATTTTAAGAAGAGGCAACCGTAAACACGAATAATAAAGGTTTCCGAGTTCGTGGCATTTATCAAGACAGAACTTTTTCGTTATCTGACGCAACTGTAGGGCAGTAGGATTCACTTTCGTATATGCCCAGCAGAAGGCAGTAAAATACATTTTAAAGGGAAATAAAACATATTTTCAGACTTTGTAGCTAGTATTTTGGTCTTTTCAAGATTCCGTATGTGCAACTACAAACATATTCCCAGACCCCCATATACTTCCAGAGAAAGGTTTCTATACCGTTTTGATACTTCTGAAAGCATCCATGTAACTGGTAAAGATATTTTCTACACATATATTTATATAAACTATGATAGTTATAATATTGCTGACAAGTTGGTGTGTAGCTAGCTATTCAAGCAATATGCTAGTTATAACTAATTATCTAGAAAAGCTAGCGGCAGCCAACTTGCTAGCTATTGTAGTTAGCTTGGGCATTTTCACATACCGGTAGATTTAATAAAGAGTACATTTGGAAACTCTGGGTATAAGGAGCCATGAAGACGAACGTGTGAAGTTCATAAGAGCATCAAAGTAGATGTCAAATGAAAGCTAAGAGTGTGTGTGCCTCTGTTCCTTCATAATCTAATGCAGCTGGATATCTTTGTGGATCTATCCAGACTTTAGACTGTTCGAATCCACATCCACTTGAAAGCGTTTTGCTACACAAACTCCAGAGGAAGAGGGATACACACACTTTCTCAAATGCAGATCTCTAAGGAGTAAATCAGTGAATTGTAAACATATTGATAGTAGTAATCTTGTAATAACGATTAATTAAATTGTCAGTCATTTCACTCAAATGTATTATTCACAGATTGTCACCATGCCACTGACAAATGCTGAAAAGCAAAGAAGATACAGGCAAAGACTAAAGGAGAAGGGGAGTTATGAGGAGGTCAAAGAAAAAGACAGGAAGAGGCACAGTTTGAGAAAAGCAAAGGCTAAAAGCCAAGGAAAATGTATGTTTCTAGTGTTTTGTGAGTTTGATCAATTACCCTTTCAATGTATATTTCCATACAAATGATTTATAACTTTGTGTACCTATTTATGCTGCATCATCACAAAGAGAATGACATTCAAATCCATAATTAATTTCTGTGTCTAGAACAAAGCAGGGACCCATCATTTCATTCCGTTACCATAAATATGTTACCTGGTGTTAATCCACTTCTTAATAATCAGATACTTTTTTTTGTATAACTAAGTTGTCATATCACAAAGCTGACACCCCATTCTTTCAGCAGACATCTTTTAATCTTATTTCAGAGCAGATATTTACGTTTTTGGGAAACTTGGTCACACATTTTGGGGAATTTACTTTTGCTCTTAGTAATGTCCTGTTTATATTTGCTGTTTTATTCTATTCCTTACTCTGTATGTGTCCTTGGATCTTGAAAGGTGCAATAACATGTATTATTATTATTGACAGGGCATGAGTTTCATCATCATCTGCTGAAGATGGATCAATATGGGAGATATGAAAGCAGTGGTCAGCCAGGAGAGCTTTTTGTAGGTTAACCCACATTTTTATCCATTCTTCAAAATGAGAAGCAATTAATTCTACCATATCTAACACAATTGGCTGTTCATTAACAAGTTCTATTGGTCAAATAGTTTATTTCCCTAACCCCAACCATGGTCTGTTCTAGGATCACTCACTGCATTGGAGGCAGGTCAAAGAGGAGGCTGAAGAATGTGAGATTCAGCAGAGCCAAGGGTCAGCAGTTTCATTAGGAGTTGAAATATCCCAGGTTTGTCTAAAGGAGGACCCAATTGAACAAGATCCCTCCTTTGATACAGTTTCAGACATCCATGGAGTCACAGAACAAGAGCGTGTACATAAACCCACAAAGTATCTCAAAGTAAAGGTAAGTGGCCATATCCTTAACTGTGCAAGCCTTGTTACAAGGCACAGAGTTATTGTTAGAAATAAAATGATACATTCATTAATTATGTTTTCTCCGTGTCAGGTGCTGCCTTCTCTAGTCCCAGTCAAAGAGTCTGAAGAATGCTCCCTTGTGCCAGTAGATGAAATTGCCTCAATTACAGTGAAGGACGAAGAGAATGAAGACTGGTTGAAGTCAGAAGATGAGGATCTTGTGAAAATGTCAGTGCCTTGGGAGCTGTTGGAAACATCACCATCATCATCATGTTCAGATACAGAGGACAGTGATAATGTGCGGGTAAGTTCAAACATTTAATAATAGACTGAGTGAAATAGACACCCTTTGAGATGTTTTGTAAGGTTAGGTTTGTGTGCATTATCTCTTTAGCTGTGCTTGTCAATGGGCCTCCTAACAATATTTTATGGATGTTATGGAAAATGTCATGTTTTTTTCTCTGATAGCACATGGACACAAAAACCCTCAGTAGAAAGAGGCCAAGAGCTGCTGTGGCCATTCTACCACAGGATCCCCTGGATTCAGAGATGGAAGACCTAAGTGACTCAGAGGATGATGAGCTAGAGGATATTCCAAAACCAGGAGATCTGGAGGATGAGTCCCCTTCTAAGCTTACAAAAGGAGATGCTTCCCCATACCCTAAAACAACAGAGTCTCCCAAGAGAAAGAAGAGAAAAAGCAGAAATGTAATTATATTGGTTCCTACAGACGCATATAACCACAATCTTGACATAGTTGTAAGCCCAATTAATTCTAGTTCCTTCAAAACACAGCCAAGACATCCGCTTTGGAAGAAGGCCGACATAGATTCCTTCCAAGTTCCAGATCCAGTGTTTGTGGCACCACAGTGTGTTCAATCTCCCTATCAATATTTCAAGATGTTCTTCACTGATCAGATGATTGCACACATTGCTGAGCAGACCAACCTTTACTCTGTTCAACAGACTGGATCCGCAATCAACACGAACTCTGGAGAAATTGAGGATTTCTTGTCTATGCTTCTCTACATGGGTGTTTTTGACTTTCCAACATTTGTGGACTACTGGCATTCTGACTCTCGCTTCCCACCTGTGGCTGATACCATGTCTGTGAGAAGGTTCCAGTCACTCTGCAGGTTTCTTCACTTCAATGACAACATGCAAAATAATCACAGTCCTGACCGCTTCTACAAGATCCGACCTCTTTTTAACATGCTGCGTCAACAGTGTCTCCTCATACAGCCAACCAACAGGCAAAGCATAGCTGAAGTCATGGTAGCTTACAAAGGCACCAAAGCAGGAAATCTTCGTCATTACAAATCTAATCAGCATGACAAATGTGGTTTTAGGATATTCTGTCGGAGCAGTTATTCAGGTATTATCCATGACCTGCTACTGTACCAAGGGGATACAACATTTCTCAACAGTGGGCTAAATGAAGATGAACAGAATCCTCTGCTGAGTACCAAGGTTGTCACCACCCTCTGTACATCTATTGCAGAGCCAGAGGCTACAGTTGTTTTCTGTGACAACTACCTCATCAGTCTTGACCTGGTAAAGTCCCTGCAGGCCAGACTGGGTGTGAGGTGTATTGGCACTGTGAGAGCAAACGGCACAGGTGGAGCAACTGCAATGGATGACAAGGATCTTGCAAAGCTAGGGCGTGGAGCATACGACTACTGTTCTCAAGAGGGGGTGATTGCTGTCAGGTGGTTGGACAAAAAGAGCGTCTCAATACTAAGCAATGCATGTGGAATTGAACCTCTGGGGTATGTTAGGCGGTTATGTCGGGAGAACCATCAAAAGATTGATATCACATGCCCATCAGTCATGTTGGCTTATATTCAAGCAAAGGAGGGCATCGATCTGTCTGATATGCTGGTGCGTCTGTACAAGACACCTATGAAGGCACGCCGGTGGTACCTACCTCTGTTTGGTTACATCCTTGATCTGTGCATTGCCAATGGTTGGCTGATGTACAAGCGGGACTGTGACCTTCTCAAGGAAAAACCAGTGCACCTAAAAAGGTTTCGTTTGTCTGTGGCAGGGACTCTAAAAGTAGTCAACAAACTCCCAACCAGGGTTGGCCAACCATCAGTTCCTCCAAATCCACACACAACTCCAAAGCGGCTGCACAATCCCAGAGCCTTACAGCCTACAGCAGATGTCCGTTATGACTGCCTTGGACACTGGCCTATCTTTGGGGAACAGAGAGGAAGGTGCAACCTGTGCGTCAAGGGCGTCTCGAGGTGGAAGTGTTCCAAGTGTGGTGATGGAAAGTTGTTTTTGTGTCTGAACAACAAGCAGCAGTGCTTTGTGTGTTATCACCAGAAGTGATCATTATCAGAGCACAATATTATGTTGCTTTTTGTTACATAAAAAAATATTTATTCGAAAACATTCGTTTTTGTTGTTTTCCTATTATATGGAAGTTTCCATGAAGTTGATGGACAATCTAATTGTTGTCAGTGTTTCAACATTGATACTGTTAATTGTGGCCATTTTTGCTGTTACTGTGATGCCTATAATTTGGACTACCATGAAGTAAAGGTTACTTTTTTACTTATGTTTTACTTCACTTGAACATGTTTTTGTATTATTGTTTCATAATGACATGTACATTTACTAAGGTTTACTGAATTATTATAATTTGTGTTGCACAAATAAAAATGTGCTACTTGTTTCTCACTGTTGCCTCTTTGTTTATTTTTTCCACTAGTTTTTTTTGACTATTTTGCACCCTACCTATACTGAACAAAAATATAAAACACAATATACAACAATTTTACTGAGTTACAGTTCATACAACAAACAGTGGGTTAAGTGCCTTGTTCAGGGGCAGAACGACAGATTTTTACCTTGTCAGCTCGGGGATTCGATCCAGCAACCTTTCGGTTACTGGCTCTAACCACTAGGCTACCTGCCGCCCCGATCATGCTGTTTAATCAGATTATTGACATGACACACCTGTCAGGTGGATGGCAAAGGAGAAATGCTCACTAACCAGGAACCAACAAATTTGTGCACAAAATTGGAAAGAAATAAGCCTTTTGTGCGTATGGACAATTTCTGGGATCTTTTATTTCACCTCATGAAACATGGGACCAACCCTTTACATGTTTATTTTATATTTTTGTTCAGTACTCCCAAGTGGGTGAACCTATGCCCCCCCAGGCCCACCCATGGCTGCACCCATTGCCCAGTCATGTGAAATCCATAAATTAGGGCCTAATTAATTAAATAAAAATGGCTGATTTCCTTCTATGAACTGTATCTCAGTAAAATCTTAGAAATTGTTGCATGTTGCATTTATATTTTTGTTCAGTATAGCAAACAGTAGCAGCATATGTGAAACTGTGGCGTCAATATGCATGCGTGACACAGGAGTTTGGTGTCACCTTAATTGGGCAGAACGGGCTCGTGGTAATTAAATGGAGCAGAATCAGTGGAATGGTATCAAATACATCAAACATGGTTTCCAGGTGTATGATGTCATTCCATTTACATTGTTCTGGGCATTATTATGACTCCCCTCAACAGTCTCTTGTAAATTGTGTGTTGGCATGTCAGCGTAAGTATGTGTGGGTAGAGTCCAGTGAGTGTGCATAGTCAGTGCAAAATGCAGGCCTAGATAGTATTCAGCCAATTAATGAAGGTTATTTTTTGACTGAACTGAATCTCCCCTCATCTCTGCTTCAAAGGAGCATGACGTTTCAAGAGGGTTGAAGATTGTAGCAGTACATCATTGCATCCAACTATGGCACCTGCTTGACTATGCTTTTTCCACATTGGGCAGTAAATCAGTGGATGGTACTGATTTAGAACGTTGTTTTTGGCATCACTGAGCAGTGCCCATTAAATAATTAAATCCAATTGTTAGACTCTACCACCAACTCCAAATCAAACCCAAACATGGATTTCATGTTCTCGCTTTTGTAAGGGTTGCGTCAATCGAATCTGATATCAGGATAAATATGACACTGAGTCACCTTATTGTATACTATGTATTTTTTATTAGCTAAGCAATAAGTGGTAAATGCAATTTTCGTATATACGGGCTCTCTGTCCCACCTCGCAGGGCAAACAGAGAACTGACCTGTTCCTGACAAAGATATTATAATATACTCTGACAAAAGTAGTTCCTGCTTCCGAGCCGGCCTGTCAGAATAGAGACTGGGTGTGGTTTAAACTCACTCAGCCTATCGTTGATTGTTGACGCACAGGCTGGTCCCAGCCCCCTAGGCGCTTCAGCGGTCTCTCGTTGTAGTTGTGTAGAATATCTATGCGCCCATGCTCGATACAGTTATAAAGCACCTGGCTCCTGTTCTCTAACAAAATACCGTTTGTTCCCTACACTACGTTCTGTATGTGTCTGTTTTGATGTTATTCTGTATTTTTCCATCACGAGAAAGGCCCATGGCCCTGAAACTGTTAACAATGTCTCAAGTCAGCTATGTTGCATAACACATATACCCACACAAGCCAACAGCAAATATTATTCCATCACATATGATATGGTAAGGGCTAAAGTGTATAACACAGAACCTCACACTTTGCGTGCACACCTGTTTGTCCCAGCTAATCAGCCTCGCAATATGGGCACCTTGTTGACACAGAGAAAGTGGAATAGAGTGCGTGCGCAAACATTTCTATCCATGTTTGGTTTTGATTTGGAGGAGGTTGGTAGCATCTAACAACTGGATTTAATGGCTCCATGGGCACTGCAAATTACGACTTCCTAATCAGAATCGTCTACCACTTACGGATATACTTTCGGACGTAGTAAAAGTGTCGCCAAACAGGCACTGTCCGGCAAATAACTCTCATACAACCCGGGTAGATATATTGTGTTATATTCTCCTACATTCAATTCACATTTACACAAACTTCAGTGTTTTCTTTCAAATGGTACCAGGAATATGCATATCCTTGGTTCTGTGCCTGAGCTACAGGCTGTTAGATTTGGGTATGTCTTCAGGCGGAAATTGAAAAAAGTAGGGGTTAGCTCTAAGAGGTTATTAATTTTATTTTTTATTTTTTTATTTCACCTTTATTTAACCAGGTAGGCCAGTTGAGAACAAGTTCTCATTTGCAACTGCGACCTGGCCAAGATAAAGCATAGCAGTGTGAGCAGACAACACAGAGTTACACATGGAATAAACAATTAACAAGTCAATAACACAGTAGAAAACAAAGGGGGGAGTCTATATACAATGTGTGCAAAAGGCATGAGGAGGTAGGCGAATAATTACAATTTTGCAGATTAACACTGGAGTGATAATAAAGTGTGAAGCATTATATCTGCTTGTTGACTTGTATCATATCCGTATTAACTTGCTCTGCATTACACATGCAGCCATTAGCCATTTCTTTCCCACAGTTTAAAGCAGCATTTGGACAAGGCCATCCAGGCCCACCCAGCTTAGCACTAACTCATCACGACAACCACCAGCTGCATGTACACACCTAACCTTGAGAAACAGGAACAGACAAGCACACACACATAATCTTCTTCTTAGCTGAACATTGTGTGACAAAGAAAGGCACGACGAGACTCAGAGGGATGACGGACGGCCCAACAGGACCAATCCGAGAAGACAGCACCCCAACCCGGACCGACCAGAACTTCTAGACTCAACCTACTTTCTGTACTGTATATAACATACATGCACTCTGTTATCGGGGCTTCTTTCTGGAGGTTCCTTATGAGCTGAATGAACGGGCCCGTATACGCTGTACCAGATATCTTCACTCATAATTAAACTGTCGCTTGTTATACAATCTACTACTGTGTCCGAATCGATCCTTGACTGTCTCGCCCTCCTGCATATCCCTTATCAACAGAATCTACATGCAAACATGGTCTCTCTTTTGTTTTCTTGAGTAAGGCAGCTCCAACATGCAGGTGTTTCAGCCTAGCTCAGTGCTTTCTTTGGTCGTGGGGCAAGCCAGCAGAAAATAGAGCGTTGTGCCATGATTGGTTTAGTATTCTGTCACTCATGGGGACACTAAATCACCACCAAGTCTAAGGGTAGAGCTAGAAAACTCTATCCCCTTGGGTACTGCCATAGAGTTACATTAGAAGTGCCCATCCAAGAAGGTTCAAGGTCATTGGCCACAGAATGACGTCAAATCACGTTATATGTACAGCAGCTTTGATTGGACTGATCATGTCAACATCATACTTTCAAAATCTTAGCTAGCAGTCATCATCATGAATCAAGTCATCATCATGAATCAAGTCGCCAATCTACTGGCAAATCATTTTTAATCCTTGTCATATGAAGATAAAGAATGAAGAGAAATGATAGATAAAATGTATTGGTGCTCATCGGCCATTGGACATAAACATTACACAAGTTGTAAATCGCAAATTCAACAATGAGTGGTTTGTAAGGAATCTGTGACAGTGGCTAACTGCAAGCATTGCAAAGCAATCACTAGCCTGCTAATCAGGGGAGTGGCTGTATGGTCCCAAATCTGGGATTAAGGGGCTCTTTTTCCCCAAATAAAAATGATAAACATTCAACATTGGCCATGCTATGAATGAAGCATGGTTTGGGCCTTGCTCAAAACAACTTAACTCGGGACTACGAAAACTTGACTTCAGTGAGTTCCAGTCAAATGAGAAATCGGGAATAAACGAGCTCCATTAGACCTCTTTCCAGCACAGATGCACGAGACTCTTGGCTGCAGTAAGAAAACCATCGCCATCTGCGCTCATTCAACATAGCCTAGATTTACGTTGTTATTACTCCTAAACAAAACTTTTTGGGGTTATCATGCAATTATGTTTTGATTCTTGATTGAACAGTCAATAATATTATATTTGATTGTGATCTTTGTAAAAAAAAAAAAAAAAAAAAAGCCAGAGACATTTTACTGCTTGGAGTGAAAGTGTAAAAAAAAAAAAAAGTCTAATACTGTTGATTTGCGATGATGACACAAACATATTAAGCAAGACATTCATACGAGCCTTAAAATCCAATTATAATCCAAAAGTAGTATGACAAGCACTCTTAAGCAACATCTAAATATGTTTTTTTTGTTGTTGCTGGCTTTCTGTAAGAACTCCCCCATGTTCTGCCACTAACTTTCGCGCATTGCCATCGTGCCGCAATGTTTGCAAACACAGAAAGGCGTCTAACGGGGGTTCCGTTCTTGTTGGTACATTGGTCTCGTTCAAATTCATTGAACGTTATTTTTATCCAAGAAGGCTTCGTTCTTTTAACGTGCCAATTGCAGGGAAGTATGATTCACTTTCTTGTATGTCCAGCTGAGGTAGCAAAAAAAATAGCCTTTAAAGGTAAGGAATGTATTTTGGTCTTTTCGAGTTTCCGTATGTGCAACCGCAATAATATTCCCCGAGTCTCGGATACTTCTGAAAACATCCATGTTACAGGTAAATATATTTTTATGCGTATATATTTATCTAAACATATATGAACTTTATTTGATGACAAGTTGGTTGTGTAGCTAGCTGTAGAAGCCATCATTTTGCCAAATAGAATCGGATTATCTAGCTAGAATATAATAGATAACTATCTAGCTACAAGCCAACGTTAGCTTTTGGGCAATTCCACGAACTAGTATACAGCAATATAAATAAACGCAACATGCAACAATTTCAAAGATTTGACTGAGTTACAGTTAATAAGGTAATCAGTCAATATACATACATTAGGCTCTAATCAATGGATTTCACATGCCTGGGAATACAGCTATGCATTTGTTGGTCACAAATACCTACATAAAAAAGGTAGGGGCGTGGATCAGAACCAGTCAGTGTCTGGTGTGACCACCATTTGCCTCATGCAGCACACCACATCTCATTCGCATAGAGTTGATCAGCCTGTTTGTGGAATGTTGTCCCACACCATTTTGAGAATGCAGGCCATGGAAAAATTGGGACATTTTCAACATCCATGAATTGTGTACAGACTACAGAGCCTTGCATTATTATGCTGAAACATGAGGTGATAGCGGCGGATGAATGGCACGACAATGGGCCTCAGGAACTTATCACGGTATCTCTGTGCATTCAAATTGCCATAAATTAAAATGCAATTGTGTTCGTTGTCCATAGCTTATGCTTGCGCATACCATAACCCCACAATTGAGCACTCTTTTCACAACGTTGACACCAGCAAACTGTTCACCACACGACGCCATACACAATCTTTGCCATCTGCCCAATATCGTTGAAACAGTGATTCATCCGTGAAGAGCGCACTTCTCCAACGTGGCAGTGGCCATCAAATGTGAGCGTTTGCCCACTGAAGTCAGTTACAACTCCGAACTGCAGTTTGGTCAAAACCCAGGTGAGGACGACGAGCAAGCAGATGAGCTTCCCTGATGCGGTTTCTGACAGTTTGTGCAGAAATTCTTTGTTTGTGCAAACCCACTGTTTCATCAGCTGTCTGGGTGGCTGGTCTCCGATGATCGTTTGTGAGGCCGTTTGGATGTACTGCCATATTCTCGAAAACTACTTTGGAGTTGGCGACATTAACATTAAATTCTCTAGCAACTGCTCTGGTACACATTCCTGCACTCACCATGAGAATTGCACACTCCCTCAGAACTTAAGACATCTGTGGCATTGTGTTGTGACAAAACTACACATTTTAGTGGGTTTTTATTGTCCCCTGATCATGCTGTTTAATCAGCTTCCTGATATGCCACGAATGTCAGGTGGATGGATTATCTTGGCAAAGGAGAAATACTCAAACTGGCATGTAAACACATTTGCGTACAAAACTGGAGAGAAATAAGCTTTTTGTGTATCCATTTTTTTTTGTGTGGGGGGTGCTGATCTTAACTGTTTTTGTACATAACATTTCCTATGACCGAAAAGAGCTTCTGAACATCAGAACCAGCGATCATTAACGTGGACATGATGCTCACCCCGGACCAAGCCCTAATGCTTGATTATTAGTTCATTTTTTTGAATCAGCTGTGTAGTGCTAGGGCAAAAAATGAAATTAATTTGGTAAAGCCTGGAGTAAGCGTAGCTGGGGAGGAAGTGTAGTTTGTCAACTGGAGGCACACACGGTATATGGATCTGTGCAAATGCAGCTGTGATATCATTGTGGATCTAGGAAACTTTGAAGACGGTCACTGATTGGCTGGGGGAGGAACACACGTGTGTGTTTGTGATTTAGCAAATGCAGTTGTTTTCAAGGGGTGAATTAATTGATTGTAAACATATTGATACTAATGTTAGTGTTGTAATAAAGATTAATTCACATGTCCATCAGTCATTCTACTCAAATATTTTTTTTACACAGATTGTCACCATGCCACTGACAAATGATGAAAAGCAAAAAAGAGGGAAGTTAAGGTCAAAGAGAAACTTTGGAATTGCCCTTAAGCTAACATCAGGGGGGAAGGTAGCTTAGCGGTTAAGAGCGCCGGGCCAGAAACTGAAAAATCGCTAGTTTGAATCCCAGAGCTGACAAGGTACTTAATCCTAATTGATCTAACTCAACATTTGGGTGGTTTGTTTTGTTATTGACAGGTCACGAGTCTGTTCATCTACTGAAGATGGATCAATATGGGAGATGTGAAAGCAGTGATCAGCCAGAAGAAGTTAACCCACATTTTTATTAGTTCTTCAAAATTATAAAATATTTAGTTTTACATCTAAACTAAATTGGCTATCCATTAACAGGTTTTATTGGTCAAATTGAGTTTATTCTTCTAACACCAAAGGTGGTCTGTTCTAGGATCCCTCACTGCATTGGAGTGAGGTTAAAGAGGAGGCTGAAGAATTTCCGATTTCAGCTGTGTCGTTAGGAGTTGAAACATCCCAGGTTTGTCAAAAGGAGGACCCCGATGAACAAGATCCTTCCTTTTACACGGTTTCAGACATGCATGGAGTCACAGAGCAGGAGTGTGGACATAAAGGCATGACACATCTAAAGGTAAGTATCTCTTACACTGCAAGCCCACTTACAAGGCCCAGAGGTGTTAGAATTACAGTACCAGTCAAAGTTTGGACACCTACTCATTCAATGGTTTCAAAGTAGCCACCCTTTGCCTTGATAACAGCTTTGCAAACTCTTGGCTTTCTCTCAACCAGTTTCACCTGGAATGCTTTTCCAACAGTCTTGAAAGAGTATGCTGAGCACCTGTTGGCTGCTTTTCCTTCAGTCTGCGGTCCAACTCATCCCAAACCATTTCAATTGGGTTGAGATCGGATTATTGTGGAGGCCAGGTCATCTGATGCAGCACTCAATCACTCTCCTTCTTGGTCAAATAGCTCTTACACAGCTTGGAGGTGTGTTTTGGGTCATTGTCCTGTTGAAAAACAAATGATAGTCCCACTAAGCACAAACCAGATGTGATGGTGTATCGCTGCAGAATGCTGTGGTAGCCATGCTGCTTAAGTGTGCCTTTAATTCTAAATAAATCACTGACAGTGTCACCAGCAAAGCACCATCACACCACCTCCTCCATGCTTCACGGTGGGAACCACACATGCAGAGATCATCCGTTCATCTACTCTGCAGCTCATGAAGACACAGTGGTTGGAACCAAACATCTAAAATTTGGACTCATCAGACCAAAGGACAGATTTCCACCAGTCTAATGTCAATTGCTCGTGTTTTTTGGCCCAAGCAACTCTTCTTCTCATTGGGGTCTTTTAGTAGTGGTTTCTTTGCAGCAATTCGACCATGAATCTCAATATCAACTGTTCAGATGTCTCTTAATTGAACTCTGTGAAGCAATTAATTTGGGCTGCAATTTCTGAGGCTCTAATTAACTTATCCTCTGCAACAGAGGTAACTCTGGGTCTTCCTTACCTGTGGCGGCGATCCCATGAGAGACAGTTTCAGCTCTTGATGGTTTTTGCAACTGCACTTGAAGAAACTTTCAAAGTTCTTGACATTTTTTGGATTGACTGATCTTCATGTTTTAAAGTAATGATGGACTGTCGTTTCTCTTTGCTTATTTGAGCTGTTCTTGCCATAATTTGGACTTGGTCTTTTACCAAATAGGGCTATCTTCTGTATACCACCCCTACCATGTCACAACACAACTGATTGGCTCAAACACATTAAGAAAGAAAGAAATTCCACAAATTAACTTTTAACAAGGCACACCTTTTTAATTTAAATGCATTATGAAGCTGGTTGAGAGAATGCCAAGTGTGTGCAAAGCTGTCATCAAGGCAACGGGTGGCTAATTTAAAGAATATTAAATATAAAATATATTTTGATTAAAAAACAAAAAAAATGGTTACTACTTGATTCCATATGTGTTATTTCATAGTTTTGATGTCTTCACTACTATTCTACAATGTAGAAAATAGTAAAAAATAAAAAAAGAGAAACCCTTGAATGAGTAGGTGTCCAAACTTGTGACTGGTACTTGGTTTTCTCTGTCAGGTGCCGCCTTCTCCAGTCCCAGTCAAAGAGGAGTCTGAAGAATGCTCCCTTCTGCCAGTAGATGAACAGAAAGTTGCCCTATTTACAGTGAAGAAGGAAGAGGATGAAGACGGGTTGAAGTCAGAAGATGAGGATGTTGTGAAAGTGTCAGTGCCTTGGGAACCGTTGGAAACATCATCATCATGCTCCGATACAGAGGATACAGAGGACAGTGATATGGAAAGTGATAATATGCAGGTGAGTTCAAGCATGTATTAACGTACTGAGTGAAATACACACTATGAGATGTTTTGTAGGGTTAGCTTCTTGAAGGGCCATACTAAAAGTTAATTAATTCCACTCGTTGTTTTCACCATTCTGCACCCTACCTATTATACGCTGTGTACCACAAACCTAGCTTTCAGTCTTCATTCTTTCTGCCACTATGTGACTGCTTATGGAGTGGGCACTGACATATACAAGAAGTAGGCCAGGTATCGGTGTGGCGATAATGTCTAAATTTAAGCCTATAGCTTCATAACAAAGTTAAGATTTCACAAACACAAAGCATAGCTTTCTTGATCAGCTACTAGCTTGAGTGCTGGGCCTAGTTAGTATTCAGCCAATTCTTAAAGGTAACCCACTGGGCAAAAAACTTGTTGAATCAATGCAATTTGGCAACGTATTGTGACGTGACTTCAGAAAGTATTCATTCCCCTTTACTTATTCCACATTTTGTTTTTACTGCCTGAATTCAACATTTATTCAAATGATTTATTTTCTCTCACCCATCGACCCACAATACCCCATAATGACAAAGTGAAAACATGTTTTAAGAAATTTTAGCAAATTTATTGAACATGAAATACAGAAATGTCTCATTTACATAAGTATTCACACCCTTGAGTCAATACATGTTAGAATCACCTGTGCAGCGAATACAGCTGTGAGTCTTTCTGGGTAAGTCTAAGAGCTTTGAACACCTGGATTGTACAATATTTGCACATTTAAAAAAAAATTTTTTTATTCAAGCTCTGTCAAGTTGGTTGTTGATCTTTGCTAGACAGCCATTTTCAAGTCTTGCCGTCGATTTTTCAAGCCAATTTGAAGTCAAAACTGTAACTAGGCCACTCAGGAACATTCAATGTTGTCTTGGTAAGCAACTCCAGTGTAGATTTGACCTTAGGTTATTTTAGGTTATTGTCCTGCTGAAAGGTGCGTTTGTTTCCCCAGTGTCTGTTGGAAAGCATACTTATTTTGTTGTTGCCTGAGCTTTGCTCTATTCAGTTTCCTTTTTATCCTACAAATCTCCCTAGTCCTTGCCGATGACAATCATACCCATAAAATAATGCAGCCACCACCATGCTTGAAAATATGAAGAGTGGTACTCCGTGATGATGTTGGATTTTCCCCAAGCATAACACTTTATATTCAGGACATGAAGTTCATTTCTTTGACACATTTTTGGCAGTTTTACTTTTGTGCATTATTGCATGTTTTGGAATATTTGTATTCTGTGCAGGCTTCCTCCTTTCACTCTGTAGTTACTCCACAATACTAAGCTAAATGACAATGTTGTTGATCCATTTATCCAGTTATCTCCTATCACAGCCATTAAACTCACCATTGGGCTCATGGTGTAATCCCTGAGTGGTTTCCTTCCTCTCTGGCAACTGAGTGGGAAGGACGCCTGTATCTTTGTAGTGACTGGGTGTATTGATACACCAGCCAAAGTATAAAGAAGAACTTCACCATGCTCAAAGGGATATTCAATGTTGGCTTTATTTACAAATGGAACCTATTGGCAGATGGGTAAAAAATGTAAGGCATTGGAAAACCTCCCTTTGTGGTTGAATGTGTTTGAAATTCACTGCTCAACTGAGGGACCTTGAACAAAAATATAAACACAACATGCAACGATTTTACTGAGTTACAGTTCATATAAGGAAATCAGTCAATTGAAATACATTCATTAACCCCTAATCTATGGATTTCACATGACTGGGCAGAGGCCCACCCACTTGGGAGCCAGGGCCACCCACTGGGGAGCCAGGCTCAGCCAATCAGAATGAGTTTTTCCCACACCAAAAGGCTTTATTACAGACAGAAATGCTCCTCCGTTTCATCAGCTGTCCTGCTGGCTTGTCTCGCACGATCCCGCAGGTGAAAAAGTCGGATGTGAATCACACGCTCCCTAAAATCTTGTCGTGTTGTGTGATAAAACTGCATATTTTAGTGGTATTTTATTCTACCCAACCAAGCAAAAAGGCAGTAACTGCTCATAGTGTGGAACTGAGAAAAATGGCTTTTATTTACCTTGGTTTCACAGTAACTTTTTTGCAGTTATTGCTAACATGACCCCAATTTTCTCCAAAACACAATACAATAGAGGCAGGATACTTGTCCACGTGATTAAGCATGTATTTAATGTAGCAAAAATGACATTGCTCATTTAGTCCAAAATTAGTTTGTTACTGCCTTTTTGGTTGGTAGGTCAGTATTGTCCCCAGCGCAAGGTGCACCTGTGTAATGATCATGCTGTTTAATCAGCTTCTTGATATGCCACACCTGTCAGGTGGGTGGATTATCTTGGCAAAGTGGAAATGCTCACTAAAAGGGATGTAAACAAATGTGTGCACAAAAAATAAGCTTTTTGTGCATATGGAACCTTTATGGGATCTTTTATTTCAGCTCGTGAAACATGGGACCAACACTTCCAGGTTGCATTTATATTTTTGTTCAGTATATGTGTGGGATACAGAGATGAGATAGTCATTCAAAAATCATGTTAAACACTATTGCACACAGAATGAGTCCATGCAATGTATTATGTGACTGGCTTGGCACATTTTTACGGCTGAACTTATTTAAGCTTGCCTCAAGAAAGGGGTTGAATACTTGTTGACTCACGATATCTCTCCTTTTCATTATTAATTAATTTTAAAAAATGTCTATAAACATAATTCCACTTTGACATTATGGGGTATTATGAGTGACACATTTAACATGTTTGGGTGACTGGAGTCTCTGATAATCTTATGGGACTTCCTCTGACACCGCCTATTATTTCGGTCCTGGGTGGCAGGAAGCTTGGCCCCAGTGATGTGCTGGGCCATTCGCACTACCCTCTGTAGCGCCTTACGGTCAGATGCCGAACAGTTGCCATACCAGACAGTGATGCAACCGGTCAGGATGCTCTCAATGTTGCAGCTGTAGAACCTTTTGGGGATTTGGGGACCCATGCCATATCTTTTCAGTCTCCTGATGGGGAATAGGCTCTGTCGTGCCCTCTTCACGACTGTCTTGGCTTGTTTGGACCATGATAGTTCTTTGGTGATGTGGACACCAAGGAACTTGAAACGCTCGACCTGCTCCACTACAGCCCCGTCAATGTTAATGGGGGCCTGTTCGGCCCGCCTTTTCCTGAGTCCACGATCAGCTCCTTAGTCTTGCTCACATTGAGGGAGAGGTTGTTGTCCTCGCACCACACGGTCAGTTATCCAAAAACCTCCCTATAGGCCGTTTCATTGTTGTCGGTGATCAGGCCTACCACTGTTATGTCATCAGCATACTTAATGATGGTGTTGGAGGCGTGCAGTCGTGGCCAAGTTCTTGACACAAACCGGTGCACCTGGCACCTACTACCAAACCCAGTTCACTTACATTTTTTGTCTTGCCCATTCACCCTCTGAATGGCACACATGTCATGGAAAGAGCAGGTGTTCATAATGCCTTGTATACTCAGTGTAGATGACAACTAAACCAAAAATCTGACATTGTTATTCAATTGTTCTTTTAGATGTTTGAAAGCATAGTGATTACACATTGGGAATTCAACAAACTTCTGGCTGTCTTTTTGAGTGGGTGAATAAAGGTTAAACTCTGATTAATGTCTCAACCAAATATTATAAAAATGTCCACCTTGAAATTACGTCGTGTGCCCAGTGGGATCTGACTTTCTGACTGAACTGAATCCCCCCTCATCTCTGCTTCAAAGGACTGTGAAAACCATGAGCTTGATGTTTCAAGAGGAGTGAAGATTAAAGATTGCAGCAGGACATCATTGGATCCAGGGACGGTACCAGATAGAGATGAGAAAGCTAATGCTGTTGATTTCAGTGAGTACCATTGGTGGGGTGGGTTGCAGTTATGGTCTAGATATAATAATGTGTTCCATGTAAATGACAAATGTTTCATTGCTCATTAACTATCTCACTGGGCACAAACATCAATTCAACATCTATTCCACGTTGGTTCAACGTCATTCCATTGAAATGACGTGGAAACAACATTGATTCAACCAGTGTGTGCCCAGTGGAATGGCTCTAATGAAGTAGAACTAGAGTTCATTTGATGTTCTTCTCACTTTCCTGTAGGTGGCTTTGAAGGGGGGTCCTCCTTCTACCCCTGCCCCCATTGTGCAATCGGCTTCACCATAGAACGCTTTTTCCTTGGGCACCTGAAGAGGGACCACCCTAAAGATTACATTGAAATGCTGAAGACTGGGAAAATCAAAGCCTATAAAAGAGGGAGTTTACGGGTGACCCCAGCCACATGCCCACAATGTGGCAAGAGCTTCACCAATAAATATGTTATGCAAACGCATCAGAGGACTCATGCAGGGAAGAAATCTCATCACTGTGCAGACTGTGGGAAGAGCTTTGTCTATGCTGATGCACTTAAAAGACACAGATGGACTCACGCTGGGGAGAGCATATAAATGCTCTCGAGTGTGGCAAAGGATTCAGCGGACGAACCAGTCTGACCAGCCATGAAATTATCCATACAGGAGGGGGACCATTTAAATGCTCAGTTTGGGGAAAGGATTCAATCAGGACGTAACATAAAACGTCACCAACGATTCTGTGTAAAGGCTGAGTAGGCGGAAGAAGTACATATATGATCTTTCGTGAGTAGGTGTCAGAGGATTGCAATAAAGAACATATAAATATATAATAATGTAACTGATGTAATACACTGCCACCTAATTAAGTATGTTATTGGTCTAGTTGAAAATGTAAATCATTCAAGGCAGGCCTTTTCCTTATATGACGTAGGATTCATGGTAGTAGGATTCATGTAAATGTATGCCCAGCAGATGGCAGTAAAATACATTTTAAAGGAAAATAAAATATTTTAAAATTGGTCTTTTCGAGGTTCCGTATGTGCAACCTTAATAATATTCCCTGAGATTTAGATATGTCTATGTAACTAGCAAGCAGGTAAATATATTTTCCTTGTTTATATGAGCTTTATTGCCATTTGATGACAAGTTGGGCTAACTATCCATCTGTTTTCCAGCTATAACAGATAACTTTAGTTAGCTAGTATGCTTTAGGGCAATTCCACGTACTAGTACAGTACCGGTATAACAAAGACTAGCCATACATGTTTGAAGGCTAGGTATTATGAAGGACCCATTAGGACCAACGTGTGTAGTTCATAGGATCGTGTCAAATGAAAGTTAAGAGTGCGTGTCTGTCGTACTTCATTATCAAATGCAGCTGGGATATCATTGTGGAGCTAGCTAGCTATCCCGCTTTGGACTTTTCGAATCCACCTCCACTTGAAAGCGTTTGACTTAATGAGGTTCTCTTATTAGCAAGCGAGGAACAATTACAGTTGTGTGTGTACTTAGTCGAATGCAGTTCTTGAAGGGGTGAATTAATTGTAAACATCGTGATACTAACGTTAGTGTTGTAATAAAGATTCATTCAATTGTCCATCAGTCATTTCACTCAAATGTATTATTCACAGATTGTCACCATGCCACTGACAAATGCTGAAAAGCAAAGAAGATACAGGCAAAGACTAAAGGAGAAGGGGAGTTATGAGGAGGTCAAAGAAAAATACTTAAAACGGAATGTGTTTTAAATCACAGGCTAAAATACAGAACATGTATGTGTTTTTTAATTTACCTTTTAAAATTTAGAAACACATTGCTAAAAGAAGAAATGACCTTGTTGAGAGCATATTACACATTTCTACCTCTAACTATTCAGGCTACATCATCATGAATGTAATGACATTCAAACCCATAATTATTGATTTCTGTGGAGTACAAATCAGGGACCAATGATGTCATACTATTACCATAGTTCTGTTACTGTGTGTTAATCCACTTGATGTAGTTTGATAACCAAAGGTTGTTTTTCAAACTAAAGTTGATATTGCTGACTGCCCATTCTTTCTGCAGACATCTTTGAATTATAAGTTGGAGCAGATATTTACGTTTTTGGAAAATGTCACTTAAAGAAAAAAAGATTCATACCATCATTCTGTTACCAAACTTGGCATCTGCACAGTTCTTTAATAAACCATACCGCTCTTTGCACAATTACTACTTTTAACAATGCCTTCTGAAAATGTACTTAAACTTTGCACTGAATTGTTTTTGTTTGACATGCATTGGGCTTTGTTGATCCTTGTGATCTAACTAAACATTTGGGTGGGTTGTTTTATTGACAGGTCACGAGTCTGTTCATCTGCTGAAGATGGATCAATATGGGAGATATGAAAGCAGTGGTCAGCCAGAAGAGCTTTTTGTAGGTTAACCCACACATCATGCATTCTTCAAAATGAGAATCAATTTCATTATTCAATATCTAAAACGAGTGGCATTAACAGGTTTTATTGGTCAAATAGATGTTATTCTTCTAACCCCAACCATGGTCTGTTCTAGGATCCCTCACTGCATTGGAGGCAAGTCAAAGAGGAAGCTGATGAACTCCAGATTTCAACTGTGCCATTAAGAGTTGAAACATCCCAGGTTTGTCAAAATGAGGACCCGGATGAACAAGATACCTCCTTTGATCCACTTTCAGTCATCCATCGAGTCACAGAGCAAGAGTGTGGACATAAAAGCATGACTTACCTCAAAGTAAGGGTAAGTGCCGCCTCAACACTGCAAGCCCATTTACGAGGCCCAGAGTTATTGTTAGAATGATGATGCTGAATGAATGATGTTTTCTCTGTGTCAGGTGCTGCCTTCTCCAGTCCCAGTCAAAGAGGAGTCTGAAGAATGCTCCCTTCTGCCAGTAGATGAAGAGAAAGTTGCCTTAATTACAGTTAAGGAAGAAGAGAATGAAGACTGGTTGAAGTCAGAAGATGAGGATGTTGTGAAAGTGCCAGTGCCTTGGGAACCGTTGGAAACATCATCATCATGCTCAGATACAGAGGATACAGAGGACAGTGAGATGGAAAGTGATAATGTGCAGGTGAGTTCAAGCATTTAATAACGTACTGAGTGAAATACACACTTTGAGATGTTTTGTAGGGTTAGCTTCTTGTAGGTTCAAACTAAAAGTGTCTTCATTCCTAGTTGTTTTGACCGTTCTGCACCTTACCTATTAAAAGCTGTGTACCATAAACCTAGCTTTCAACCTTCATTCTTTCTGCCACTATGTGACTGCATATGGAGTGGGCTACTGACATATACAAGAAGTAGGCCAGGTATAGGTATGGCAACAATGTCTAAATTTAAGCCTATAGCTTCAAAATGAAGTTAAGATTTCACAAACACAAAGCATAGCTTTCTTGAGTAGCTACTAGCTTGAGTGCTGGGCCTAGTTAGTATTCCGCCAATTTTTGAAAATACTGTAACTGACTTTCTGACTGAATACCCGCCTCATTTCTGCTTCAAAGGACTGTGAAAACAATGAGCATGATGATTCAGGAGCATTGAAGATTGAAAATTGCAGCAAGACATCATTGGATCCAGGGATGACACTAGATACAGATGAGAAAGCTAATGCTGCTGATTTCAGTGAGTACAATTGGTGGGGTGGGTTGCAGTTACGGTGTAGAGATATAATAATGTGTTACATGTACATAACACGTTTCATTTCTCAATAACTGTGGCTCTATAATGAAATAAGTGTCGTTAATTTGATGTTTTTATCTCTGTCCTTTAGGTGACTCTAAAAAGGGGTCCTCCTCCTTCTACCCATGCCCTCATTGTACGCTCGGTTTCACCATAGAACGCTTTTTTCACGGGCATCTCAAGAGGGCCCACCCTGAAGAGTACATCACTCTGCTAAAGTTTCGGAAAATCATAGCAACCCAAGCCACGTGCCCACAATGTGGCAAGAGCTTCTCCAATAAATATGTTATGAAAACACATCAGAAGAGTCACACAGGAGAGAAACCATATCACTGTGCAGACTGTGGGAATAACTACGTCTTCGCTGATTCACTCAAAAAACACAGATGTGGGAAAGGATTACGAAGACAAACCCATCTGACCAGCTATGAAATGATCCCCACAGTAGAGAGACCATATACATGCGTTCAGTGTGGGAAAGGATATAGATTTCAAACCCAACTGACTTGCCATGAAAAGAGCCACACAGGAGAGAGACCATATAAATGCTCTCAGTGTGGAAAAGAATACAGAAGACCAGCCCATCTAAAAAGACATCAAATGACCCACACTGAAGAGAGGCCATTTGATTGCCTCAGGTGTAAGAAGTCATTCTACCGGCCGGAAACTCTAAAAGCACACCAGAAAACCCATACAGGAGAAAAGCCTTATCGGTGCTCTCTGTGTGACAAATGTTTTGGCTTTTCCAGAGACCTTAAGAGACATCAGTTGACACATACAAGGGAGACCCACACTGGACAGAGGTCCTATGATGTCCACGAGTGTAAGAAGTCCTCCGGCCAGCTGGAAATTCTCAATTCACACCAGAAAACACACAAAGTAGAAAAGCCTAAGCCTTATCAGTGCTCTCAGTGTGACAAATGTTTTGGCTTTTCCAGAGATCTTAGAAGACATCAGTTGACACATACAGGGGAGAAACCGTTCAGTTGCCCCCAATGTGAAAAATGTTTCGGTAGGAAATGGGAATTGACGTACCACCAACGGACACACAGCGGAGAGAGGCCTTACCACTGCTCTGAGTGTGGACAGAGCTTTAGCCTAAGGGGGAACTTTAAACGCCACCAGCAGAGCCACACAGGGAAGAAGACGTTTCACTGCACTCAGTGTGACAAGAGTTTCTTCAGAGCGGCTCACCTGAAAACCCATCTCCTCATTCACAATAGAACCAAAACAGTGGTCTGCTCTAACTGTGGGAAAGGGTTCAACCATGACGGGAACTTAAAACGTCACCAACGATTCTGTATGAAGACAGAGCAAAATTGTAATGCACCCCCATCTGTAGAAGTACAGATATGATATAATAATGTAATACAATGCCATCTAATTATAAGTCTGTTCTTCTTGGTACATTTATCTCTAGTTCAAAATCATTCAAGAGACAGGCCTTTTTGTTCTCTGACGACTGTAGGGGAGTAGGATTCGCTTTCATGTATGTCCATTAGATGGCAGTAAAATAGGAAAGTATTTTTACATGTAGTGGTACTTTTTACTTTTCGATATTCTGTATGTGCAACCGCAATAATATTAGCTGACCCTCCGATACTCCTGAAAATCATCCATGTAACTAGCTAAAGGTAAATATATTTCTGAATATATATATATATATATATATATATATATATATATGAGCTTTATAAAGCCATTTGAGGACAAATTGGGTGTGTAGCTGACTATACAAGCCTTATGTTGTGCCAGATAGAATAAATTAGGGCAATTCCACATAGCGTTACTAGTTGTTTCAAATAGGGTGCTAGTACGGTATAACAAAGAGAGTAGCTAGCTATGTATGTTTGAAACTGTTTAAAGACCCATGTGGACCAACATGTGAAGTTCATACGAGCATCTAGTTGGGTGTCAAATAAAAGCTAAGACTGTCTGTTTGTCTGTGTGTGTTCTGTTATAATAAAATGTAGCTGCGATATCTTTGTGGATCTATCCCTCTTTGGACATTTCTAATCCACCTCCACTTGAAAGCATTTGACTTCAGGTCATTGATTGGCAAGGAAGGACACAAACATAGTTGTGTGTTTCACATGCAGTTCTTGAAGGGGTGAATCAATTGATGGTAAATAGATTTATAGCAGTGTTGTAATAAAGATTCATTAAATTGTCCGTCTTTTCACTCAGATGTATTATTCACAGGTGTCACCATGCCACTGACAAATTCTGAAAAGCAAAATAGACGAAGAAAATGTAGGTTTATGCTTTGTGAGTAAAAAAAAAAATGGTAAGATGACATGACCTTTGAGAGCATATATTACCTAATTTCTACCACTATCTAGTTAGGCTACATCATCATGAATAGAATGACATTCAAATATATAATTATGCATTTCTGTGTAGTACAATTCAGGGACCCAGGATGTCATTCTCTTACCGGGTATGAATCCACTTCACTTAATGTAGTTTGCATTTGCACAGTTCTGTAACAAGCCATGCAACTTTTTGAACAAGGATTATGTATAGCCTACTTTTAACACTGTCTGCTGAAAACATGACAAAAACACTTACTTAAACTTGAATTGTTTGACACATTTCAAAGTGAACAATATGAGTCTCAGCATAATCATGTTGCTATGGAATGGCCCTTTAGCTAATATCAACATTGGTGCCATTAGCTAGGTTTTCATGCGAATGTTGTAGAACCTTTATGAGCATGTTTCCACCAAATGTACTTTTGCACACAAAATGTCCTTTTACTGACACCTTCATGTACCGAATTAAAATAAATAAATCGTAAGGTCAAATCAGTTTATTTGTCACGTGCGCCGAATACAGCAGGTGTAGGTAGACGTTACAGTGAAATGCTTACTTACAGGCTCTAACCAATAATGCGAGAGAAAAAATGTGTGTGTGTGTAGGTAAGTAAAGAAATAAAACAACAGTCAAAAGACATTTGAAAATAATAGTAGCAAGGCTATATACAGACACCGGTTAGTCAGGCTTATTGAGGTAGTATGCACATGTAGGTATGGTTAAAGTGACTATGCATATAGGATTAACAGAGAGTAGCAGTAGCGTAAAAAGAGGTGTTGGCGGGTGATGGGACAATTGAGGTAGTATGTACATGAATGTATAGTTAAAGTGACTATACATATATGAGAAACAGGGAGTAGCAGCCGTGTAAAAGAGGGGTTGGAGGGACACACAATACAAATACTTCGGGTAACCATTTGGTTACCTGTTCAGGAGTCTTATGGCTTAGGGGTAAAAACTGTTGAGAAGCCTTTTTGTCCTAGACTTGGCACTCCGGTACCGCTTGCCATGCGGTAGTAGAGAGAACAGTCTATGACTGGGGTCTTTGACAATTTTTAGGGCCTTCCTCTGACAAGGCCTGGTTTAGAGGTCCTGGATGGCAGACAGCGCCCCAGTGATGTACTGGGTCGTACGCACTACCCTCTGAAGTGCCTTGTGGTCGGAGGCCGAGCAATTGCTGTACCAGGCAGTGATGCAACCGGTCAGGATGCTCTCGATGTTGCAGCTGTAGAACCTTTTGAGAATCTCAGGACCCATGCCAAATCTTTAGTTTTCTGAGGGGGAATAGGCTTTGTTGTGCCCTCTTCACAACTGTCTTGGTGTGTTTGGACCATTCTAGTTTGTTGTTGATGTGGACACCAAGGAACTTGAAGCTCTTAACCTGCTCCACTACAGCCCCGTCGATGAGAATGGGGATGTGCTCGGTGCTCCTTTTCCTGTAGTCCACAATCATCTCCTTAGTCTTGGTTACTTTGGGGGATAGGTTGTTATTCTGGCACCACCCGGCCAGGTCTCTGACCTCCTCCCTATAGGCACAGGGACTATGTTGGTCTGCTTGAAACATGTTGGTAATTACAGACTCAATCAGGGACATGTTGAAAATGTCAGTGAAGACACCTGCCAGTTGGTCAGCACATGCCCGGAGCACACATCCTGGTAATCCATCTGGCCCCGCAGCCTTGTGTATGTTGACCTGTTTAAAGGTCTTACGTCGGCTACGGAGAGCGTGATCACACAGTTATCTGGAACAGCTGATGCTCTCATGCATGCCTCAGTGTTGCTTGCCTCGAAGTGAGCATAGAAGTGATTTAGCTCATCTGGGAGGCTTGTGTCACTGGGCAGCTCACGGCTGTGCTTCCCTTTGTAGTCTGTAATAGTTTGCAAGCCCTGCCACAGCCGACGAGCGTCGGAGCCGGTGTAGTATGATTCAATCTTAGCCCTGTATTGACGCTTTGCCTGTTTGATGATTCGTCGCAGGGCACAGTGGGATTTCTTGTAAGCTTCCGGGTGAGAGTCCCGCACCTTGAAAGCGGCAGCTCTACCATTTAGCTCAGTGCGAATGTTGCCTGTAATCCATGGCTTCTGGTTGGGGTATGTACGTACAGTCACTGTGGGGATGATGTGCCTCTGGGTGAGTGGTTTCCTGTTTGATTATTTCCTTATACAGCTAACTGAGTGCGGTCTTAGTGCCAGCATAGGTTTGTGCTGGTAAATAAACATCCACGAAAAGTATAGCTGAGAACTCTCGGCAAGTAGTGCGGCCTGCAATTTATCACAATATACTCTACTTCAATGTGTTTGTTGCATTTTCAATTCTACCCATAGTTTTGTCACAAAAACTGTTGCTGTTAAATAACGAGATGTAAGGCCACTGTAGCATTTTCGGCGCCGGGTTCTTGTAAGGCAGGGTTTACACATAGACACACAACACCAGTCCAAGTGAAGGGTTAAACTGGTTTATTACTATCAGGCTTTGGCAGCATTCTTGAGATACAAAAGCCAAAACAAACATAGTAAACACTTCGCCACCAGTGGAACGTCCGCCAAGCTTTGTCTTTGGGAGTTAATTCTGTGTTGAAATACTATTTTCCTTTGTTCTTTAAAACCTCCTTTTCCACTGTGCGCTCTGTCTCTCCAATAACCTTCACCTGCCGGGGTCAAAAAAGGGTGTGTTTACATGCCGTTGTAAAAAGGAAAACGTATGATGACGGACTGTTCACATGCTGTTTCCTAATTCAATAAAGCCACACAAGTATGATGGTGACCATCAAATATAATTTTATTTGTCACATACACATGGTTAGCAGATGTTAATGCGAGTGTAGCGAAATGCTTGTGCTTCTAGTTCCGACAATGCAGTAATAACCAACGAGTAATCTAACCTAACAATTCCAAAACTACTACCTTATACACACAAGTGTAAAGGGATAAAGAATATGTACATAAAGATATATGAATGAGTGATGGTACAGAATGGCATAGGCAAGATGCAGTAGATGGTATCGAGTACAGTATATACATATGAGATGAGTAATGTAGGGTATGTAAACAATGTGGCATAGTTTAAAGTGGCTAGTGATACATGTATTACATAAAGATGCAGTAGATTATATAGAGTACAGTATATACAGTGGGGCAAAAAAGTATTTAGTCAGCCACCAATTGTGCAAGTTCTCCCACTTAAAAAGATGAGAGAGGCCTGTAATTTTCATCACAGGTACACTTCAACCATGACAACCAAATCCAGAAAATCACATTGTAGGATTTTTAATGAATTTATTTGCAAATTATGGTGGAAAATAAGTATTTGGTCAATAACAAAAGTTTATCTCAAGACTTATATATGTTATATACCCTTTGTTGGCAATGACAGAGGTCAAACGTTTTCTGTAAGTCTTCACAAGGTTTTCACACACTGTTGCTGGTATTTTGGCCCATTCCTCCATGCAGATCTCCTCTAGAGCAGTGATGTTTTGGGGCTGTTGCTGGGCAACACGGACTTTCAACTCCCTCCCTTTTCTATGGGGTTGAGATCTGGAAACTGGCTAGGCCACTCCAGGACCTTGAAATGCTTCTTACGAAGCCACTCCTTCGTTGCCCGGGCGGTGTGTTTGGGATCATTGTCATGCTGAAAGACCCAACCACGTTCAATCTTCAATGCCCTTGCTGATAGAAGGAGGTTTTCACTCAAAATCTCACGATACATGGCCCCATTCATTCTTTCCTTTACACGGATCAGTCGTCCTGGTCCCTTTGCAGAAAAACAGCCCCAAAGCATGATGTTTCCACCCCCATGCTTCACAGTAGGTATGGTGTTCTTTGGATGCAACTCAGCATTCTTTGTCCTCCAAACACGGTGAGTTGAGTTTTTACCAAAAAGTTCTATTTTGGTTTCATCTGACCATATGACATTCTCCCAATCTTCTTCTGGATCATCCAAATGCTCTCTAGCAAACTACAGACGGGCCTGGACATGTACTGGCTTAAGCAGGGGGACACGTCTGGCATTGCAGGATTTGAGTCCTTGGAGGCGTAGTGTGTTACTGATGGTAGGCTTTGTTACTTTGGTCCCAGCTCTCTGCAGGTCATTCACTAGGTCCCCCCGTGTCCTTGTTTCTGGTGTCCTTTGACAGCTCTTTGGTCTTGGCCATAGTGGAGTTTGGAGTGTGACAGTTTGAGGTTGTGGACAGGTGTCTTTTATACTGATAACAAGTTCAAACAGGTGCCATTAATACAGGTAACGAGTGGAGGACAGAGGAGCCTCTTAAAGAAGAAGTTACAGGTCTGTGAGAGCCAGAAATCTTGCTGGTTTGTAGGTGACCAAATACTTATTTTCCATCATAATTTGCAAATAAATTCGTTAAAAAATCCTACAATGTGATTTTCTGGATTTATTTTCTCATTTTGTCTGTCATAGTTGAAGTGTACCTATGATGGAAATGACAGGCCTCTCTCATCTTTTTAAGTGGAAGAACTTGCACAATTGGTGGCTGACTAAATACTTTTTTGCCCCACTGTAGATATGAGATGAGTAATGTAGAGTATGTAAAAATTATATTAAGTAGCATTGTTTAAAGTGGCTAGTGATATATTTTTACATCAATTTCCATCAATTTCCATTATTAAAGTGAGCTGGAGTTGAGTCAGTATGTTGGCAGCAGCCACTCAATGTTAGTGGTGGCTGTTTAACAGTCTGATGGCCTTGAGATAGAAGCTGTTTTTCAGTCTCTCGGTCCCTGCTTTGATGCACCTGTACTGACCTCGCCTTCTGGATGATAGCGGGGTGAACAGGCAGTGGCTTGGGTGGTTGTTGTCCTTGATGATCTTTATGGCCTTCCTGTGACATCGGGTGGTGTAGGTGTCCTGGAGGGCAGGTAGTTTGCCCCCGGTGATGCGTTGTGCAGACCTCACTACCCTCTGGAGAGCCTTACGGTTGTGGGCGGAGCAGTTGCCGTACCAGGCGGTGATACAACCCGACAGGATGCTCTCGATTGTGCATCTATAGAAGTTTGTGAGTGCTTTTGGTGACAAACCGAATTTCTTCAGCCTCCTGAGGTTGGAGGCGCTGCTTGCGCCTTCTTCACAACGCTGTATGTGTGGGTGGACCAATTCAGTTTGTCTGTGATGTGTACGCCGAGGAACTTAACTTACTACCCTCTCCACTACTGTTCCATCGATGTGGATAGGGGGGTGCTCCCTCTGCTGTTTCCTGAAGTCCACAATCATCTCCTTTGTTTTGTTGACATTAAGTGTGAGGTTATTTTCCTGACACCACACTCCGAGGGCCCTCACCTCCTCCCTGTAGGCTGTCTCGTCGTTGTTGGTAATCAAGCCTACCACTGTAGTGTCATCCGCAAACTTGATGATTGAGTTGGAGGCGTGCATGGCCACGCAGTCGTGGCCATGCAAAAGTACAGTTATGGGCCTCATCATCATTTTCTAACCGGACAACATTATATTGGGCAGATCCAGTCAGAGCCAGTATAAGTGTACTAGCGGGTGAGGGCATTCATAGCCAACCGCTCAGACGAGCTCCAGCTAGACAGTTTTTCATGGTATCTCTACTATAGCAGGTCAGAATACGAAGGACCATGAAAATAATTTTGGTCGCTAAATCCGGCAAGACCTACAACCATGAAGATAATTTCCAGTGGCGATTTTAGCATGTAAATCTTGGCGGGGCTAACTCCCCAAAAATGTTTTGGGTGCGTGCTAGCAAAGGCACTACACAACACAACACCAATCAATACATAAATTGCACTATAAGGGTGGTAGATGGTGCCCACAAACTGTTAGGGCCTACATAAAGCTGTCCCAACAGTAGCCCCAACACCTTACCACTGCTACACCTGGCTATAAGCGGAGCCTTGTCTGGCAGCGAAATAGTTCATTCAGTCTAATTTACTGCCTTTAAAAAACATAGCTGACTTGGTTAAACAAATGTGGTTTCTACTGACAATTGAGATGTACAAACTATGGCATAAGGGGATGACGAGCGCATAAGAGGCAATCTGTCATTTCGATTAAGACATGAGGAGCTAGGACGGACATAGTCAATAAAACTGTTTGTTCAGCACTTTTGAAATGTACAGCGACAGAATTCAGAACATGGGACTTTCTTACAGTATTCTCCCTGTACACCAAGTCAGAACTGTAGGATAAATAAAGGGGGCTAGATGGACATTTTTATGTTTGTGCCTTTCTAATAATACATTTCTGTGTTATGTTTGTATAAATCAATTTCTGTGTTCATGCAAATGACTGATTGAACGAATCCTCATTTTCAGGATCTGCAATTTGGCAGTACGCCCAGAACCTTCGAGAAAGGGGAATCTCAGTTTCAAGGTCTCAGCTTAGAGAGAAGAAGCCTTGTGAGGTATCAGTCTGTCACATGCATGACCCAGAATTGGTCGTCACATGAATGAAGCAAACATTGATTATGAATGATGAATAAGCTAAATCATGCAAATATAACTTGTCAGTATATAAGGGAACTAATACGACTGCCCCGTTAGAGCTCGTAACAGACATTCACCATGGTGCATCAAGTTTGTTGGAACCCCTCCTGCGCGCTGACAATAAACAATGATTCAATTAAGATTGACTGAGTGTCCCTGTGTAAGAATTTCCACCATGGGCATATAAGCAGACAATGAAAGCTCTTACAATATTCAATGATGACATTTCTCCAAGTCAGGACAGTAGGCAAAGTTATGAGGGGAAAAGGGACCAAATAATAATTATTATTATTAGGGTGAGGCACATGTACCTACTACACAACATATACTTAGTATTACTTTCTTAGCTACAGTATATATATCTCCCTGGCATATTACATAGTTTATGCAGCAGCACACAATACCTTGTTGTGCTGTGCTCACTTGAACAGGAAGGTGGGGTGGCGGTCCTTATGGGCAAATTTTGTCATCAAAGTCTCGGATTCTCTGGATTTATGGTGCTTTCAAGACAACTGGGAACTCTGAAAAGAACAAGGTCAAATCATAACGTCAGTGATCTTCAGGTCGGAGATTTAGAAAGAGGCCCGAGTTCCCAACGTGGAATTCCGAGTTGGATGACCATTCAAAACATATTTTCCCTGTCGGAGCTTGTTTTTTTCAGAGTTGCCAGTTGTCGTAAACTCACTGAAGTCTGAGATTTCCCAGTTGTGAGTTTCCAGTTGTTTTGAACACGGCAGATGTCATGCTGTATGGACATCATGGCCAATGTTGATTGTTTATCCTTTTAAGCATGGGAAAGACTCTTAAACCCAGACTTGGACCACACAACCACTCCAATGAATAGCAGGCTAGTGATTGCTTTGCTATGCTTGCAGTTGAAACTGATTCCTTCCAAACCACTCATTGTTGAATTTGCGATTTCCAACTTGTGTAATGTTTATGGCCGATGAGCATGATACATTTTTATCTGTAGTTTCTCTTTATAATTTCTCTTCATAAGACAAGGCTTGAATAGGATTTGCCAGTAGATTGTCGACTTGATTCATGATGACTGCTAGCTTGCTAGCTAAGATTTTGAAAGTATGACGTTGACATGATCAGTCCAATCAACGCTATGGTAGATATAACGTGATTTGACGTAATTTTATCTGTGGCCAATTAACTTGAGCCTTCTTGGATGGGCACTTCTAATGTAACTTTATGGCAGCACCCAAGGGGCCTGAATTTGAGCTCTCCCCGTAGATTGTGTAGTGCTGTAGTGTCCATGAGTGACAGAACATTGAGTCAATCACGGCGCAAGTAGAGAACATTACCAACCCCTACGCTCCGTATTTTTCACTGGCTGCCCCACCGTCACAGAAAGCACTGAGCTAGGCTGAAAACCCATTTTGAGCTGCCTTACACAAGAAAACAAAGAAGAGACCATGTTTGTATGAGGCTTTATTAACTCAATAATGTTTTTAACGTTGTTTGCAAACAAATATGTGACACGTATTCATGCCAAAATAACAATTCAAAACAGATGGGGGGGCTCAGCTCCAGCTAGACGTTTTTTCAAGGTGTGTAAGAAGTCCTCCTGCCAGCTGGAAATTCTCAATGCACACCAGAAAACACACAAAGTAGAAAAGCCTAAGCCTTATCAGTGCTCTGTGTCAAACATGTTTGGGCTTTTCCAGAGATCTTAGAAGACATCAGTTGACACATACAGGGGACAAATTGTTTCGCAACAAAGCCTCCTTCACTCACGCTGCCAAACATACCCACGTAAATTTGATTATCCTACTGATCCTTGACTTCAGGGATGCCATTTACAAAATAGCCTCCAACACTCTACTCAGACTGCATCCAGTTTGCTATAACAGTGCCATCCGTTTTGTCACCAAAGCCCCATATACCACCCACCACTGTGACCTGTATGCTCTCGTCGGCTGGCCCTCGCTACATATTCGTCGCCAGACCCACTGGCTCCAGGTCATCTATAAGTCTTTGCTAGGTAAAGCTCCGCCGTATCTCAGCTCACTGGTCACCAGAACACCCACCCTTAGCACGCGCTCTAGCAGGTATATCTCACTGGTCATCCCCAAAGCCAACACCTTCTTTGGCCGCCCTTCCTTACAGTTCTTTGCTGCCAATGACTGGAACGAATTGCAAAAATCGCTGAAGTTGGAGACTTATATCTCCCTCAATAACTTTAAACATCAGCTATCTGAGCAGCTTAACGATCGCTGCAGCTGTACATAGTGTAACGGATTTCCTCCTCTTCGTCTGAGGAGGAGTAAGGATCGGACCAAAATGCAGCGTGGTAAGTGTCCATATTGATTTATTCAAGAACACTGGAACAAAATAATAAATGTGAAATATACAAAACCAAAAATGTACCGTGTGGCCCAAACACCCACAAACCAAAAGTGAAACCCAGGCAACCTAAGTATGATTCTCAATCAGAGACAACTAACGACACCTGCCTCTGAGAACCATACTAGACCGAACACAAAAACCAACATAGAAAAACAAACATAGACTGCCCACCCCAACTCACGCCCTGACCATACTAAAACAAAGAATAAAATAACAGAACTATGGTCAGAACGTGACACATAGCCCATCTGTAAATAGCCCATCCAACTACCAACCTCATCCCCATATTGTTATTATTTACTTTTTTGCTCTTTTGCACACAAGTATTTCTACTTGCACATCATCATCTGCACATCTATCACTCCAGTGTTAATTTGCTAAATTGTAATTACTTCACTACTATGGCCTATTTATTGCCTTACCTCCTTACTCTATTTGCACACACTGTATATAGATTTTTCTATTGTGTTATTGACTGTATTTCTGTTTATCCCATGTGTAACTCTGTGTTGTTTTTTTGTTGCACTGCTTTGCTTTATCTTGGCCAGGTCGCAGTTGTAAATGAGAACTTGTTCTCAACTGGCCTACCTGGTTAAATAAAGGTGAACATGTTTTTAAAATTTTTTTTTTTAATGATGGCCTACCCGGGTCAATCCCTAACAACGCTGGGCCAATTGTGCTCCGCCCTATGGAACCCCCAATCACGGCCAGTTGTGATACAGCCTGGAATTGAACCAGGGTCTGTATTGATGCCTCTAGCACGGAGATGCAGTGCCTTAGACCGCTCCACCACTCTTTAATGAGTAGGTGTTGGAGGATGGGAATAAATAATAAATTATGAATATATAATAATGTAGTACAATACCACCTCATTAAGGGTTTGTTATTCTTGGTACATTGGTCTCTATTTCATAATCATTCAAGCTAGGCCTTTTCGTTATCTGACACAACTGTAGGGCAGTATGATTCACTTTCATGTATGCCCAGTAGGTGGTAGTAAAATAGGAAAGTGTTTTCAAACTCGGTGGTAGTTTGGTCTATTTGAGTTTCCGTATATACAACCACAATAATATTCCACGACCCTCTGATACTCCTGTTAAGCATCCATGTAACCAACTACCGAAAGGTAAATATGTTTTATGTATTTATCTAAACATATGAGCTTTATAATATTGTCATTTGATGACAAGTTGGGTGTGTAGCTAACTATTCAAGCAATCTGTTTGCCAGCTATAACTAATCTAGTTAGTTAGCTAGTTAGCATAGGGCAATTCAATGTACTAGTGCTTAACCAAAGATGGTGCTAGTACCGTATAACAAAGAGTGTAGCTATAACGTTACGTGTTTGAAAACTGTAGGTATAAAACCCCATAAGGACCGACATGTGAAGTTTATAAGAGCATATTGGGTGTCAAATGAAAGCAAACAGTGTCTCTCTGTGTGTGGTCCTTCATAATAAAATGAAGCTGGGATATCTTGGTAGATCTATCCCTCTTAGGACATTTCGAATACAACACATCCACTTGATGGCTTTTGACTGAAGAGGGTCTCTGATTGGCAGGAGAGGGACGTACAATTGTGTGTCCTTTCTCAAATGCAGTTTTGAATGGGGAATCAATTGATTGTTATCACCTTGATACTAGTAGTTCTGTAATAAAAATGGATTCCATTGTATGGAATACAATTCCATCGTTCATTCCACTCATGTATTATTCACAGATTGTCACCATGCCACTGACAAATTATGAAAAGCAAAGGAGAAGGAGTATTATGAGGAGGTAAAGTAGAAACATAAAAATGAATATATGTTTGAGAAAATCACAGGCTAAAAGCCCAAGAAAATAGATTTATTGCGTTGAGTTGTATTAATTACCCTTTCAGATGTCCATACAAATTGCTAAGTTATTACCTTGATGAGAGCATAAATGACCTATTTCTTCCTCTTTGTACCTATTCAGGCTACATCATCATGAATAGAATTACATTAAAATCCATAAGTAGGGGCCTCCTGGGTGGCGCAGTGGTCTAAGGCACTGTGCCACCAGAAACTCTGGGTTCGAGCCCAGGCTCTGTCGCAGCCGGCCGCGACCGGGAGGTCCATGGGGCGACCCGACGCACAATTGGCCTAGCGTCGTCCGGGTTAGGGAGGGTTTGGCCGGTAGGGATATCCTTGTCTCATCGCGCACTAGCGACTCCTGTGGCGGGCCGGGCGCAGTGCACGCTGACCAGGTCGCTAGTTGTATGGTGTTTCCTCCAGCACATTGGTGCGGCTGGCTTCCGGGTTCGATGCGCGCTGTGTTAATTAAGAAGCAGTGCGGCTTGGTTGGGTTGTGTTTCGGAGGACGCATGGCTCTCGACCTTCTTCTCTCCCGAGCCCGTACGGGAGTTGTAGCGATGAGACAAGACAGTAACTACTAACAATTGGATACCATGAAAAAGGGGGTAAAAAATAAATAAATCCATAAGTATCCATCACTGTGTAGTACAAATCAGGTACCCAGGATGTTACCCGTGTTAATCCACTTCACTTAATGTAGTTTGATAATCAAACATTTTTTTCAAACTAAAGTTGGCTTTAAAGCAGACTGCCCATTCTTTCTGCAGACATCTTTGAATCAGAGCAGATATTTATTGAAGCCCATTCCCGCCACCGCAAATTAATAAAATGCTCGGTAATATCTCAAAATGTTTAGATATAATGTCAAACATTTTAAGATACTAAATCTAACTCAAGAGTTTGAGATAGTTGACCATTCTTATAGGATATGTTTCTTCATTTGTAACATTGTGTGGGAATTCCACAGATGTCCCCACAGGTCCCAGAGTGGTGGGTGGGGGGGCTGTTTTCCTGGGGCCCAGAGTTTTTCCTGATCTGGTAGGCTAACCTAACAAGGTAAAACTCTGGACCCTAGTTGTAGGGTATGACATAGTAATAAATACACTGTAAAACGTTTTTATATGGGCTATGGTGGACCAGATGTAAAATATATATATATATATATATATATATATATATATATATATATATATATATATATATATATATATATATACATACACACAATAACTGCAATTGGGCATTACAACTAACAGGGCTCTGAGCTTGATTTATGCAGGTTTACATTTCACATTGCTTTTGGGTTGTAATCATATTTTAATGCTTGCATGAATATCACGCGGAATATATGTTCATGTCATTGTCACCAATCAACTGCATTACACTAAGAAATCATTCAAATTTAGATGCTAACGAATGCTAACCATAAGTTAATGTATCTGATGGTTATCTAGCATGCTAGCAGTGACTGCTACGTCCTAAATAAGTGTTTGCAGCAATAACAGCTCAATTTAATCTAAGCAACTGTCTTTAACAACAGTCCTAACAACATGTAGGGCTTTTAGAACATAACATGTATTAGAAAATGTACAGGCAAATCACTAGTCTCTCATGATTGAAGCCTGTATCATTGTTGCTAATATTAGCAATGCTAGCTAGCTAAGTAGCTAACCCAGCTGCTGCCTCTGAAATAGTGTTTTCAACAATAACAGCCAAATACAGCCTAAGCGACTGTCCAAGCAACCATCCAACAACACTGTAGGCCTATTGGAACTACACTGAACAAAAATATAAGTCCAATTTCAAAGATTTTACTGAGTTACAGTTCATATAAATAAATAAAATAAAATGTTATTTGTCACATGTGCCGAATACAACCTTATACAGTGAAATGCTTACTTACAAGCCCTTAACCAACAATGCAGTCTTAAGAAAGATACCTAAAAAAGAAGAGCAGTGGCTTCTTCACTGGGAATGTGATGAAAGAAATAAAAGCTGAAATATATATTTCTCTCTACTACTTTCTGACATTTCACTTTCTTAAAATAAAGTGGTGATCCTAACTGACCTAATACAGGGAATTTTTACTAGGATTAAATGTAAGGAATTGTGAAAACTGAGTTTAAATGTGTTTGGCTAAGGTTTATGTAAACTTCATACTTCAACTATATTCTATGTTGTAAAATAATTGTGAAGACATCAAAACTGAAATAACAGATATGGAATAATTTAGTAACCAAAAAAGTGTTTAAAATATCAAAATGTATTTTATATTTGAGATTCTTCAAAATAGAACCCTTTGCCTTGATGACAGCTTTGCACAGTCTTGGCATGCTCTCAACCAGCTTCATAAGGTAGTCACCTGGAATGTATTTCCATTAACAGGTGTGCCTTCTTAAAAGTTAATTCGTGGAATTTCATTCCTTCTTAATGTGTTTGAGCCAATCAGTTGTGTTGTGACAAGGTTGGGGGGCGGTATACAGAAGATAGCCCTATTTGGTGAAAGACCAAGTCCTTTTTATGGCAAGAACAGATCAAATAAGCAAAGAGAAATGACAGTCCATCATTACTTTAAGACGTGAAGGTTAGGAGGGGACTGAGCACGCACCCCTGAGGGGCCCCCGTGTTGAGGATCAGAGTAGTGTGTTGTTACCTACCCTTACTACCTGGGGGGCGCCCCGTCAGGAAGTCCAGGATCCAGTTGCAGAGAGAGGTGTTTAGTCCCAGAGTCCTTAGCTTATTGATGAGCTTTGAGAGCACTATGGTGTTGAACGCTGAGCTGTAGTCAGTGAATAGCATTCTCACATAGGTGTTCCTTTTGTCCAGGTGGGAAAGGGCAGTGCTGGAGTGCAATAGAGATGGCATCTTCGGTGGATCTGTTGGGGCGGTATACATATTGGAGTGGGTCTAGGTTTTCTGGGATAATGGTGTTGATGTGATCTATGACCAGCCTTTCAAAGCACTTCATGGCTACAGAGGGTGGGTGCTACGGGTTGGTAGTCATTTAGGCAGGTTACCTTAGTGTTCTCGGGCACAGGGACTATGGTGGTCTGCTTAAAACATGTTGGTATTACAGACTCGGACAGGGAGAGGTTGAAAATGTCAGTGAAGACACTTGCCAGTTGGTCTGCACATGCTCGCAGTACACGTCCTGGTAATCCATCTGGTCCTGTGGCCTTGTGAATGTTGACCTGTCTAAAGGTTTTATGCACATCGGCTGCGGAGAGCGTGATCACACAATCTTCCGGAGCAGCTGGTGCTCTCATGCATGTTTCAGTGTTATTTGCCACGAAGTGACTTTAGAAGTAGTTTAGCTCGTCTGGAAGGCTTGTGTCACTTGGCAGCTCTCGGCTGTGCTTCCCTTTGTAGTAGAGGTCGACCGATTATGAATTTTCAATGCCGATACCGATTATTGGAGGACCAAAAACGGCAGATAACAATTAATCGGCCGATTTAAAAATAAATAAATAACTTTTTTATTTGTAATAATGACAATTACAACAATACTGAATTAACACTTATTTTAACTTAATATAATACATCAATAAAATCAATTTAGCCTCAAATAAATAATGAAACATGTTCAATTTGGTTTAAATAATGCAAAAACAAAGTGTTGGAGAAGAAAGTAAAAGTGCTATATGTGCCATGTAAGAATGCCAACGTTTAAGTTCCTTGCTCAGAACATATGAAAGCTGGTGGTTCCTTTTAACATGAGTCTTCAATATTCCCAGGTAAGAAGTTTTAGGTTTAGTTATTATAGGAATTATAGGACTATTTCTCTCTATACCATTTGTATTTCATATACCTTTGACTATTGGATGTTCTTATAGGCACTTTAGTATTGCCAGTGTAACAGTATAGCTTCCGTCTCTCTCCTCGCCCCTACCTGGGCTCGAACCAGGAACACATCGACAACAGCCACCCTCGAAGCAGCGTTACCCATGCCGAGCAAGGGGAACAACTACTCCAAGTCTCAGTGAGTGACGTTTGAAACGCTATTAGCGCGCACCCTGCTAACTAGCTTGCCATTTCACATTGGTTACACCAGCCTGATCTCGGGAGTTGATAGGCTTGAAGTCATAAACAGCGCAATGCTTGAAGCATTGCGAAGAGCTGCTAGCAAAACGCACGACAGTGCTGTTTGAATGAATGCTTACGACCCTGCTGGTGCCTACCATCGCACAGTCAGACTGCTCTATCAAATTACAGACTTAATTATAACATAATAACACACAGAAATACGAGCCTTAGGTCAATATGGTCGAATCCGGAAACTATCATCTCGAAAACAAAACGTTTATTCTTTCAGTGAAATACCGAACCGTTCCATATTTTATCTAACGGGTGGCATCCATAAGTCTAAATATTCCTGTTACATTGCACAACCTTCAATATTATGTCATAATTACGTAAAAGTCTGGCAAATTAGTTCGCAACGAGCCAGGCAGACCAAACTGTTGTATATACCCTGACTCTGTGTGCAATGAACGCAAGAGAAGTGACACAATTTCACCTGGTTAATATTGCCTGCTAACCTGGATTTCTTTTAGCTAAATATGCAGGTTTAAAAATATATACTTCTGTGTGTTGATTTTAAGAAAGGCATTGATGTTCATGGTTAGGTACACATTGGAGCAATGACAGTCCTTTTTCGATGATTTATATGCAACGCAGGACACGCTAGATAAACTAGTAATATCATCAACCATGTATAGTTAACTAGTGATTATGATTGATTGATTGATTGTTTTTTATAAGATAATTTTAATGCTAGCTAGTAACTTACCTTGGCTTCTTACTGCATTCGCGTAACAGGCCCCCTCATGAGGCAGGTGGTTAGAGCGTTGGACTAGTTAACCGTAAGGTTGCAAGAATGAATCCCTGAGCTGACAAGGTAAAAATCTGTCGTTCTGCCCCTGAACAAGGCAGTTAACCCACCGTTCCTAGGCCGTCATTGAAAATAAGAATGTGTTCTTAACTGACTTGGCCAGTTAAATAAATAAAAAATCGGACAAATCGGCGTACAAAAATACCGATTTCCGATTGTTATGAAAACTTGAAATCGGCCATAATTAATCGCTCGACCTCTACTTTGTAGTCTGTAATGGTTTGCAAGCCTTGCCACATCCGACGGGCATCAGAGCCGGTGTAGTACGATTTGATCTTAGTCCTGTATTGATGCTTTGCCTGTTTGATGGTACGTCGGCGGGCATAGCGGGATTTCTTATAAGCATCTCAGTCCCACTCCTTGAAAACGGCGGCTCTAGCTTAGTGCGGATGTTGCCTGTAATCCTTGGCTTATGGTTGGGGTATATATGTACAGTCACTGTGGGGATGATGTCATCGATGCACTTATTGATAGAGCCAGTGATTGATGTGGTGCACTCCTCAATGCCATTGGAAGAACCCCGGGAACATATTCCAGTCTGTTCTAGCAAAACAGTCCTGTAGTTTAGCATCTGCTTCATCTGACTACTTTTAAAAATGTATGTAGTCACTGGTGCTTCCTTTTTTGCTTGTAAGCAGGAGTCAGGAGGATTGAATTATGGTCAGATTTGCCAAATGGAGGGCGAGGGAGAGCTTTGTATGCGTCTCTGTGTGTGGAGTAAAGGTGGTATAGAGTTTTTTTCCCTCTGGTTGCACATTTAATATGCTGGTAGAAATTAGGTAAAAACGGATTAAAGTTTCCCTGGAGCGCCACCTCTGGATGAGCGTTTTCCTGTTTGCTTATGGCCTTATACAGCTATTTGAGTGTCGTCTTAGTGCCAGCATCGGTTTGTGGTGATAAATAGACAGCTACAAAGAATATAGATAAAAACTCTCTAGGTAGATAGTTTGGTCTACAGCTTATCATACGATACTCTACCTCAGGCAAGCAAAACCTAGAGACTTCCTTAGATATCGTGCACCAGCTGTTGTTTACAAATATACATAGAACGCCACCCCTTGTTTTACCAGAGGCTGCTGTTCTATCCTGCCAGTACAGTGTAATACCTGCCAGCTGTATGTTATTCATGTTGTTGTTCAGCCACGACTCGGTGAAACATAAGATATTACAGTTTTTAAAGTCGCATTTGTAGGATATACATGCTTTTAGTTCGTCCATTTTATTATCCAGCGATTGTACGTTGGCCAATAGTACCGATGGCACGGACTGATTAGCCACTCGTTGCCGGATCCTCACAAGGCACCTCATTCTCCTTCCGTGAAACCTTGGTCTCTTTCTCCTGGGAATGACGGGGATGAGGGCCTGTTCGGATGACTGGAGAAAATCCCTCTCGTACGTCTCATTAAAGAAAATTCTTAGTCCAATTCAAGGTGAGTAATCTGATGTCCGGAAGATATTTTCAGTCATAAGAGACGGTAGCAGCAAAATTATGTACAAAATAAGTTACAAACAATGCAAAAAAACAAACAAAATAGCATGGTTGGTTAAGAGCCCATAAAACGGCAGCCATCCCCCCCAGGGCCATTATGCGAAATATATATAAAAAACTATTGAAATGGATTGATTAAGCCAGAATCTTCTGATTTCACATGACTGGGAATACAGATATGCATCTGTTGGTCAAAGATACTATCAAAAAAAAAGTAGGGTCGTGGATCAGAAAACCATTCCGTATCTGGTGTGACCACCATTTGCCTCATGCAGCGTGACACATATCCTTCGCATAGAGTTAATCAGGCTGTTGTTTGTGGCCTGCGGAATGTTGTCCCACTCCTCTTCAATCGCTGTGCGAAGTTGCTGGATATTGGCGGGAACTGGAACACACTGTCGTACACGTCGATCCAGAGCATCCCAAATATGCTCAATGGGTGACATGTCTGGTGAGTATGCAGGGGCACTCTGTTCACAACGTTGACGTCCCTGCAGGATGCCAATTGCAAGCTCCCTCAAAACTTGAGACATCTGTGGCATTTTGTTGTGTGACAAAACTGCACATTTTAGAGTGGCCTTTTCTCGTCCCCAGCACAAGCTGTGCCTGTGTAATTATCATGCTGTTTAATCAGCTTCTTGATATGCCACACCTGTCAGGTAAATGGATTATCTTTGCCTACGGAGAAATTATCACTAACAGGAATATAAACAAATTTGTGGACAACATTGGAGAGAAATATGCTTTTTGTGCATATGGAACATTTCTGGGTTCTTTTATTTCACCTCATGAAACATGGGACCAAGTTGCGATTATATTTTTTCAATGTAATAAAACGTATGAAGTTTACAAAAATATTGCCTATTTGTAAAGTGTGCAATAGTCGCCGGAGCTGCAACTTCAACTGTGATGGTGGGACTGGTTTTGCCGAATGGGATGTTTGAACAACAGAAAAATATTGGAGTAAAATTACTATAAATATCATTCTATTTAAAATATTTCCAGATGTTATTAGACATTAACAATCAGAGCAACATATAGCAAGGAGTTCCAATATGATCAAAAACTACAAATAGGTTATATAGATAAGCAATTTCACTAAACAGTCAATAGACGTGAAATCATGTCTATGTATTTTTGATTTATGTATTTTGACATGCGTATCTCAATATGGTTAGATAGTATCGACATTAAATGAAAAATTGATGGCGGAAATGGGCTTAAATAGATATTTAACCGTTTTTGGAAAACTTGGTCACGTAAAAACGGATATTCATAACGTCATTCTGTTGACAAACTGTGCATCTGCACAGTTATTTAACAAACCGTACAACTCTATGAACAAGGCTTACTTTTAACCGAACATTTTACAAAAACACATCTACTTAAAGTGGCACTCCAAACTTCTTTTCACCTCATTTAACACCTGATTTATTTGACTAAAGGCACATCTCAATAGGTGGTCCAGATATGTCATTACATAGTGGGGCCTTTGCTTTTTTGTTCTCCTTATTGTTCCTCAAGCATGGGGGGAGGCCGACGACGTCGCTGATTCCCATTAGACCAACTCCTTAAATGCCCTACTCCTTGAAGTTTGCGGTTGTGTCTAAAAATACTATTTTGCTAAACTTTTGACCCTTTAGTGCTGTATTTACAGTGCCTTAGGAAAGTTTTCAGACCCCTGGACTTTTTCCACATTTTGTTATTTTACAGCCTTATTTTAAAATGGATACATAAAACAATTTCCTCATCAATCTACACACAATACCCCATAATGACAAAGCAAAAACAGTTTTTTATTTCATTTATTAAAAATTAAAAACAAATACCCTATTTACATAAGTATTCAGACCCTCAAAATTGGGCTCAGGTGCATCCTGTTTTCATTGATCATCCTTGAGATGTTTCTACAACTTGATTGGAGTCCACCTGTGGTAAATTCAATTGACACAATATAAGGTCACACAGTTGACAGTGCATGTCTGTCAGAGCAAAAACCAAGCCACGAGGTCGAAGGAATTGTCCATAGTGCTCAGAGACAGGATTGTGTTGAGGCACAGATCTGGGAAAGGTACCAAAACATTTCTGCAGCATTGAAGGTCCCCAAGAACACATTGCCCTCCATCATTCTTAAATAGAAAAAGTTTGGAACCACCAAGTCTCTTCCTATAGCTGTCCGCCCGGCCAAACTGAGGAATCGGGGGAGAAAGGCCTTGATCAAGGAGGTGACCAAGAAACCGATGGTCACTCTGACAGGGCTCCAGAGTTCCTCTGTTGAGATGGGAGAACCTTCCAGAAGGACAACCATTTCTGCAGCACTCCACAGCAATCAGGCCTTTATGGTAGAGTTGTCCAGATGGAAGCCACTCCCCAGTAAAAGGCACATGACAGCCCGCTTGGAGTTTGCCAAAACGCACTAAAGGACTCTCAGACCATGAGAAACAATATTCTCTGGTCTGATGAAACCAAGATTGAACTCTTTGGCCTAATCCTGGTTTTGCTTTGTCATTATGGTGTATTGTTTGTAGATTGATGAGGGGGGAAAACAATTGAATCCATTTTAGAATAAGGCTGTAATGTAACAAAATGTGGAAAAAGTCAAGGGGTCTGAATAATTTCCGAATGCACTGTATACTTGGGATATCGCTTTTCGCTGGAGCACATCTTTAAACTTTGCAATGAATTGTTTTTGTTTGACATACATTTCAAAGTGAAAAATCTCAATCTCAGCATAATTCCGTTACTATGGAATTTCCCTTTACTTACGTCAACATCGGTGCCATTGTTGACTTTCATATGGGCTTTGTTGAGCCTTTTGATCTTATTTAACATTTGGGTGGTTTGTTTTGTTATTGACAGGTCACGGGTCATCTACTGAAGATGGATCCAATGGATAAATATGGGACATATGAAAACAGTGGTCAACCAGAAGAGCTTTTTGTATGTTAAACTGTATTTTATGCATTCTTCAAAGTGAGAAACAATTACATTTTACAATAGCTTAAACAATCGGCTATCCATTAACAAGTTTTATTGGTCAAGTTGAGTTTATTCACCAACCATGGTCTGTTCTAGGATCACTCACTACATTGGAGTGAGGTTAAAGAGGAGGCTGAAGAATGTCCGATTTCAGCTGTCTCGTTAGGAGTTGAAACATCCCAGGTTTGTCAAAAGGAGGACCCCGATGAACAAGATCCTTCCTTTGACACAGTTTCAGACATGCATGGAGTCACAGAGCAGGAGTGTGGACATAAAGGCATGACATATCTCAAAGTAAAGGTTTGTATCTACTCAACATTTTGCAAGCCCACTTACAAGCCAGAGTTGTTGTTAGAATTATGTTTTTTTGTGTCAGGTGCCGCCTTCTCCAGTCCCAGTCAAAGAGGAGTCTGAAGAATGCTCCCATCTGCCAGTAGATGAAGAGGAAGTTGCCTTAATTACAGTGAAGAAAGAAGAGAATGAAGACTGGTTGAAGTCAGAAGATGAGGATGTTGTGAAAGTGTCAGTGCCTTGGGAGCTGTTGGAAACATCACCATCATCATCATGCTCAGATACAGAGGACAGTGAGATGGAAAGTGATAATGTGAAAGTGAGTTCAAGCATGTAATAACGTACTGAGTGAAATACACACTTTGAGATGTTTTGTAGGGTTAGCTTCTTGTAGGGTCAATTTAAAAGTTTCTTCATTCCACAAGTTGTTTTGACTGTTTTGACACCCTACCTATTAAAAGCTGTGTACCCCAATCCACAAACCTAGCTCTTGGGCCAAGTTAGTATTTCCCCAATGAAGGTAACTGACTTTCTGACTGAACTGAATCCGCTTCTCTGTTTCAAAGGACTGTGAAAACCATGAGAGTGACATTTCACGAGGTTTAATGATTGAAGATTGTAGCAGGATTGATCCAGGGATGACGCCAGATACAGATGTGAAAGCTAATGCTGTCGATTTCAGTGAGTACCATTGGTGGGGTGGGTTGCAGTTGTGGTGTAGATATAGCTGCGGGAAGTAGTCTGGGGTTGGGGGTGCTGTGATTGTTTTGCAGTGGGGGGCGCAGAATTTTTTGGGGGGCCAATGCTGAAGACGTCTATATCAGGGGTTCCCAAAAATGTTCAATCAAGGCACCCCTTTCAGCATTGGGGAACATCCTTTTACATCAGCCTAAAACCCCAAACATCAAGCAATGCAAATGTAGAAGCACGGTGGCTAGGAAAAACTCCCTAGAAATGCAAGAACCTAGGAAGATGCCTAGAGAGGAACCAGGCTCTGAGGGGTGGTCAGTCCTCTTCTGGGTGTGCCAGGGGGAGATTATAACAGTACATGGCCAAGATGTTTAAATGTTCATAGATGACCAGCAGGATCAAATAATAATAATCACAGTGGTTGTAGAGGGTGCAACAGGTCAGCACCTCAGGAGTAAATGTCAGTTGGTTTTTCATAGCCGAGCATTCAGAGACAGCAGGTGCGGTAGAGAGAAACGAAAACAGTGGGTCCTGGACAAGGTAGCATGTCCGGTGAACAGGTCAGGGTTCCATAGGCACGCAGGCAGAACAATTGAAACTGGAGCAGCAGCACGACCAGGTGGACTGGGGACAGCAAGGAGATATCAGGCCAGGTAGTCCTGAGGAATGGTCCTAGGGCTCAGGTCCACCGGGAGGAGAGGGAGAGAATTAGAGCATACTTAGGATAAGGACACAGGATAAGACAGGAAAAATACTCCAGATATAACAGACTGACCCTAGAACCCCGACACAAACTATTGCGGCCCCGTCAGACGATACCCCCTGACCCGGCCAACCAGGCAGGATATAACCCCACCCACATTGCCAAAGCACAGCCCCCACACCTCTAGAGTGATATCTTCAAATCACCAACTTACTACCCTGAGACGAGGCTGAGTATAGCCCACAAAGATCTCCCCCATGCTACAAACCCGAGGGGGGCGCCAACCCGGACAGGAAGATCATGTCAGTGACTCAACCCACTCAAGTGATGCACCCCTCCTAGAGACGGCATGGAAGAGCACCAGTAAGCCAGTGACTCAGCCCCCATAATAGGGTTAGAGGCAGAGAATCCCAGAGGAGAGAGGGGAACTGGCCAGGCATAGACAGCAAGGGTGGTTTGTCACTCCAGTGCCTTTCCGTTCACCTTCACACCCCTGGGCCAGACTACACTCAATCATAGGACCTACTGAAGAGATGAGCCTTCAATAAAGACCTAAAGGTCGAGGCTGAGACTGCTTCTCTCACATGGATAGGCAGACCATTCCATAAAAATGGAGCTCTATAGGAGAAAGCCCTGCCTCCAGCTGTTTGCTTACAAATTCTAGGGACAATAAGGAGTCCTGTGTCTTGTGACCGTACGGTATGTGTCTTTATGTCCAGCATGACCAAATCGGAAAGATAGGTAGGAGCAAGCCCATGTAATCCTTTGTAGGTTATCAGTAAAACCTTGAAATCAGCCCTAGCCTTAACATGAATCCTGTGTAGAGAGGCTAGCACTGGAGTAATATGATCACATTGTTTGGTTCAAGTCAAGATTCTAGCAGCCGTGTTTAGCACTAACTGAAATGTATTTAATGCTTTATCCTGGTACCCGGAAAATAGAGCATTACAGTAGTCTAATCTAGAAGTGACAAAAGCATAGATTAACTTTTCTTGCGTCATTTTTGGACAGAAAATTTCAGATTTTTGTAATGTTACGTAGATGGAAAAAAGCTGTCTTTTGAAATAGAGATCGGGGTCCAGAGTAACGCAGAGGTCCTTCGCAGTTTTATTTGAGATGACTGTACAACCATCAAGATTAGTTGTCAGATCCAACAGAACATCTCTTTGGTTCTTGGGACCGAGAACTAGCATCTCTGTTTTGTCCGAGTTTAAACGTAAAAGATTTGACGCCATCCACTTCCTAATGTCTGAATAACAAGCTTCCAGTGAGGCCAATTTTGGGACTTCACCATGGTTCATCGAAATGTACAGCTGTGTATCATCCGCATAGCAGTGAAAGTTAACATTATGTTTCCGAATGACATCACCAAGAGGTAAAATATATAGTGAAAACAATAGTGGACCTAAAACAGAACCTTGAGGAACACCGAAACGTACAATTGATTTGTCAGAGGACAAACCATCCACAGAGACAAACTGATATCTTTCCGCAGAAAAGATCTAAACCAGGCCAGAACTTGTTTGTGTAGAACAATTTGGGTTTCCAATCTCTCCAAAAGAATGTGGTGATCGATGGTGACAATTGCAGTGACCGGGCAACAACTCTTACAATTTCAACTATTGAATCCTGCAAGATAATGTTCTTAATTATTTAAACTACATTTTTTGCCAAAGCAGAGATGCTGAATAGTTGTTTTGCCTGCACTACAGATGTTATTGGTCCGCTAATACTAGTAAAAGGCCCAGTGCACTACTTTTGTGGGGGGGGGGGTTTCTTCAAAAAATAAGGTGTTTTTTTTGTATTAATATAATTTTTTCCCGATTTTTTTTAAGGGGTTGCTGCAGCACCTTCAGCATCCCTACTTTCTGTGTCTATGGGTATAGAGATAAAATAATGTGTTACATGTACAGAACACGTGGCACGTTTCATAGCTCAATAACTATGGTTCTATTTTTGATGTTTTTTTCTCTTTCCTTTAGGTGAATCTAAAGGGGGGTCCTCCTTCTACCCATGCCCCCATTGTAGACTTGGTTTCACCATAGAACGTTTTTTCCATGGGCATCTCAAGAGGGCCCACCCTGAAGAGTACATCGCTCTGCTGAAGTCTGGGGAAATAATTGCAACAAAAAAAAAGTGTTCACAGCTGCCCCCAGCCACATGCCCGCAATGTGGCAAGAGCTTCTCCAATAAATATGTTATGGAAAAGCATCAGAGGAGTCACACAGGAGAGAAGCCATATCACTGTGCAGACTGTGGGAAGAGCTACGTCTTTGCTGATTCACTCAAAAAACATAAAAAAAGATGTGGGAAAGGATTCCGAAGACAAACCCAACTGACCAGCCATGAAACGATCCCCACAGGAGAGAGACCATATAAATGCTCTCAGTGTGGAAAAGGATACCGAACACCCGCCAGTCTAAAAGCACACCAGAAAACCCACCCTGGAGAAAAGCCTTATCAGTGCTCTCAGTGTGACAAATGTTTTGTCTTTTCCAGAGACCTTAAGAGACACAGATGGACTCACACTAGTGAGAGACCATATAAATGCTTTGAGTGTGGCAAAGGATTCGTCGAACAAACCCAACTGACTAGCCATGAGCTTATCCACACAGGAGAGAGACCGTATAAATGCTCTCAGTGTGCAAAAGGATACCGAAGACCAGCCCATCTAAAAAGACATAAAATGACCCACACCTAATGATTGCCTCCGGGGTAAGAAGTCATTCTACTGGCTGGAAGATTTGATAACTTGGAACTTTGATATGCCTGTAGAGTATATTAACTCTGGAACTTTGATATTCCTGTAGTATATATGTTATGTAAAGTTCAACAATATATTGAAAAATTTGCTACATCGAAAATTATATATTTTCAATATTTATTTTTTAAAATATTTATAAATTAAAAGGTTTGCTGTGTCTGTCAGCGTAGTGTCCGGAACATGAAGGCGCTACCAGGAGACAGGCCAGTACATCAGGAGACGTGGAGGAGGCCGTAGGAGGGCAACAACCCAGCAGCAGGACCGCTACCTCCGCCTTTGTGCAAGGAGGAGCACTGCCAGAGCCCTGCAAAATGACCTCCAGCAGGACACAAATGTGCATGTGTCTGCTCAAACGGTCAGAAACAGACTCCATGAGGGTGGTATGAGGGCCCGACGTCCACAGGTGGGGGTTGTGCTTACAGCCCAACACCGTGCAGGACGTTTGGCATTTGCCAGAGAACACCAAGTTTGGCAAATTCGCCACTGGCGCCCTGTGCTCTTCACAGATGAAAGCAGGTTCACACTGAGCACGTGACAGACGTGACAATCTGGAGACGCCATGGAGAACGTTCTGCTGCCTGCAACATCCTCCAGCATGACCGGTTTGGCGGTGGGTCAGTCATGGTGTGGGGTGGCATTTCTTTGGGGGGCCTCCATGTGCTCGCCCGAGGTAGCCTGACTGCCATTAGGTACCGAGATGAGATCCTCAGACCCCTTGTGAGACCATATGCTGGTGCGGTTGGCCCTGGGTTCCTCCTAATGCAAGACAATGCTAGACCTCATGTGGCTGGAGTGTGTCAGCAGTTCCTGCGAGAGGAAGGCATTGATGCTATGGACTGGCCCGCCCGTTCCCCAGAGAACCCTCAGGAGACCATCCGCCACCTCATCAGGAGCATGCCCAGGCGTTGTAGGGAGGTCATACAGGCACGTGGAGGCCACACACACTACTGAGCCTCATTTGGCCTTGTTTTAAGGACATTACATCAAAGTTGGATCAGCCTGTAGTGTGGTTTTCCACTTTAATTTTGAGTGTGACTCTAAATCCAGACCTCCATGGGTTGATACATTTGATTTCCATTGATAATTTTTGTGTGATTTTGTTGTCAGCACATTCAACTATGTAAAGAAAAAAGTATTTAATAAGAATATTTCATTCATTCAGATCTAGGATGTGTTATTTTAGTGTTCCCTTTATTTTTTTGAGCCGTGTATAATTGTACACATAGGGCCTAATATAGACACCCACCAAAAAAAGAACGCAAAAAGTGTAAAAAAAGAAGGCCATTATGCCTGACTTAGATCGGATGCATTCCAATTTTTCTGTAGCCTCTGTGGCCAACGACCCAGGCGCACATAATAATGCCATGAATAGCGGTAGCATTAATCTCACCATTTGAATCTCGCCATCGCTCTTTTTTTACTGAACAAAAATACAAAAGTTAAATGTAAAGGGTTGGTCCCATGTTTCATGAGCTGAAATAAAAGATTCCAGAAATCATTCATACGCGCAAAAATTATTTCTCTCAATTTTTTTGCACACATTTCTTTACATCCCTATTTGTAAGCATTTCTCCTTTGCCAAAAATAATCCATCCACCTGACTGGTGTGGCATATCAAGAAGCTGATTAAACGGCATGATCATTACACCGGTGCACTTTGTGCTGGGGACAATAAAAGGCCACTCTAAAATGTGCAGTTTTGTCACAATACCATAGAGGTCTCAAGTTTTGAGGGAGCGTGCAATTGGCATGCTGACTGTAGGAATGTCCACCAGAGCTATTGCCAGAGAATTAGTTTGTTTCTTTACCATAACTGCCTCCAACATCGTTTTAGAGAATTTGGCAGTACATCCAAACAGCCTCACAACCGCAGACCACTCACAACTCATTCTGATTTGCTGGGCCTGGCTCCCCAGTGGGTGGACCTATGCCCTCCCAGGCCCACCCATGACTGTGCCCTTGCCAGGGCACAGTCATGGGTGGGCCCACGTGAAATTGTACAAATGTTAAGTGTTCCAAAAGCACATTTTCACACGTGAAATGCGATGTGTAGTTTCATGTTGAAATTTTGCATCTCCATGTCACATTTATTTAACATGAGATCATGTTCTCACATGTTGTCACGTGTAGTTTCATATTATCACATTGCTTCACATGTTGGACATGTTATCACATTAACTTCACATGTGATCACACAAGAACTCACTTGTTCACATGTGGAATGCATTAGTTTTTTCCATAATGGACACCACAAACATTCAATTGTTTAGTCCAGATGCTGTTTAGTTTTCTATTGTTTAGTTGAGAAGTGCCAATTAATGGAATGTTAAAATAATATATATAATATTTTTATTATTTTTATTATTTCTGCTGCACAAAATGTTAAACATGGCAATGTTGTTCTCATGTTCTCAATAAAGGCTTTTAATATTTCATTGCATGTCATGATTGATGAATCTTTTTCAAACTGTTACATTTCACCGCAAACCCTAATACTACTGACCCCTTAAGTGGGGTATATTGTAACATTTCACTCCTTATATCTGAGACAGTCACAACTTGTCTGTTTGATTCAGAGACACAATACCTATACCAATTTGTAGCAGAGCCTTTTTAACAAGGCCTTTTTAATTATATGTGCTGTGCATTTTGCTAAGATATTTGGATCACAACACTGTAGTGTAAGGGGCCTCCAGTTTTTAGATAGACTGGCTCTTTAAACTTACCACACCTGGGTCCAGATTCAGTAATAATGAAATCAAACCTTCTTGATGAGTACCTGATAGTTTACAACTTTTATAGGAGTGGTTAAAACATGCTAATAGTGGATATTTGAGTAGATCAAAAAAGGTTTAATATACCTCAACTGTTATGCTATCCAGCCCTGGAATTTTCCCTATAGCCTAAAGGCTTTAATTGCATCAAGACTTTTTTCTGTACAGCTGTTCATTTTACACTATTCTTATTCAAAGAATACTTACAATTAACTTCAGTTAGTGGAACTGGAGGAGACTGAAAAGAGAACGAATGCTTAAAGTACTTTGCATCCTCTTTCAAAATATAATTTGGTGAATCAAGGATGACTCCATTTGTAACAAGTAAATACGTTTTCCTAGCGTTTCTATGAATTTTTCTAAATGTTTCATCCAATTCGCTTTATTTTTATAATACATGTACTGTTATTTCTTATTTCCTTTATTAATATGAAGTCCTTTTACCTACAGTCATGGCCAAAAGTTTTGAGAATGACACAAATATTAATTTCCACAAAGTTTGCTGCTTCAGTGTCTTTAGAACTTTTTTATCAGATGTTACTATGGAACACTGAAGTATAATTACAAGCATTTCATAAGTGTCAAAGGCTTTTATTGACAATTACATGAAGTTGATGCAAATAGTCAATATTTGCAATGTTGACCCTTCTTTTTCAAGACCTCTGCAATCTGCCCTGGCATGCTGTCAATTAACTTCTGGGCCACATCCTGACTGATGGCAGCCCATTCTTGCATAATCAATGCTTGGACTTTGTCAGAATTTATGAATTTTTGTTTGTCCACCCGCCTCTTGAGGATTGACCATAAATTCTCAATGGGATTAAGATCTGGGGAGTTTCCGGGCCATGGACCCAAAATATCTATGTTTTGTTCCCCGAGCCACTTAGTTATCACTTTTGCCTTATGGCAAGGTGCTCCATCATGCTGGAAAAGGCATTGTTTGTCACCAAACTGTTCCTGGATGGTTGGGAGAAGTTGCTCTCGGAGGATGTGTTGGTACCATTCTTTATTCATGGCTGTGTTCTTGGGGAAAATTGTGAGTCAGCCCACTCCCTTGGCTGAGAAGCAACCCCACACATGAATGGTCTCAGGATGCTTTACTGTTGGCATGACACAGGACTGATGGTAGAGCTCACCTTGTCTTCGGACAATCTTTTTTTCCGGATGCCCCAAACAATCGGAAAGGGGATTCATCAGAGAAAATGACTTTACCCCAGTCCTCAGCAGTCCAATCCCTGTACCTTTTGCAGAATATCAGTCTGTCTCTGATGTTTTTCCTGGAGAGAAGTGGCTTCTTTGCTGCCCTTCTTGACACCAGGCCATCCTCGAAAAGGCTTCGCCTCACTGTGTGTGCAGATGCACTCACACCTGCCTGCTGCCATTCCTGAGCAAGCTCTGTACTGGTGGTGCCCCGATCCCACAGTTGAATCAACTTTAGGAAACGGTCCTGGCCCTTGCTGGACTTTCTTGGGCACCCTGAAGCCTTCTTCACAACAATTGAACAGCTCTCCTTGATGTTCTTGATGATCCGATAAATGGTTGATTTAGGTGCAATCTTACTGGCAGCAATATCCTTGCCTGTGAAGCCCTTTTTGTGCAAAGCAATGATGACGGCACGTGTTTCCTTGCAGGTAACCATGGTTGACAGAGGAAGAACAAAGATTCCAAGGACCACCCTCCTTTTGAAGCTTCCAGTCTGTTATTCGAACTCAATCAGCATGACAGAGTGATCTCCAGCCTTGTCCTCGTCAACACTCACATCTGTGTTAATGAGAGAATCACTGACATGATGTTAGCTGGTCCTTTTGTGGCAGGAAATGCAGTGGAAATGTTTGTTTTTTAATACAAAAAAAACAATCAGTTGGGGACACGTAAAATGTCTGCCTTCTTCTATGGTGCCACTTTAGGGTACGTGTTTCTTCTGCTCCAGAGTCCAATGGCGACAAGGTTTACACCTCTCCAGCCGACGCTTGTCATTGCTCATGGGGATCTTAGGCTTGTGTGCGGCTGCTCAGCCATGAAAACCCATTTCATGAAGCTCCCGACGAACAGTTCTTGTGCTGATGTTGCTTCCAGAGGCAGTTTGGAACTCGGTAGTGAATGTTGCAACCGAGGACAGACGATTTTAATGCTCTATGCACTTCAGCACTCGGCGGTCCCGTTCTGTGAGCTTGTGTGGCCTACCACTTCGCGGCTGAGCCTTTGTTGCTCCTAGATGTTTCCACTTCACAATAACAGCACTTACAGTTGACTGGGGCAGCCCTAGCAGGGCAGAAATTTTACGAACTGACTTGTTGGAAAGGGTGCATCCTATGATGTTGCCACATTGAAAGTCACTGAGCTCTTCAGTAAGGCCATTCTACTGTCAATGTTTGTCTATGGAGATTGCATGGCTGTGTGCTTGATTTTACACACCTGTCAGCAACGGGTGTGGCTGAAATAGCCAAATCTCCTAATTTGAAGGGGTGACCACATACTTTTGTATGTACACTACCTGTCAAAAGTTTTAGAACACCTCATTCAAGGGTTTTTCTTTATTTTTTACTATTTTCTACATTGTAGAATAATAGTGAAGACATCAAAATTATGAAATAACACATATGGAATCATGTAGTAACCAAAAATGTGTTAATCAAAATATATTTTATATTTGAGATTCTTCAAATAGCCACCCTTTGCCTTGACAGCTTTGCACATTCTTGCAATTCTCTCAGCCATCTCAATTTGGTTGAGTTTGGGGGATTGTGTAGGCCAGGTCGTCTGATGCAGCACTCCATCACTCTCCTTCTTGTTAAAATAGCCCTTACACAGCCTGGAGGTGTTTTGGGTCATTGTCCTGTTGAAAAACAAATGATAGTCTCACTAAGCCCAAAGCAGATGGGATGGCGTATCGCTGCAGAATGCTGTGGTAGCCATGCTGGTTAAGTGTGCCTTGAATTCTAAATAAATCACAGACCGTGTCACCAGCAAAGCACCCCCACACCATAACACCTCCTCCTCCATGTTTCACGGTGGGAAATACACATGTGGGAAATACACAACCCTCCAAATTGTCTTATACTCCCCTATCATCTTGGCGATCTCACTGCAGAGTTACAGGTCAGGGAGTCAAAGGGCTAATCCTTAGGGAGAAATCCTGACCATCCAGCGGACCCAATCTGGTAAGATTTGTTATTGAAGCAAGACAGACAAAGAAAACAAGAGTAATACACATATATCACTCAAGGTGGGGAAAACTTCAATTCTTCTGGAGTAACTGTCAACCATTACCAACATCTCTTTTTTCCTTTTACAGGCAGGCATCTAGAGAAAATGTATTTGCATATTTATATAAGGGCACCAGGGGACTGGTAATTCCCCCTTTGGACACATGACTCACATGATCACAGAAATTGATTTATAGAACAGCACATGAATAGAACACTGAAATTAGTTATAAGAAAAGCACATGTATAAAATGTCCATGACAGTGTAGAAATATAATAATGTGTTTCATTGCTCATTATCTATGGGTCTATAATGAAGTAAACTGTAATTAATTTGATAAGTTCTGTCTTTCCTTTAGGTGGCTTTTAAGAGGTGACCTTCTACTCCTGCCCCCATTGTGCAATCGGCTTCACCGTAGAACGCTTTTTCCACGGGCACCTGAAGAGGGACCACCCTAAAGATTACATCGCAATGCTGAAGACTGGGAAAATCAAAGCCTATAAAAGAGGGAGTTTACGGGTGACCCCAGCCACATGCCCGCAATGTGGCAAGAGCTTCACCAATAAATATGTTATGCAAATGCATCACAGGACTCATGCAGGGAAGAAATCCCATAACTGTGCAGACTGTGGGAAGAGCTTTGTCTACGCTGATGCACTTAAAAGACACAGATGGACTCACACTGGTGAGATACTATATAAATGCTTGAGTGGGGAAAGGATTCAATCAGGACGGAACTTAAAACGTCACCAACTATTCTGTAGAAGTACAAATATGATCTTTAGTGTGTATGTGTCAGAGAATGGCAATAAATAACGTTCTGAATATATAACTAGATGGTAATTGTACATGGAGTACAAATGATGAGACTTGCTTTCACTCTTTAAAATTACTTTTTGTGGTAGGTATTGAAAAAGTTTTACTTTAGTATTTAAAGCAAAGCAGTTTAAAGTATGTATGGTTTATAAAAACATTATAGTAGTGATACTGTCTGCAGTAGTAATGGTGGTGACTAGTTATAGTTTAAAAAGTAGGTAGATGAAAAGTTTGAATAGCCTGAACATATTAAAGTCAGTTTGTTGTATCAAGCTTGAACGATTTAAGAGTTACTGTTGGTGTTGTTTTTAATGCAAATGTATATAGTGATAGATGGTTCAGAAAAAAAATAAGAATTTGAAGTTAGGACAGCGTGAACTTGTGAAAGTTGGTTTGGTGGCTTCAGCTTGAATGGTTCAGGAAAGAATGTTGCTTGAAGAATGTTGAGTTATTTTACGCAAATGTATATAGTTCTAGTTGATACAAGTTCTAAATAATTTGAAGTTAGGATAGCCTGAACATGTGAAAGTTGGTTTGGTGTATGTAGCTGGAATGACTTAAGAGTTACTGTTGGTGGGTTATATTATGCAAATGTATATAGTTATAATTTATAGCGCAGATCAGAGCTAGACCAGAGCGAGTGCAATGCAGAGCTAGCTAGCTATGCCCAGGACCAGAGCTGAACCAGAGCTAGTGCAGACCAGAGCAGTTGTTGTGGTCACAGTAGTGCACAGTAGTTTTGTGCACAGTAGTTGTGGTACAATAGTTGTGGTCAGCAGTTGTGTGGTCAGTAGTTGTGATCAGTAGTTGTGTAGTTCTGGTCGAATTATGGTGGTTAGTATTTATGGTTAATAGTTGTGTGGTTAATAGTTGTGTGTTCAGAAGTTGTGTGGTTGTGGTCAGTAGTTGTGTTGTTGTGGTCACTAGATATGGTCAGCAGTTGTGTGGTTGTGGTCAGAAGTTGTGTGGTTGTGGTAAATAATTGTGGTCAGTAGTTGTCATTATATATGGTCAATAGTTATGGCTAGGTGCTTGTGGTCAGTAATTGTGGTGGTCAGTAGTTATGGTGATTTAGATGTGTGGTCAGTAGTTGAGTGGTCAGTAGTTGTGTGGTTGTGGTCACTAGATGTGGTCAGCAGTTCTGTGGTTGTGGTCAGATATTGTGTGGTTGTAGTCAGTAGTTGTGTGGTCTGTAGTTATAAGGTCACACATTGTGTGGTTCTGGTCAGAAATTATGTGGTAGTGGGCAGTAGTTGAGTGGTCAAAAGTTGTAGCATTGTGGTCAGTAGTTGAGTGATCAAAGGTCCTCAAATGTGGTCAGTAGTTATGTGGTCAAAAGGTGTGTGCTTGTGGTCAGGAGTTTTGTGGTTGTGGTCAGAAGTTGTGTGGTCAGTAGTTATGTTGTCAAAAGTTGTGTGTTTGTCAGTTGTTTTGTAGGTGTGGTTTTGGTTGTGCGGTGTGGTTTTGGTCCGTATTTTTGTGCTTGTGGTGAGAGGTTTTGTGGTAGTGGTCAGAAGGTCTGGAGTTGTGGTCAGTAGTTGTGATGTGGTCATGGTTGTATGTTTTAATCAATTTTCTAAAACCTGCCTTGGCATGCTCCTATTCACACCATGTTGGCCATGGTGCTGTTGGTGATTGTTGTTTTGGCTGCAGTGAACATCTATAGATCTGGGAATAGTAAGTGCTGTCCTCCTTCAACTTTAGAAAGTGTCTTTCTCCTACAAAATAAATTAATCAAATATGTTTTGAACATACTCTTTTTCATGTGTTACCCTGACTAAATCATCACTGTTACAAAGCTACTCCCTCCCTCTCTCTCTCTCTTCTCTCCTGTCAGATATCAGACCTGTGGAAGGAGAGATGACGGAGCTAGTGATAAATCAAGATCAATATAAAAAAAATACTGTAAGATTGCTTTAATGTCAACCAAAACGAATTGTAGCAATAGCAGTAAGCTAGAGAACAGATTAATAAAATACAAGAAGCATAACACAATTTCTTCTGTTGTGGCTGCAAAATCATGAAAAACCATTAAAATGAATTGTCATCATTTGAGCACATATACAGTAAATAGAAATCACGTGTAATTAGCTAACATTACGAAACAAATCAATTACTGAATTAAAAGTACAGGAAAAAGCAATGTGACTCCAAACATGTTGTACATAAACATACATCTTCAGGTAAGATGTGTATCTTTATAACAGAACTGAAGAGCTATAAACATTTGAATATAATTTCGGTAAGGTGTCTTCCATAGACCTGACATACTGGAGATGATATGGATCACCAGGCAGACTGCATCCTGAGGGGGGTAAAATTATTAAAATGACACACATTGTCATGTTCCATTAATTTTGTACATTTAATTAAATGAGGAATAAATACAAATGCAGAGACATGTTGATTTACCTGTTTCTTGTGTCCCTTATAGTTCTTTCCTGTTTGTGTCTGCAAAGACATGAATAGTGTGTTCAATTTCACTTAAATAAGTCCATACATACACTATCGTTCAAAAGTTTGGGGTCACTTAGAAATGTCGTTGTTTTTGAAAGATGTTTTTTTTTGTCCATTAAAATAACTTAACATTTAAATACAGTGTAGACATTGTTAATGTTGTAAATGACTACTGTAGCTGGAAATGGAGGGTCTGGATTTTTTTAATGGAGTATCTACATAGGTGTACAGAGGCCCATTATCAGCAACCATCACTCCTGTGTTCCAATGGCATGTTGTGTTAGCTAATCCAAGTTTATCATTTTAAAAGGCTAATTGATCATTAGAAAACCCTTTTGCAATTATGTTAGCACAGCTGAAAACTGTAGTTATGATAAAGAAGCAATAAAACTGGCCTTCTTTAGACTAGTTGAGTATCTGGAGCATCAGCATTTGTTGGTTCGATTACAGGCGTGAAATGGCCAGAAACAAAGAACTTTCTTCTGAAACTAAATAGAACCCTCAAAACACCAGTCTCAACGTCAACAGTGAAGAGGCGACTCCGGGATGCTTGCCTTCTAGGCAGAGTTCCTCTGTCCAGTGTCTGTGTTCTTTTGCCCATCTTCATCTTTTATTTTTATTGGCCAATCTGAGATATGGCTCTTTCTTTGCAACTCTGCCTAGAAGGCCAGCATCCCGGAGTCGCCCTTCACTGTTGTGGTTGAGACTGTCTTTCACTTTAACCATGCAGAACCTGCAGACTCAGGACACAGGAGAGTATGTGTGTGTTGTGGACAACAGAGGAACCCCCTGCTACATGGCATCTCTGTCTCTGACTGTCACTGCAGGTAATATAGTACTTATTAGGGGTTCACACCTATTGTTATTCTTAGATTATTTGTTTCCTTGACATGGTCAAATAGTTCAAGAATCAATTAACTTTTTTTCTAATTTGGCACACAGAAACTAGAGGCTATGAGTAACTTGGTCAAAAAGAATGGTACTGGTTGGCTTATAGGTGGCGCTGTTATAGGCAGTCTCACTTAAACACTCATACGCGCCGCCCCATTACACCTAGAGACTTGAAACTTTGTATGTAGGTGCCTTTCCTCATGCTGAACAAATTTGGTCCATCAGGATAGATTTTGGAAATGTTGGTAAACCTTTGAAAAGTGTATTCTCATGAACCATATGTCCAAATAATGTTATATGTAGGCCCATGGTACATATCTTAACTTAGTTTAAGAAAATAAAAGTGATTGGTTAAGAGATGGCTTAGTTATTGATGAATCAGGAAATCCAATTTTGTGTCCATACATTTTTTTTTAAGGAAACTATTAACAATTCCCTTTTTTGACTATATAACGCTAATGCTTAAAATAATCATACAACATCTTCTTCTCATGGACTAAAAGTCAGAATCACTCTAAATTTGGGGTTAACACAATAGTCACTAAAGAGTTTGAGAAAATAATGTTGATGCATATCAGTAGCACATACGCTAATATGCTAAAATATGCAAAAAATATATTTTTAAATCTTCATGAACCATAGGGCAAAATTTGGAATGTAGGCCCATGGTACATTCCTTAACTTAGTTTCAGAAAAGGTAAGGGATTGGTCAAAAGATGGCTGAGTTATTGACAAATCAAAAATCGGATTTTATGTGTTAATTTAAACCAGTGTAAATCCACTCCACAGTGGCTTATCAACTTGAACATTTTCATCGCTGTCACAGATGTCCCTAAGATATGAACCACACTGAATTTGGTAATGATATGTAAAAAAACAAGGAAACGATTAAGTAATTCTTTGCATATGTAACGCTAATCCTCAAGATCATCTACAATCATCTTCTCCTCATGAACCATACATCAGATTCACTCCAGATTTTGGATTGTTGCTGCATTTAAATATAGCCGCACTGTACCAATAGATGCACATTAGTACATATGCTAATGCTAAAAATACTTTTAAATTCTTCTTCTCATCAACCATAAGTCATATTGACTCCAGATTTGGTATATAGACTCAATGAATTAGTCTCTAATGAATTTGAGAATGATTAGCTGCGCTTTTCAAAGACCGACACACTACACCACTAGATGGCACCATATCACACCAGGGCTATAAGAACTGAACCAATGGACATGGGGCCATGAGATTTGATATGCAAATCTTGGTTCCTACATGATAGAGTGCTTGCTTTGTTGTCCAACAAATCTTGTCCTTTCTGTCATCCTGTGAACCCTGTTCATTGCTTCTCGCAGCTATATGTCTAGTTAATCTACAGATTTTAGTTACTCTTTCAGAATAAGATCTCATTAACACCTCTGTGTGATCCTCAAGAGTACGCTTGCTTTGTGTGTATTGTTTCTGTGTTTCCATACTCCAGGCTTCCCAGGTGTGTCAGTAAGGAGCAACATTGTGTCTGGTAAGAATGGGGACATCATCACAGCTAAGTGTCTCTATAGCAATATCCTGGAAGAGAGTGAGAAGATGTTGTGTAAGAACGCAACAGCTGCTGCGAACCGAAGCTCCTACCTCACTGCATAGGGAGAACAAGTGTCTCAGGACCGCGTCAACCTGCTTATCGATAGGGAGAATGGCACCTTCACTGTGACAATGAGACACCTGGAGATGAACGACACAGACGGGTACTGATGCATAGCAGGAGACCAGCATATCCCGGTGTACACCTCAGTCCTCAATGCATTCAACGCGTGTCAGCTGATAGTGAATCTGTGATGGTCTATCACATATCAGGCTTTGTCGTCCCCTTCAGATGACAAATAATGCAGTTGAAAAACCATTGTACTTTTTACATATTTCATTTTCAAGAGAAATCTATTGAAGAGAATAATAGTCTTACTTGTTTGTATTTCATTTACAAGTGTCCAGCATGTGGTGCTTGCTGTCGAAATCTAATGAAGTACTTTTCCTTTCCTTTTACAACAATATCTCTTCCAAACATGAACTTTGGTCTTGACTGAGAGAAACGGATGATAATAACCCAAGGTGAAGATGAAACCATTATTTTGTATTAGTGTAGATATACTGTAACAATGAGGCTAATTTGGGGAAATGTTTTGATGTTTTCTAGCTGGGACTGGGAGAGATATCTGTATATTCTGCTGAAAGTTGCTGTTGGCCTGGTATTTTTGGCATGCACCTGGCTGTGGTCTTCTGTAATGAACACATTATGATTATGAAAACTCATTAAGAACCAGAAGGGTGACAATCAAAATCCACATGGGTTTACTAACGTTACTAACATTACTCATGGGAGACATAATGATGAGATTCAGCTCTTCAATGGAAGTAATTGTGATAAAGACTTGGATTGCTGTGGACAAAGATGAGATAATAAGAAGGGCAGTGTTCATGCAGGACTAAGCAGGTTACCTAGTGGTGGCACGTAGACAACCTGTTGTCTACTGTCCTCTGCTGAGCTACAGATCTCCTGGCTGATATGTTCAGAGATCTCCTGCAGGCCTGAGAAGTTCTGGACGAAGAACACATTTTTGGGACAACCAGTTATTTTAATCAGACCCATCACTGATAAATTGGAACCCCCGATGGCATACAGAGACACTAAGATTCTTCAGCTCCTCTAAAGAGACACTTTTCTCATGGCGCTCGCTGCCCATGATTACCAACCCAACCTTAGTCATTTGTTCTCCTCTCCTCTCACTCCTCTCACACCGTCGTCAGTCCCACTCATAATTTCCCGGTGTGGGTAAGTCTCTGTGGCAGAACCATTTGTGTGACTTTCAGATCCCAGATGTACTGTAGGATCTCCCTGTTGTTCAGGGAAGTGCTGACATTGAACGCAGCCACATCACTATGTCGACTGTATGGAACCAGGCACACCCAAACCTGGTCCTGCCCCAGGTAGGAGCAGTGATCTGAGGAAGTCCTTGATACGCTCAAGCTCCTGAGAGCTGATGCTCTGGGATCTGTCTTCCAGAACAATCATGATATTGATGGCAGCTCCCTGGGAACAGACTAACAGAACAAACATGAATTGCAAGTCTACCTAATTGTTTAAAATATAATTTATAGGTTTTTCAGGATTTAACAAGTGACATCAATAAGGGACCATAGCTTTCACCTGGAAATTCAAATTGTCATCAACATTAATTTTAGGGGAAGGAAACCTGGGTAAAAATCCTACTCATTCACAATCCAGGCTGGTGTACAGTACCAAGTGAAAGTCAACACACTCAACACACTCAACACATGCACAGTCTTCACATTTTGTTGCCATATAAATAAAACAAAACTTTGATTAAATTATATTTTTTCCTACTCCGCTATTTAAAAGTATATTTATTTTATTTTATTATTATTATATATATATATATATATATGTTCTTACATTTAACGATGTAAGAAGATGTCTTGATTCCGCATGTCTTCACACCGTCCCCAAGTCAAGAACAGACTCTGGGAAACGCACAGTACTACAAAAAGCCATGTAACATGTAACTTAAGATGTAGAAGGCAGTATCTGATTTTAAAAAACAGATAAAACTACACTACTACACTACTTATGGAACAACGCGGACTGTGAAGAGACACACACAGGCACACACCCACACATACATATGCACACAGGCGTGTGTTAATAAATCATCCATTCTGTTTGCAACAAGGCCGTAAGTAATAATGCAAGACAACATGGTAAAGAAATGTCCTTTTACTACAGACTTGGGTCAAATTCAATACTACACAACACGGAGTGAAATCCAATGTATTTTGGTGGCAGCATCATGTTATGGGTATGCTTGTCAGTAGCAGGGACTGGGGAGTTTGTCAGGATCAAAATAAATATGAAAGGAGCAAAGCCCAGGTAAAAAAAGTTATAGGAAATCCCACCTCAGTCTTTTGTAAACCCTGGGATAGTAGACAAAAGTAAATGCCAAAGACACACCATCATGGCTTTCTAAGAGCTGTTTCGTATTCATGAGAAATTCAGAGACAAGGTTTGAATATTGCTGTCTGTCAATAATTCCCAACCAAATGTACTGAGCTTGAGTAAGTTTGATAAAATGGATAAATGTTGCCATAGGTTTTGTGCAAAGTTAGTAGAATCTCATTCAAAATGATTCACAGCTGTAATGGCTGTCAAGTGCTTCCACCAAGTATTAACCCTGGGGTGTGCGCAATAAAGACATCATTGTTGTTTTATTTTGTATTAATTTAGTTTTAGTTACATTTTTTTACTTTGACAATTTAGTAGGTTGTGTAGATCAGTAGGAAAAACATCTAATTTATTCCCTTTTTGGATATAATTTTAAGGCAGCAAAATGTGAAGACTGTGCAAGGGGTCTGTAGACTTTCACTGGTGACTGTAAGTACCTGTTGGGGTGTTGGACACCTTCTCTGCCTGGTGCCAGTGATCTTGAACAGATCTTGCTTTGAAGTGATTTCAATACCAATGGCCATGAGAGAAACACCATGTTTCCTCAGCAGCTTTGCTGACCTTTCCATGTCAAAGGGATCCGTGGCTTGTCCATCTGTGATAACCATCCCAATCTGGGGAACACCCTCACTTGCCCTGCTGCCTTTACCCTTCTGAAACAGAGCCACCATAGACCGCAAGGCCTTACCTCCCAGTTGTAGAACGGTGTATACTGTATACCCTTCAGGATTTCCCTTCTGGTCATATGGTCATTGAGCCTGAACACAACGTGTGGTGAGTTACTACACTTTATCAGGCCAATTCTGATATGGTCGGTGCCCGAAGAAAAAGCACGAACCACGGTATCCAGAAACTTCTTCATAATCATAAAGCCTTTAGGTGGTATGCTAAAAGAGTCCTCCATAAGTATAGCAACATCAGCCTTCACTCCCTGTGGGCAGACTGAAAAAAGGGTAGACTTGATGATAGTGTAACATTAGAAATTAACTAAATATAGTAAAACTATTGAAAATTATTATATATTGTACTACCTTCTCCCTGAGATTCTAACACTTTGGTGTGGTGGACAATCAGCAGGAAGACAAATGTCCATTTGGCCCCCATTTTTTGTTGAAAGACAATTTCAGACATTACAATAACTCCTATTTGATTAATTTATATAACACAATATCATTATTATGACTAAGTGTTGTTATATTACTTACCTGAGTCGTCAAGAACACAAAATATAAAGATCTCCACTTTTTTACCAGCAATTGTCACTCACTCAGAATTGACTGTTCACCCTTTAGAATGTAGGTTGTGGGAGACACAAACCTTCTCTGCCAGCAAAGTACTAATGTCCGTCCTCAGATCACAGCTCTTATTGTGATATGGGAGTATAATTGCCATGGTAACACAACACGCATGCACACACACAAAGAAGGATTCACAAATTATGTGTGAGTGTGATTACACAGCATTATCATTATCATCACTTAACTACACTACATGACCAAAAGTATGATTCATTCATCGGACTGCCAGATGGTGAAACGTGATTCATCACTCCAAAGAACGAGTTTCCACTGCTCCAGAGTCCAATGGCAGCGAGCTTTACACCACTCCAGCTGACGCTTGGCATTTTGCATGGTGAACTTAGGCTTGTATGTGCGGCTGCTCAGCCATTGAAACCCATTTCATGAAGCTCCCGACGAGCATTTATTGTGCTGACGTTGCTTCCAGAGGCAGTTTGGAACTCGGTAGTGAGTGTAGCTACGTGCTTCAGCACTCGACGGTCCCGTTATGTGAGTTTGTGTGGCCTACCACTTCGCGGCTGAGCTGTTGTTGCTCCTAGACATTCCACTTCACAATAACAGCACTTAGAGTTGACCGGGGCAGCTCAAGCAGGTTAGAAATTTGACGAACTGACTTGTTGGAAAGGTGGCATCCTATAACGGTGCCACGTTGAAAGTCACTGAGCTCTTCAGTAAGGCAATTCTACTGTCAATGTTTGTCTATGGAAATTGCATGGCGGTGTGCTCAATTTTATACACTGTCGGTGGCTGAAATAGCCAAATCCACTAATTTGAAGAGGTGTCCACATACTTTTTTATATATAGTGTATTTCCTGTGAAATTCTCATAAATGAACAAAAAACCTGCTATGGTCCAATACTTGTGGTAAAAAGGACCCACTAGCTCAGTTGGTTACAATAGTAAGTTCGATGTTGAATATGCATGGGTGTAGCTAGACCATGTACTCTCAATTCACACTATTTTGAGAGCCTGACAGTATTGGATTTCCAGGTCTCCTGCTGTGAACAGAAACAAATGTCAATGGTGCTACTGCTCAATTTGTTTTCCATTTGCAAGTCCACCGCCGTCTCTGTCCAGGTTACTAAAACCTCCGTCGATTTTTTCCCAACATCTGCTAACCTTTTAAAAGTGCCCCAAAATCTTATTGACTTTCTCATCCCTTCAAAAAGCCATTCACACTGGCAGACTCCAATTATTATTTACAAATGAACAGAACATGTTTTGATGGGTATATGTGAAAAGCCCTGCTGTTTCTGGTTGTTTATGTTATGGAAAATGCTGCTAATTCTGTTTATGACAATATTGTTGCAGAAAATAGCCATCTATACAGATTCCACCCTCTCTATCTAGCCTTGTGTATCCACACCTAGCACCTGGCTACCACTGGACCTCATGAGTAGGGCCCTGTGTTTAGGACACAAGGCTTTCAATCATTTTATTTTACGTTTTCCATACAGATAAAACCAACAATAACACGGAGCAATCGACATATACAAAATACAGACACATTTTTCAAAAAAGATGGGGAAAGATGCACGGTCCCCACCCTGATTTTATCGCGGGGGACAAAAAAACGAACAAAAAATAGCAATGTCACTGTAATCTACCGTTTTAATTTTTGACAAATGTGCTTCCATGATAAAGAAAAAGCTTATTTCAATGTCCTAATAATTTCCCATCCCTCTCCCTATTCCACTTCCCGCCCAAACAAATTATTAAAAGTACTGATTTCCAATGGTACCAAAACAGCAACACTCAGAGGCTTGGTGGGTTATGGGTTGGCAATCCCCTTCAACAATATATTCACACACTGTTCTCCTATAAATTGAACCTATAGGGCTCCAGATATGCAAAAATCTCATCAACTCAATAGGCACAGACGTCAATTCAACATCTATTCCACCTTGGTTCAACGTCATTTCAGGACAAAAGTCAGTCTTTCCAGGGGAAACAACCATAACAGATTTCTGAGCCACCAGGAATTGTTTTGGTTTAGTGTCATCTATCCATGATTGAAAAATTGTTAATCTAGCAGCGTAGCACATTAGATCAAATAGTTTTTATGACATTTCAGTGCAGGGTTAGCTGAGTGTAGACGCAGAAGGTATTGGAGAGGCTGTAAACCAATTGGAGAGCCCAAAGTATTTGAAATTGCCCTTTTCACCTCTTTTCAGAAATCTTTAACAATAGGACAGTACCAGATGAGATGTGCATTAGTACCTTTCTGCTGCTTACATTTGGGACATACCCCAAAACATGCAGGGTCATATTTACATCTTAAACTGTAGCTGATGAGTTGTGTAGGAACAACATATTTTCTTTGCATTGGCAAGAATAGCTTCCTATTCACAATTAGCGATGGTCACCCCAAAGTCTTGCTGCCATACATGTTTGCTGCTATCAGTGTTGATCTTGCCTATAGTAAAAAGACTGTTATATACTTTGCATTCGGAAAGTATTCAGACCCCTTGACTTTTTCCACATTTTGTTACATTACGGCCTTATTCTAAATATTTTTTTCACCTCATCAATCTACACACACTATCACTAAGCAAAACAGGTTTTTAGAAATTATTTAAAATGTATTAAAATTTAAAAACTGATATCAAATTTACATAAGTATTCAGACCCTTTACTCAGTACTTTGTTGAAGAGTCTTCCTGAGTATGACACTTCAAGCTTGGCACAACTGTATTTGGGAAGTTTCTCCCTTTCTTCTCTGCAGATCCTCTCAAGCTTTGTCAGGTTGGATGGGGAGTGTTGCTGCAAAGCTATTTTCAGGTCACTCCAGAGATGTTCAATCAGGTTCAAGTCCGGGCTCTGGCTGTGCCACTCAAGGATTTTCAGAGACTCCTGCATTCTCTTAGCTGTGTGCTTAGGGTTGTTGTCCTGTTGGAAGGTGAACCTTCACCCCAGTCTGAGGTCCTGAGCGCTCTGGAGCAGGTTTTCATCAAGGATCTCTCTGTACTTTGCTCTGTTCATCTTTGCCTCAATCCTGGCTATTCTCCCAGTCCCTGCCGCAGAAAAACATCCCCACAGTATGATGCTGCCACAACCATGCAAGGTTTCCTCCAGATGTGACTCTTGGCATTCAGGCCATGGAGTTAAATCTTGATTTCATCAGATCAGAGAATCTTTTTTCTCATTGCCTTTTGGCACACTCCAAGCGGGCTGTCATACGCCTTTTACTGAGGAGTGGCTTCCGTCTGGTCACTATACCATAAAGGCCTGATTGGTAGAGTGCTGCGGAGATGGTTGTCCTGGAAGGTTCTCCCATCTCCACAGAGGAACTCTGGAGCTCTGTCAGAGTGACCACGGCCCTTCTCCTCTGATTGCCCAGTTTGGCCGGGCCGCCAGCTCTAGGAAGAGTCTTGGTGGTTCCAAGCTTCTTCCATTTAAGAATGATGGAGGCCACACTGAGTTCTTGGGGACCTTCAGTGCTGCAGAAATGTTTTGGTACCCTTCCCCAGATCTGTGCCTCGACACAATCCTGTCTCGGAGCTCTACGGACAATTCCTTCGACCTCATGGCTTGATTTTTGCTCTGACATGCACTGTCAACTGTGGGACCTTACATAGACAGGTGTGTGCCTTTCCAAGTCATGTCCAATCAATTGAATTTACCACAGGTGGACTCCAAGTTGTATAAATATCTCAAGGATGATCAATGGAAACAGGATGCAGCTGAGCTCAATTTCGAGTCTCATAGAAAAGGGGCTGAATACTTATGTAACTAAGGTATTTCTGAGTTGTAATACATTTGCAACAATTTCTAAAAACCTGTTTTCACTTTGTCATTATGGGGTATTGTGTGTAGATTTTCTAACCCTTATTTTTTTTAAACCTTTATTGTTATTAGATTCTAACCTTTATTTAAAGACTTTGCATCAAACTGTCCCCTTTTCTTTTTATGCCAGATGGTGTAGCACCATCCTTAGACTTTTTATTATTTAGTTAATATATTTATTCATAAAGTATCACTGCCTCAGCCTTTCTTTAACATTAGTACAGAACCCACTATTTAAAAAAGGTTTAAAAAGGCTTCTGAAGTTTGTAATTTCCACATTGAAATTGAAGACTTGATTTACCCTTATGAAAAATGTATGAACCCCTACCTAAATGTCCATTAATTATAATTTGCATCATCATTCACATTTCCTGTTGCTGCATTATTATTTTCCTGCTCTAGCAAACTGGCTCAAATTAAGATCCTACATCTGTATATTACCTCTGTGTCATCACCATGTTCGCAACAAAGTGATGTAGAAGTAGGGGTAAACACATGGAAATCACACACACCAAGGAACACTTGATTTGGTATTACACTGAACTATTCTTTCACATTTCACTGAAAATAACAGTGAAAATCTTTTTCTACAAAGCACATTTACAAGTATACCAGTACCATTCAGATCTATAACTGGCAGAGACACGAAGCACTGATAAGATTTGAGATTTCCTCCCAGTCCTAGGAGCATCTGCACCTACGCTATTCACACCCGAATGCATTAGCAACAACACAACAAATATATCTACAACAACTAGTATTTCAATAGTACAGTATATGTAGATTCACTTCTGAAATGTAAATACAAACACTTGGTTTTACCCTCTAAGTGCAAGTTTCAAACTTGGCACATAGAAGCATTTGATGTGTCTGAAACAAAAAAACAGGGATATCAGTAATAACATTTTTTCTATCATATTTGAATAACAAAGACCAAAGTGAGTATCTAAAAAAGGGTTTCACACTCCTATTCATGGCTGAGCTATGTACACAACATTCCACAATGCCTGAGGAAAAAAATCCATATCCATTTGCAGTAGTCTTCTCACTCCAGTGACTCCCAGCCAGCCATACGTTGCATCACTAGCAAGACTGGTTCTCAATGTGAGGTTGGACAGACTGACGCTTGGGGCACAGTATCTTAGCAAAAGCCCTTCGGAAGCTGCTATGGCAGAGAGGGTAAAGGAAAGGGTTAATACCAGAGTTCAGCCACAAGAGCCAAAATGTCACCTCATACCAGTAGTGCTCCACACATCGCCCGCTACAGGCCGCTCGTATTATCATCAGTAGGGTGTAAGGTGCCCAGCAGATCCCGAAAATGCACACTATAATGGCCAGCGACTTGGCAATCTTCTTGTCGCGGGAGAGGCGGGAGCCCTCTGAGCTCCTGCTGGATGGCACGATGGGGGCCTGGAATTGGAGGAGCCTGGACGTTTTCCTGCAGGAAGGGCCCTTCTTTCTCTGAATGAAGGTGTGTCCGCTGTTGGGCTCCCCACTGGAGGATGGCGACAGCTCCTCGTCCTCCTCTATCACCTCTGAAACAGCGGTTGGCTCGCTCGATGACACCTTGCGAGTCTTGACAAAAAACACAGACAAGGTAGCGCCCCCGTCCCTGAGACTGCCCCTGTCCCTGTGTGCCTTGGTGTCCTCCTTACGGATAGCCCTGCTCTTGTTCCTCCTCTGGATGTTCAGGTAGATGCACAGGTTGAAGAAGGTCACAGAGATAAAGGGGGTGAAGAACTCAAACGTAGATGCACTGAGTAGGAAGTACCAGGTGCAGTAGAACTCAGCGAAACACTCGTCGGCAGGGACGATGCTTTTACCCACAACCAGCTCCCAGAAGATAATGGCAGGGCCATAGAGAAGGAAGGCCAACACCCACACAGCCACCATCTTCACCACAGCATGGTGGGTCATGCTCCGCTGAGCTCTATATTTCACCTGGAAGTAGAGAAGTGAAGTGAGAAAAATAGCATACAAAACCTCACAGTAACATTTAATAATAATATCACCATATTTTTTAAAAATATAGATGTAATAAACTGCATAATCAATTCCATGTCTCTCAATGCAGGTAGCCTAGTGGTTAGAGCGTTGGACTTGTAACAGAAAGGTTGCAAGATTGAATCCCCAAGCTGACAAGATAAAAATCTGTTGTTCTGCTCCTGAACAAGGCAGTTAACCCACTGTTCCTAGGCCGTCATTGAAAATAAGAATTTGTTCTTAACTGACTTGCCTAGTTAAATAAAGGTAAAATAAATATAAACATTTGTAAAGGTGTATTGGATCCATTACTTTAAGGTCTTATTTGGACCTATGGGGGAGGTATTATTTCCTTGGGTGATAGGGTTCAAGAGCCCCTCCTCCATGGTGTGTCAGTGAAGCCAGAGGAGCAGGAGAGCTTTAGGCTGAGTGTGATACTGAATAATAATACAGGAGAGTGTGGAGGCACATCTGTCTGTCTGCTCTCTCTCTCCCTCTCATCTTCACCATTCTCTTCACCCAGGAATGAGCTTTTCACCTTCCATTTCCATTTCACCTTATCTCTCTGTTTGCTTTGTTCATCTTCACCTCCCGTTCTCTGTCCCCGATTCCCCACCTACCTCTGTCTATCGCAGTCTTTTTCCTGGCGATCAAATAAACAACAATTGCTGAGATGTCATCAAAATCAATGTCATCAAACTGAACAACTTGACTTTGTTGTTTGTCATGGCTGCGTCTAGGTATACTGACTTTGCTGTCAATCATGGAGACTGTGAGCACTGGGAGCAATAACAAGATCAAACATACACTCTACAGACAGGGGTTATTTTCCATCATTGTAACTCATTATCAAACACTGCATGCAGCACTGTACTGTACTTGTTTTATTATGTATTAATATGCATTCATTGTTAATCAGGGAACCAGAAAGATATTCCGCTAGAAAACTTTACAACCACTGTAAAGTACCCTTTTAAACTTTGTAGAATGTTTGAATGTAAATAACGATATTTTATTATAATAAAATATTGTATGACACATTCACTTATGCAGCTCCAGATAAAGTATAGTGACCCTTTACATACCCAAAATCGAGAACCTACTGATACCTACCAGTCACAGATGTTCTGCATGTTCTTTACTATACTTATAGAGACTTTGAATATCTACATCAACATACTACATAAACATAGCTTTAATACTATCTGCATTTCGTTCCTCTCTCAGGAAGCCACTGTGCTGATAAGCAAATGACCGAAACAGAAAATAGATTGGAGACATATTCTAAGAAAGTACATCAAACAATACATTTTCCACCAAAACAATTGACTATTTTGCATTAGTCTTCAAATCAAAAAATTCAAGTGACCTAGCCATTGAGAGCATTGGGCCAGTAACCGAAAGGTCACTGGTTCGAATCCCTGAGCTGACTAGGTAAAAAAATCTGTTGATGTGCCTTTGAGCAAGGCACTTTACCCTAATTGCTCTGGATAAAAGTATCAGCTAAATTATGTAAATGTAAAAACTACAAAGAGCATTGATTCAAATGTGCTTTGTTTAACTTGTGAAAGTACACA